>NC_068450.1:6510145-6637645 GCF_023373465.1 Oncorhynchus keta | reverse complement strand
GAGAGAGAGAGAGAGAGAGAGAGAGAGAGAGGGGTGGGGGTGGATGAAAGGGTTAGACAGGACAGTGTTCATGGTTATATACAGGAAGTACCAGGTAATAACATGGCTATATACAGGGAGTACCAGGTAATAACATAACTATATACAGGGAGGTAATAACATGGCTATATACAGGGAGTACCAGGTAATAACATGGCTTTATACAGGGAGTACCTGGTAATAACATGGCTATATACAGGGAGTACCAGGTAATAACATGGCTATATACAGGAAGTACCAGGTAATAACATGGTTATATACAGGGAGTACCAGGTAATACCATGGCTATATACAGGGAGGTAATAACATGGCTATATACAGGGAGTACCAGGTAATAACATGGCTATATACAGGGAGTACCAGGTAATAACATGGCTATATACAGGAAGTACCAGGTAATAACATGGTTATATACAGGGAGTACCAGGTAATAACATGGCTATATACAGGGAGTACCAGGTAGTAACATGGCTATATACAGGAACTACCAGATAATAACATGGCTATATACAGGAAGTACCAGGTAGTAACATGGTTATATACAGGGAGTACCAGGTAGAGTCCAGTGAGTGTGTGGGTAGAGTCCAGTCAGTGTGGGTAGAGTCCAGTCAGTGTGGGCAGAATTCAGTCAGTTTGGGTAGAGACCAGTGAGTGTGTATAGAGCCGGTGCAAGAGAGTCAGTGTGGGTAGAGTCCAGTCAGTGTGTGGGTAGAGTCCAGTCAGTGTGTGGGTAGAGTCCAGTCAGTGTGGGTAGAGTCCAGTCAGTGTGGGCAGAATTCAGTCAGTTTGGGTAGAGACCAGTGAGTGTGTATAGAGCCGGTGCAAGAGAGTCAGTGTGGGTAGAGTCCAGTCAGTGTGTAGGTAGAGACCAGTGAGTGTGGGTAGAGACCAGTGAGTGTGGGTAGAGACCAGTGAGTGTGGGTAGAGACCAGTGAGTGTGGGTAGAGACCAGTGAGTGTGGGTAGAGACCAGTGAGTGTGGGTAGAGACCAGTGAGTGTGGGTAGAGTCCAGTGAGTGTGGGTAGAGACCAGTGAGTGTGGGTAGAGACCAGTGAGTGTGGGTAGAGTCCAGTGAGTGTGGGTAGAGTCCAGTGAGTGTGGGTAGAGACCAGTGAGTGTGGGTAGAGTCCAGTGAGTGTGGGTAGAGACCAGTCAGTGTGGGTAGAGACCAGTCAGTGTGGGTAGAGACCAGTGAGTGTGGGTAGAGACCAGTGAGTGTGGGTAGAGACCAGTGAGTGTGGGTAGAGACCAGTCAGTGTGGGTAGAGACCAGTGAGTGTGGGTAGAGACCAGTGAGTGTGGGTAGAGACCAGTGAGTGTGGGTAGAGACCAGTGAGTGTGGGTAGAGACCAGTGAGTGTGGGTAGAGACCAGTGAGTGTGGGTAGAGACCAGTGAGTGTGGGTAGAGTCCAGTGAGTGTGGGTAGAGACCAGTGAGTGTGGGTAGAGACCAGTCAGTGTGGGTAGATACCAGTGAGTGTGGGTAGAGACCAGTGAGTGTGGGTAGAGACCAGTCAGTGTGTGTAGAGACCAGTGAGTGTGGGTAGAGACCAGTGAGTGTGGGTAGAGACCAGTCAGTGTGGGTAGAGACCAGTCAGTGTGGGTAGAGACCAGTGAGTGTGGGTAGAGACCAGTGAGTGTGGGTAGAGACCAGTGAGTGTGGGTAGAGACCAGTGAGTGTGGGTAGAGTCCAGTGAGTGTGGGTAGAGACCAGTCAGTGTGGGTAGAGACCAGTCAGTGTGGGTAGAGACCAGTCAGTGTGGGTAGAGACCAGTGAGTGTGGGTAGAGACCAGTGAGTGTGGGTAGAGACCAGTCAGTGTGGGTAGAGACCAGTGAGTGTGGGTAGAGACCAGTGAGTGTGGGTAGAGACCAGTGAGTGTGGGTAGACACCAGTGAGTGTGGGTAGAGACCAGTGAGTGTGGGTAGAGACCAGTGAGTGTGTGTAGAGTCCAGTCAGTGTGTGTAGAGACCAGTCAGTGTGTGTAGAGACCAGTGAGTGTGGGTAGATACCAGTGAGTGTGGGTAGAGACCAGTGAGTGTGGGTAGAGACCAGTGAGTGTGGGTAGAGACCAGTAAGTGTGGGTAGAGACCAGTGAGTGTGGGTAGAGACCAGTGAGTGTGGGTAGAGACCAGTGAGTGTGGGTAGAGACCAGTGAGTGTGGGTAGAGACCAGTGAGTGTGGGTAGAGTCCAGTGAGTGTGGGTAGAGACCAGTGAGTGTGGGTAGAGACCAGTGAGTGTGGGTAGAGACCAGTGAGTGTGGGTAGAGACCAGTGAGTGTGGGTAGAGTCCAGTGAGTGTGGGTAGAGACCAGTGAGTGTGGGTAGAGTCCAGTGAGTGTGGGTAGAGACCAGTGAGTGTGGGTAGAGACCAGTGAGTGTGGGTAGAGTCCAGTGAGTGTGGGTAGAGACCAGTGAGTGTGGGTAGAGACCAGTGAGTGTGGGTAGAGACCAGTGAGTGTGTGTAGAGACCAGTGAGTGTGTGTAGAGACCAGTGAGTGTGGGTAGAGACCAGTGAGTGTGTGTAGAGACCAGTGAGTGTGGGTAGAGACCAGTGAGTGTGGGTAGAGTCCAGTCAGTGTGGGTAGAGACCAGTGAGTGTGGGTAGAGACCAGTGAGTGTGGGTAGAGACCAGTGAGTGTGGGTAGAGACCAGTGAGTGTGGGTAGAGACCAGTGAGTGTGGGTAGAGACCAGTGAGTGTGGGTAGAGACCAGTGAGTGTGGGTAGAGTCCAGTGAGTGTGGGTAGAGACCAGTGAGTGTGGGTAGAGACCAGTCAGTGTGGGTAGATACCAGTGAGTGTGGGTAGAGACCAGGGTAGAGTGTGGGTAGAGACCAGTGAGTGTGGGTAGAGACCAGTGAGTGTGGGTAGAGACCAGTCAGTGTGGGTAGAGACCAGTCAGTGTGGGTAGAGACCAGTGAGTGTGGGTAGAGACCAGTGAGTGTGGGTAGAGACCAGTGAGTGTGGGTAGAGACCAGTGAGTGTGGGTAGAGTCCAGTGAGTGTGGGTAGAGACCAGTCAGTGTGGGTAGAGACCAGTCAGTGTGGGTAGAGACCAGTCAGTGTGGGTAGAGACCAGTGAGTGTGGGTAGAGACCAGTGAGTGTGGGTAGAGACCAGTCAGTGTGGGTAGAGACCAGTGAGTGTGGGTAGAGACCAGTAGAGACCAGAGTGTGGGTAGAGACCAGTGAGTGTGGGTAGACACCAGTGAGTGTGGGTAGAGACCAGTGAGTGTGGGTAGAGACCAGTGAGTGTGGGTAGAGACCAGTCAGTGTGTGTAGAGACCAGTCAGTGTGTGTAGAGACCAGTGAGTGTGGGTAGATACCAGTGAGTGTGGGTAGAGACCAGTGAGTGTGGGTAGAGACCAGTGAGTGTGGGTAGAGACCAGTCAGTGTGGGTAGAGACCAGTGAGTGTGGGTAGAGACCAGTGAGTGTGGGTAGAGACCAGTCAGTGTGGGTAGAGACCAGTCAGTGTGGGTAGAGACCAGTGAGTGTGGGTAGAGACCAGTGAGTGTGGGTAGAGACCAGTGAGTGTGGGTAGAGACCAGTGAGTGTGGGTAGAGTCCAGTGAGTGTGGGTAGAGACCAGTCAGTGTGGGTAGAGACCAGTCAGTGTGGGTAGAGACCAGTCAGTGTGGGTAGAGACCAGTGAGTGTGGGTAGAGACCAGTGAGTGTGGGTAGAGACCAGTCAGTGTGGGTAGAGACCAGTGAGTGTGGGTAGAGACCAGTGAGTGTGGGTAGAGACCAGTGAGTGTGGGTAGACACCAGTGAGTGTGGGTAGAGACCAGTGAGTGTGGGTAGAGACCAGTGAGTGTGTGTAGAGTCCAGTCAGTGTGTGTAGAGACCAGTCAGTGTGTGTAGAGACCAGTGAGTGTGGGTAGATACCAGTGAGTGTGGGTAGAGACCAGTGAGTGTGGGTAGAGACCAGTGAGTGTGGGTAGAGACCAGTAAGTGTGGGTAGAGACCAGTGAGTGTGGGTAGAGACCAGTGAGTGTGGGTAGAGACCAGTGAGTGTGGGTAGAGACCAGTGAGTGTGGGTAGAGACCAGTGAGTGTGGGTAGAGTCCAGTGAGTGTGGGTAGAGACCAGTGAGTGTGGGTAGAGACCAGTGAGTGTGGGTAGAGACCAGTGAGTGTGGGTAGAGACCAGTGAGTGTGGGTAGAGTCCAATGAGTGTGGGTAGAGACCAGTGAGTGTGGGTAGAGTCCAGTGAGTGTGGGTAGAGACCAGTGAGTGTGGGTAGAGACCAGTGAGTGTGGGTAGAGACCAGTGAGTGTGGGTAGAGACCAGTGAGTGTGGGTAGAGACCAGTGAGTGTGGGTAGAGACCAGTGAGTGTGGGTAGAGACCAGTGAGTGTGTGTAGAGACCAGTGAGTGTGGGTAGAGACCAGTGAGTGTGGGTAGAGACCAGTGAGTGTGTGTAGAGACCAGTGAGTGTGGGTAGAGACCAGTGAGTGTGGGTAGAGTCCAGTGAGTGTGGGTAGAGACCAGTGAGTGTGGGTAGACTCCAGTGAGTGTGGGTAGAGTCCAGTCAGTGTGGGTAGAGACCAGTGAGTGTGTATAGAGCCGGTGCAAGAGAGTCAGTGTGGGTAGAGTCCAGTCAGTGTGTGGGTAGAGTCCAGTCAGTGTGTGGGTAGAGTCCAGTCAGTGTGGGTAGAGTCCAGTCAGTGTGGGCAGAATTCAGTCAGTTTGGGTAGAGACCAGTGAGTGTGTATAGAGCCGGTGCAAGAGAGTCAGTGTGGGTAGAGTCCAGTCAGTGTGTAGGTAGAGTCCAGTCAGTGTGTGGGTAGAGTCCAGTCAGTGTGTGGGTAGATTCCAGTGAGTGTGGGTAGAGTCCAGTGAGTGTGTGTAGAGACCAGTGAGTGTGGGTAGAGACCAGTGAGTGTGGGTAGAGACCAGTGAGTGTGGGTAGAGACCAGTGAGTGTGGGTAGAGTCCAGTGAGTGTGGGTAGAGACCAGTGAGTGTGGGTAGAGACCAGTGAGTGTGGGTAGAGACCAGTGAGTGTGGGTAGAGTCCAGTGAGTGTGGGTAGAGACCAGTGAGTGTGGGTAGAGACCAGTGAGTGTGGGTAGAGTCCAGTGAGTGTGGGTAGAGTCCAGTGAGTGTGGGTAGAGACCAGTGAGTGTGGGTAGAGTCCAGTGAGTGTGGGTAGAGACCAGTCAGTGTGGGTAGAGACCAGTCAGTGTGGGTAGAGACCAGTCAGTGTGGGTAGAGACCAGTGAGTGTGGGTAGAGACCAGTGAGTGTGGGTAGAGACCAGTGAGTGTGGGTAGAGACCAGTGAGTGTGGGTAGAGACCAGTGAGTGTGGGTAGAGACCAGTGAGTGTGGGTAGAGACCAGTGAGTGTGGGTAGAGACCAGTGAGTGTGGGTAGAGACCAGTGAGTGTGGGTAGAGACCAGTGAGTGTGGGTAGAGTCCAGTGAGTGTGGGTAGAGACCAGTGAGTGTGGGTAGAGACCAGTCAGTGTGGGTAGAGACCAGTGAGTGTGGGTAGAGACCAGTGAGTGTGGGTAGAGACCAGTCAGTGTGTAGAGACCAGTGAGTGTGGGTAGAGACCAGTGAGTGTGGGTAGAGACCAGTCAGTGTGGGTAGAGACCAGTCAGTGTGGGTAGAGACCAGTGAGTGTGGGTAGAGACCAGTGAGTGTGGGTAGAGACCAGTGAGTGTGGGTAGAGACCAGTGAGTGTGGGTAGAGTCCAGTGAGTGTGGGTAGAGACCAGTCAGTGTGGGTAGAGACCAGTCAGTGTGGGTAGAGACCAGTCAGTGTGGGTAGAGACCAGTGAGTGTGGGTAGAGACCAGTGAGTGTGGGTAGAGACCAGTCAGTGTGGGTAGAGACCAGTGAGTGTGGGTAGAGACCAGTGAGTGTGGGTAGACACCAGTGAGTGTGGGTAGAGACCAGTGAGTGTGGGTAGAGACCAGTGAGTGTGTGTAGAGTCCAGTCAGTGTGTGTAGAGACCAGTCAGTGTGTGTAGAGACCAGTGAGTGTGGGTAGATACCAGTGAGTGTGGGTAGAGACCAGTGAGTGTGGGTAGAGACCAGTGAGTGTGGGTAGAGACCAGTAAGTGTGGGTAGAGACCAGTGAGTGTGGGTAGAGACCAGTGAGTGTGGGTAGAGACCAGTGAGTGTGGGTAGAGACCAGTGAGTGTGGGTAGAGACCAGTGAGTGTGGGTAGAGACCAGTGAGTGTGGGTAGAGTCCAGTGAGTGTGGGTAGAGACCAGTGAGTGTGGGTAGAGACCAGTGAGTGTGGGTAGAGACCAGTGAGTGTGGGTAGAGACCAGTGAGTGTGGGTAGAGTCCAATGAGTGTGGGTAGAGACCAGTGAGTGTGGGTAGAGTCCAGTGAGTGTGGGTAGAGACCAGTGAGTGTGGGTAGAGACCAGTGAGTGTGGGTAGAGTCCAGTGAGTGTGGGTAGAGACCAGTGAGTGTGGGTAGAGACCAGTGAGTGTGGGTAGAGACCAGTGAGTGTGTGTAGAGACCAGTGAGTGTGTGTAGAGACCAGTGAGTGTGGGTAGAGACCAGTGAGTGTGTGTAGAGACCAGTGAGTGTGGGTAGAGACCAGTGAGTGTGGGTAGAGTCCAGTGAGTGTGGGTAGAGACCAGTGAGTGTGGGTAGACTCCAGTGAGTGTGGGTAGAGTCCAGTCAGTGTGGGTAGAGACCAGTGAGTGTGGGTAGAGACCAGTCAGTGTGGGTAGAGACCAGTCAGTGTGGGTAGAGACCAGTGAGTGTGGGTAGAGACCAGTCAGTGTGGGTAGAGACCAGTGAGTGTGGGTAGAGACCAGTCAGTGTGGGTAGAGACCAGTGAGTGTGGGTAGAGACCAGTCAGTGTGGGTAGAGACCAGTGAGTGTGGGTAGAGACCAGTCAGTGTGGGTAGAGACCAGTGAGTGTGGGTAGAGACCAGTCAGTGTGGGTAGAGACCAGTGAGTATGGGTAGAGACCAGTCAGTGTGGGTAGAGACCAGTGAGTGTGGGTAGAGACCAGTCAGTGTGGGTAGAGACGGTGCAAGAGAGTCATAGCCCAAAAATGGGGTCAATGCAGTCTTGTGTTCAGGAAGCTGTTCGGGAAGCTGTTCGGGAAGCTGTTCAGGAAGCTGTTCAGGAAGCTGTTCGGGAAGCTGTCTGGGAAGCTGTCTGGGAAGCTGTTCAGGAAGCTGTTCAGGAAGCTGTTCAGGAAGCTGTTCAGGAAGCTGTTCAGGAGACTGTTCAGGAAAATGTTCAGGAAGCTGTTCATAAGCCTTTGCTGTGCGGTAGCAGAGAGAACAGCCTATGATTTTTTCGGCCTTCCACTGACACCGCCTGGTATAGGGCGATGTACTGTACCGTACGCACTACCCTCTGTTGAGCCTTGCGGTCGCATGCCAATTAGTTGCCATACCAAGCGATGATACAGCCAGTCAAGATGCTCTCAGTGATCCTTTTTGAGGATCTGAGGGCCCATGCCAAATCTTTTCAGCCTCCTGAGGGGTAAGAGGTGTTGTCGTGCCCTGTTCACGACTGTGTTTCTGTGTTTGGATCAGGATGGGTCCTTAGTGATGTGGACACCAAGGAACCTGAAGCTCGCAACCCGCTCCACTACAGCCCTGTCGATGTGTATGAGGGGGTGTGCTCGGCCCTCCGTTTCCTGTAGTCTACGACCAGCTCCTTTGTCTTGTTCACATTGAAGGAGAGGTTGTTGTCCTGGCACCACACTGCCAGGTCTCTGACCTCCTCCCTATAGACTGTCTCATCATTGTCGGTAATCAGGCCTACCACATCAGCAAACCTATTGATGGTGTTGGAGTCGTGTTTGGCCACGCAGTCGTGGGTGAACAGGGAGTACAGGAGGGGACTAAGCACGCACCCCTGAGGGGTCCAGGTGTTGGGGATCAGCGTGGCAGACGGGAGAGGTTGTGGTCCTGGCACCAGACTGCCAGGTCCCTGACCTCCTTCCCCATTAGGCTCATTGGGCTCATTGTCTCATTGTCGTCAGGGATCAGACATATCACCGTCATGTTTTGTCGGCAAACGCAACAATGCTGTTGAAGTTGTGCACGGCCACGCAGTCGTGGGTAAACAGGAAGTACAAAAGGGGGATAAGCATGCACCGCTGAGGGGCCCCCATGTTGAGGGTCAGCGTGAAGCATGTGTTGCTGCCTACCCTCACCACCTGGTGGGGGGTCCAGTCACAAAGTGTTTAGTCCCAGGATCCTTAGCTTAGTAAGGAGCTGTGTGGGCACTGCGGTGTTGAACACTGAGCTGTAGTCAATGAACAGCATTCTCACGTAGGTGTTCCTTTTGTCCAAGGGGGGGGGAAAGGGCAGTGTGATTGAGATTGCGTCATCTGTGGATCAGTTTGGTGAGGTATGCAAATTGGAGTGGGTCTAGGGTGTCTGGGATGATGGTGTTGATGTGAGCCATGACCAGCCATTCAAAGTACTTGTGCTTTAAGTTCCTCTGTGTCCAAATCCCAAGGACTTCACAAATTGACCAGCAACACCAACACAACTGACTCTACTTCCTAAGATAGCTGAAGAACCCCCCACCCACCCCGGATCCTCTCCAAATACTACCACTGCGCCATCGAGGGCGTCATGACCGGTTGCATCACGGCCTTGTACAGGAATCGCTCCGTCCACAACCGCCTGGCCCTCCAGCGGGGGGTCCTCTCATCCAGGACATCACTGGGACCGTGCTCCTCTCATCCAGGACATCACTGGGACCATGCTCCTCTCATCCAGGACATCACTGGGACCGTGCTCCTCTCATCCAGAACATCACTGGGACCGTGCTCCTCCCATCCAGGACATCACTGGGACCGTGCTCCTCCCATCCAGGACATCACTGGGACCGTGCTCCTCTCATCCAGGACATCACTGGGACCGTGCTCCTCTCATCCAGGACATCACTGGGACCGTGCTCCTCTCATCCAGAACATCACTGGGACCGTGCTCCTCTCATCCAGGACATCACTGGGACCGTGCTCCTCTCATCCAGAACATCACTGGGACCGTGCTCCTCCCATCCAGGACATCACTGGGACCGTGCTCCTCCCATCCAGGACATCACTGGGACCGTGCTCCTCTCATCCAGGACATCACTGGGACCGTGCTCCTCTCATCCAGGACATCACTGGGACCGCGTTCCTCTCATCCAGACCCCCCCCACCCACGAGCTTACTGTGTGGGCAGAAGGTATCGGAGCACAAAGTCTGACACCAACATGCTCAGAGACAGTTTCTATCTACAAGCCATCAGACTGCTGAACACTTGAACTGGACTGACCACCTGCTCTGATTCTCCACATCTTAGACCACATGCACACACAGACACACAGACACACAGACACACACACACACACACACACACACACACACACACACACACACACACACACACACACACACACACACACACACACACACACACACACAGACACACAGACACACAAACACACAGACACACACACACGCACAAACACACACACATGCACACATAAATTCATGATACACAGACATCACAACTGCTGCTTCCAGACTCTTATTATGATTGATAAAAACTGCACAACTTTAAACACTTGCCTCCCGAAACCTTTTCCCCAAAACACGTGTAAATGTTGGACAATTAATTGTAACTTCCTGTGTTATACTGATGCTAAAATGTGTTTATTGTATCCTACTGAGCCCTTTACTTCATGTTCAGATTCTCATCTTGTATTATTTCTTATTGATGCTGCATTGTAGAGAAGCATGTGTACCCTTCGAAATAATACTACTTGAAACCAGATACTGTATTCTCGTACATAAATTCTCAAATTCCAAATGTTAACATAAGGTTAATGTGCGTCAAACCATGGTGGACAACTATAATATTTCTCTAAATTAAATTACAATTCAATTCACAAGGACTTTATTGGCATGGGAAACGTATGTTTACATTGCCTAAACAAGTGGAATAGATAATAAACAAAAGTGAAATAAACAATAAAAAATGAATAGTAAACTTTACACTCACAAAAGTAAAAATGTAATATTATGGCTATATACAGTGTAACCCTCTCACCCCAGCCCCCCTTCTCCCCCAGCCCCCTTCCCCCAGCCCCCTTCTCCCTCTCTCCCCCAGCCCCCCTTCTCCCCCAGCCCCCTTCTCCCTCTCTCCCCCAGCCCCCTCTCCCCCAGCCCCCTTCTCCCTCTCTCCCCCAGCCCCCTTCTCCCCCAGCCCCCTTCCCCCCAGCCCCCTTCTCCCTCTCTCCCCCAGCCCCCCTTCTCCCCCAGCCCCCTTCCCCCCAGCACCCCCTCCTCCCTCTCTCCCCCAGCCCCCTTTCTCCTTCTCTCCCCCAGCCCCCCTTCTCCTTCTCTCCCCCAGCCCCCCTTCTCCCTCTCTCCCCCAGCCTCCCTTCTCCCTCAGCCCCCCTTCTCCCTCTCTCCCCCAGCCTCCCTTCTCCCTCTCTCCCCCAGCCTCCCTTCTCTCCCCCAGCCTCCCTTCTCCCCCAGCCTCCCTTCTCCCTCTCTCCCCCAGCCTCCCTTCTCCCTCTCTCCCCCAGCCTCCCTTCTCCCCCAGCCTCCCTTCTCCCTCTCTCCCCCAGCCTCCCTTCTCCCCCAGCCTCCCTTCTCCCTCAGCCCCCCCTTCTCCCTCTCTCCCCCAGCCTCCCTTCTCCCTCTCTCCCCCAGCCTCCCTTCTCTCCCCCAGCCTCCCTTCTCCCCCAGCCTCCCTTCTCCCTCTCTCCCCCAGCCTCCCTTCTCCCTCTCTCCCCCAGCCTCCCTTCTCCCCCAGCCTCCCTTCTCCCTCTCTCCCCCAGCCTCCCTTCTCCCTCTCTCCCCCAGCCTCCCTTCTCCCCCAGCCTCCCTTCTCCCTCTCTCCCCCAGCCTCCCTTCTCCCCCAGCCTCTCTTCTCCCTCTCTCCCCCAGCCTCCCTTCTCCCTCTCTCCCCCAGCCTCCCTTCTCCCTCTCTCCCCCAGCCTCCCTTCTCCCCCAGCCTCCCTTCTCCCTCTCTCCCCCAGCCTCCCTTCTCCCCCAGCCTCTCTTCTCCCTCTCTCCCCCAGCCTCCCTTCTCCCCCAGCCTCTCTTCTCCCTCTCTCCCCCAGCCCCCCTTCTCCCCAGCCCCCCTTCCCCCAGCACCCCCTCCTCCCTCTCTCCCCCAGCCTCTCTTCTCCCTCTCTCCCCCAGTCCCCTCCATCACTATTGTTACTATACAGCTCCTTTGAACTGTCCCATGGCTGTATCATGTTACCTACAGTGAGCCGAGCTGATGGAGTCTGGTGGTAGTGTAGTGACTTAAGGAGCAGACCAGACCAGAGGAGATGTGTATGATTTTAATCAGAGCGGGCCAGGGATCAAGGCTGTGTCACAAAGGACACATATTCCCTATGTAGTGCACTACTTTTGACCAGAGCCTTAAGGGTGCACTATATAGGGAATAAGGTGCCATTTGGGACACAGACTCTGTAATAACCTCTCCTCTGCATGGTGGAGGGAAGAACCTTGCTGACTTGTGAGGGAATGAAAAACAGATCAGTTAGGAAATTCTAATCCTCTCTCTCTCTCTGTCTCTAATATATATCTTTGCAGCAAAAGCCCCCTCATTCGGTTGATGGAATGTGTGCTAGCATTTCCTCTCGTCTCATCTCACTCCCTCACTCTTTAATTTTCTCTCCCACACACACAGCTGCCCCCTAGGAGAGGAACACCAGCAGAGAGAGGGAGAGAGAGAGAGAGAGAGAGAGAGAGAGAGAGAGAGGGGAAAGGAAAAGACCTCAGGAGAGAGAGAGGGGAGAGAGAGAGAGAGAGAGAGAGAGAGAGAGAGAGAGAGAGACCTCAGGGGAGAGAGAGTTGGGTGGGGAGAAGAAGGGAGCGATGGAGGGAGTTTGATGGGGAGAGGGGGAGGTATGGAGAGAGTTGGATTGGGAGAGGGAGGTATGGAAAGAGAGGGAGTAGGGTGGGGAGAAGTAGGGAGACTGAGGGAGTTGGGTGGGGAGAGGGAGGGAGGTATGGAGGGAGTTGGGTGGGGAGATGGATGGAGGTATGGAGGGAGTTGGGTAGGGAGAGGGTGGGAGGTATGGAGGGAGTTGGGTGGCGAGAGGGAGGGAGGTGTGGAGGGAGTTGGGTGGGGAGAGGGAGGGAGGTATGGAGGGAGTTAGGTGGGGAGAGGGAGGGAGGTATGGAAGGTGTTGGGTGGGGAGATGGATGGAGGTATGGAGGGAGTTGGGTGGGGAGAGGGAGGGAGGTATAGAGGGAGTTGGGTGGGGAGAGGGAGGGAGGTATGGAGGGAGTTGGGTGGGGAGAGGGAGGGAGGTATGGAGGGAGTTGGGTGGGGAGAGGGAGGGAGGGATGGAGGGAGTTGGGTGGGGAGAGGGAGGGAGGTATGGAGGGAGTTGGGTGGGGAGAGGGAGGGAGGTATGGAGGGAGTTGGGTGGGGAGATGGATGGAGGTATGGAGGGAGTTGGGTGGGGAGAGGGAGGGAGGTATGGAGGGAGTTGGGTGGGGAGAGGGAGTGAGGTATGGAGGGAGTTGGGTGGGGAGAGGGAGGTATGGAGGGAGTTGGGTGGGGAGAGGGAGGGAGGTATGGAGGGAGTTGGATTTATTGAATTTCTTCTGGATTTGGGAACTGTGAAAAGACCCCTGGTGACATGTTTGGAGGGGTAAGGGTGTGTGTCAGAGCTGTGCGTAAGTTGACTATCGAAACAATTTGTGATTTTCAAACACATTAATGTTTCTTATAATAAAAAAAAGTGGTGATGCAGTCAGTCTCTCCTCAACTATTAGCCAAGAGAGACTGGCAGCATAGTATTTATATCGTCCCTCTGATTGCAATGAAGAGCAAGAAGTGCTGCTCTGTTCTGGACCAGCTGCAGCTTAACTAGGTCATTCCTTGCAGCACTGGACCACACAACCGGACAATAATCAAGATTAGACAAAATTAGAGCCTGCAGGACTTGCTTTTTGGAGTGTGGTGTCAAGAAAGCAGAGCATCTCTTTTTTACGGACAGACCTCTCCCCATCTTTACAACCATTGAATCTATATGTTTTGACCATGACAGTTTACAATCTAAGGTAACACCAAGTAATTGAGTCTCCTCAACTTGTTCAACAGGCACACCATTCATTACCTGATTCAGCTGAGGTCTAGCACTTAGGGAATGATTTGTGCCAAATACAATGTTCTTAGTTTTAGAGATGTTCGGGACACCCATTCCAAAACAGACTGCAACTCTTTGTTAAGGGTTTCAGTGACTTCATTAGCTGTGGTTGCTGATGCGTATATGGTTGAATCATCATCATACGTGGACACACATGCTTTGTGTAATGCCAATGGTGGCAGGTCATTGGTAAAAAATAGAAAAGAGTAGAGGGCCTAGAGAGCTGCCCTGCAGTACACCACACTTTACATGTTTGA
Source organism: Oncorhynchus keta (assembly GCF_023373465.1). Lineage (NCBI taxonomy): Eukaryota > Metazoa > Chordata > Actinopteri > Salmoniformes > Salmonidae > Oncorhynchus > Oncorhynchus keta. The sequence goes on along the minus strand of NC_068450.1, from coordinate 6,624,252 downwards.
CATTAGAGAAGCTTCCATTAAAGAAAACCCTTTGAGTTCTATAAGATAGATAGCTCTGAATCCACGGTATGGCAGAGGTTGAAAAGCCATAACACATACGTTTTTTCAACAACAGGTTATGGTCAATAATATCAAAGGCTTCACTGAAATCTAACAGGACAGCTCTCACAATATTCTTATTATCAATTTCTTTCAACCAATCATCAGTCATATTGTGTTGAGTGCCCTTCTCTATAAGCATGCTGAAAGTCTGTTATTAATTTCTTTACAGAGAAATAGCAAACACAATTTTTTCCAAAAGGTTTCTAAGAGCTGGCAGCAAGCTGATAGGTCTGCTTTTTGGACCAGTAAAGGCCGATTTACCACTCTTGGGTAGCGGAATGACTTTGGCTTCCCTCTAGGCCTGAGGACAAATACTTTCCTCTCGGCTCAGATTAAAGACATGACGGATCGGAGTGGCTGTAGTCAACTACCATCGTCAGTAACTTTCCATCTAAGTTGTCAATGCCAGGAGGTTTGTTGTTACTGATCGATAATAATACTTTTTCCCACCTCTCCCAGACTAACTTTACAAAATCCAAACTTGCAATGCTTTTCTTTAATCATTTGTTTTTTAATACATGAATATGATGGCTCATTGTTCGTTGTTGGCATTTCCAGCCTTAGTTTGCCCACTGACAATGGAGTGATCATTAAACTAATTGGCCACATCAAATGTTTTTGTGATGAATAAGACATCTGATTTTGGTGAAATATGGAGTTGAATTTGTCTTTCTGCTGATAATTTAATTTAACGTACTCCAACGATTTTCCAATCATTCTTTATATCATTGATCTTGGCTTCATAATACCGTTTCTACTTTTTTTTGTTGAGTTTAGTCTCATAACTTCTTGATTTGCAGAAAGTCAGCCAATCAGATGTGCAACCAGACTCAACCAGACTCAACCAGACTCAACCAGACTCAACCAGACTCAACCAGACTCAGTTAATCAATTCCTCATCAATCCATGGAGCCTTAACAGTTAGTTTTCTCAACAGGTGCATGTTTATCAATAACATTTATTTAACTAGGCAAGTCAATTAAGAACAAATTCTTATTTTCAATGAGAAGGAACAGTGGGTTAACCACCTTGTTTAGGGGCAGAATGACAGAGTTTTACCTTGTCAGCTCAGGGATTCGATCTTGCAACCTTTCCGTTATTAGTACAACACTCTAACCACTTGGCTACCTGCCACCTCGTAATTGGTAGAAGCAATTTCATCAAGTGCAGTGTCTGCATGCTCTTCTACATTTTCCAGCTTTTGGATCTTTGTCTTCCTGGATGGAGCCACTATACTGTGATCACATCATCCAATGGGGACGGATATAGCTTTAGAACTAAGTTCTACAGTATTAGTAAACATGTGATCAATACGTGTGGATGATCCTGTTCCTGTAGTGTTTGTAAACACCCTGGTAGGTTTATTAATAACCTGAACCAGATTACAGACACTGGTCACAGTGAGAAGCTTCCTGTTGAGTGGGTTGATTAATAACCTGAACCAGATTACAGACACTGGTTACAGTGAGAAGCTTCCTGTTGAGTGGGTTGATTAATAACCTGAACCAGATTACAGACACTGGTTACAGTGAGAAGCTTCCTCTTGAGTGGACAGCTTGATGAAAACCAGTCAATATTCAGGTTGCCAAGAAAGTAGACCTCTCTGTTTACATCACATACACTATCAAGCATTTCACACATATGATTTAGATACTGACTGTTAGCACTTGGTGGCCTATAGCAACACTCCACAATAAAAGGATTTAGATGTGCCATTACATGGATATGGTTCTCAATATGCAGCAACACCTCCCATTTATGTCTCTTCTATAGATGTTATATTCCTTTATTGCTACTGCTGTATCGTCAAATGAAGAGGGAGGGAGGTATGAAGGGAGATGGGTGGGGAGAGGGAGGGAGGGAGGTATGAAGGGAGATGGGTGGGGAGAGGGAGGGAGGGAGGTATGAAGGGAGATGGGTGGGGAGAGGGAGGGAGGGAGGTATACTCTAACTTCTATTGGCTTCTAAAAAACCCTGTTTCAAAACAGTGTACCGCGGGTAGAAGAAATGCACCATTAAGGAAATTGAGTTTATGCTATATGGCTGTAGCTTGACTACTGCTACAGTGCTTTATCTGCCAAATTACTTTTCTATTTTGCTAAGCCTATGAGACCGAGTTGGTTTGAACCCAAGTAGTATGATTAGGGACAGTTCGACATTTACTGGGGTAGGGGTTCCAAAATAGGGCCGGGTTATCTAACTCTTTTTTTGCTTTTGAGAGGGTTGTGTGTTTTTGTTATTGGACACAGGGGAAGGTAGTGTATTTTTTCCCTGATTTACAGTCAACATTTTTCCGGTTTTAATATATAATGTCTTCCATATGTGACCCGATTTGGGAAACTAGGCGTACAGTATGTCGCAAGTCACGACTTCGCAGGAGAGACGTTTGAATGTTAAAAAAATAATTGTTTTTATCAAAATGCGTTTTTTGGCAGAAATTCCTTCTCGAACATGTGAACTTTCATGTCCCTTAATATCAAAAGTGTATGCCATCTGTAAATACAAATACAATTGTTAAATTAAGGGCCTAGTTGGTTTAGCCACAGACAAAGTGAGCAACGTTCCCACTAGCCATGATTGGCTGAGATAATGAGTGGGCTGGACATGCCGAGAAATGAGTTTGGATTGGTCTACCGTATAGCACGTGTCTGTCTATTGGAGCTGGTCAGTATGTCTAGGTAATTGTGTTGAACGTAGCTTAAAAAAAATGTACCTCGTAGTAAAACTGCATAAACCTAATGTCAAGTTAATGTGTACTGTTAGCTAGCTAAAGTTATCTGTCTAGCTCATTAGCTAAGTGTATCTGTGTAATCTCCACTTTCTGGAGGACCGAGTTTTGAAATCAGTGGAATTCGAGTATGATAGCTAAGGAGATGGAGAAAACACCAGTCTGGATTACATCTTCAAACTAAGGGCAACCATGCATGGCATCATGCAGGAGACCTGTCCAACCATGACGTATACTGGTAAGATAGTCTAGCTAGCTACATTTTCAGATATTACACATTTCTAATTTTGACAGGAAGTGGTTTCATTTCAAGTGTACTGTTAGCTAGCTAACGTTAGATGGCTGGCTCGCTAACTAACGTTATGTAATGCGTTGGGATTCATTGTTTACCTAGCTAGCTATCTAGCTACATTTCTTAACAAAAGACTGTCGTCTTAGTGTGTCAGAGCACAGAATAACTGATACATTTTTTAACACTCAACACCCGTTGAATATGTCCAGTGTCAGTATACATCGACAACAACGCGTAATTCAATTGTTGCCAGCAGGACAGTCACATTCACCAACGCTCTGGATAACATGAAACTGCCTATCCGGCTCTGCTAGGGGGAGTAAAATGGTCAGAGTGGGGTGTTCTCTCATTATGTGTCTGGAAGTAGCTAGCCAATGTTAGCCAGTTAGCTTGGGTGCTTGACTGTCGTTGTGAGGTCAGAGTTTTCGGAACAACCCTACTTATTGGGCAGGCTGTCCAGTGTGCGCTCTGAACGCGACACGCTCTGAATTTACAAACGGACAATCTGGAAGTAGCTGGCAAGTTAGTACAGAACGGTCGGATAAACCCTTAAAGAGATGGGTGGGGCTAAGGCTTAAGAGGGTGTCAACCCTTAAAGAGGTGGGTGGGGCTAAGGCTTAAGAGGGTGTGAACCCTTAAACAGATGGGTGGGGCTAAGGCTTAAGAGGTTGTGAACCCTTAAAGAGATGGGTGGGGCTAAGGCTTAAGAGGTTGTGAACCCTTAAGGAGATGGGTGGGGCTAAGGCTTAAGAGGGTGTCAACCCTTAAAGAGATGGGTGGGGGTAAGGCTTAAGAGGGTGTGAACCCTTAAAGAGATGGGTGGGGCTAAGGCTTAAGAGGTTGTGAACCCTTAAAGAGATGGGTGGGGCTAAGGCTTAAGAGGTTGTGAACCCTTAAGGAGATGGGTGGGGCTAAGGCTTAAGAGGTTGTGAACCCTTAAAGAGATGGGTGGGGCTAAGGCTTAAGAGGTTGTGAACCCTTAAAGAGATGGGTGGGGCTAAGGCTTAAGAGGGTGTGAACACTTAAAGAGATGGGTGGGGCTAAGGCTTAAGAGGATGTGAACCCTTAAAGAGATGGGTGGGGCTAAGGCTTGAGAGGTTGTGAACCCTTAAAGAGATGGGTGGGGCTAAGGCTTAAGAGGTTGTGAACCCTTAAAGAGATGGGTGGGGGTAAGGCTTAAGAGGTTGTGAACCCTTAAAGAGATGGGTGGGGCTAAGGCTTAAGAGGTTGTGAACCCTTAAAGAGATGGGTGGGGCTAAGGCTTAAGAGGGTGTGAACCCTTAAAGAGATGGGTGGGGCTAAGGCTTAAGAGGGTGTGAACCCTTAAAGAGATGGGTGGGGCTAAGGCTTAAGAGGGTGTGAACCCTTAAAGAGATGGGTGGGGCTAAGGCTTAAGAGGGTGTGAACACTTAAAGAGATGGGTGGGGCTAAGGCTTAAGAGGGTGTGAACCCTTAAAGAGATGGGTGGGGCTAAGGCTTGAGAGGTTGTGAACCCTTAAAGAGATGGGTGGGGGTAAGGCTTAAGAGGGTGTGAACCCTTAAAGAGATGGGTGGGGCTAAGGCTTAAGAGGGTGTGAACTGTGCTGAATGGATGTTGACAAAGAAGGTCTCCATTACTAGCATCAAAACATTGAAAGACGGTTTTGCCAATAGTGGTAGGTGGATAATTTGTCCAGAGCTACAACAGGCTAACTTGCAATCATACCACACATAAAATCATTCAAATATGCACCAATTTTCAATATAAATAGCTGACAGGCAGCGTAGAGGCCTGGTGTAGCCTAGAGGCCTGGTGTAGCCTAGAGGCCTGGTGTAGCGTAGAGGCCTGGTATAGCCTAGAGGCCTGGTGTAGCGTAGAGGCCTGGTGTAGCCTAGAGGCCTGGTGTAGCGTAGAGGCCTGGTGTAGCGGAGAGGCCAGGTGTAGCGGAGAGGCCAGGTGTAGTGGAGAAACCAGGTGTAGCGGAGAGGCCAGGTGTAGCGGAGAGGCCAGGTGTAGCGGAGAGACCAGGTGTAGCGGAGAAACCAGGTGTAGCGGAGAGGCCAGGTGTAGCGGAGAGACCAGGTGTAGCGGAGAGACCAGGTATAGCGGAGAGGCCTGGTGTAGCCGAGAGACCAGGTGTAGCGGAGAGGCCAGGTGTAGCGGGAGGCCAGGTGTAGCGTAGAGGCCTGGTGTAGCGGAGAGGCCTGGTGTAGCGTAGAGGCCTGGTGTAGCGGAGAGGCCTGGTGTAGCGTAGAGGCCTGGTGTAGCGGAGAGGCCAGGTGTAGCGGAGAGACCAGGTGTAGCGGAGAGGCCAGGTGTAGCGTAGAGGCCTAGCGGAGAGGCCTGGTGTAGCGTAGAGGCCTGGTGTAGCGTAGAGGCCTGGTGCAGCAGAGAGGCCAGGTATAGCGGAGAGGCCAGATGTAGCGGAGAGGCCAGGTGTAGTGGAGAGGCCTGGTGCAGCGGAGAGGCCAGGTGTAGCAGAGAGGCCAGGTGCAGCAGAGAGGCCAGGTGCAACAGAGAGGCCAGGTGCAACAGAGAGGCCAGGTGCAGCAGAGAGGCCTGGTGCGTCATTGCGCATTAAAGAACAGTGAAGACAAGCAGCTCAGAAAGCTCCCCTATTGATCTTGTTTATGGACAAAAACATGATCCTACCTAGAATAGCCTACAGCATCACAATTCTATGAATTATTACTTACGTTATCATTTTCAAGTTAGTACAATTGAGTACAATTGTACTCTAGGTTGTAAACTGCAGTGAAAATGTCAGTTGAATAATGGCGAAAAATAATGTTGAACGTTTCATTCCATTTGGATGAGTTGTGGGTCTACTCTGGAGTAGATAATAATGTAAGTAATAATTCATTGAATTGTGGCGCTGTAGGCTTATAGAAAGAAACACCCGTCTACTAACCACAGGTCCTGGCAATCATCATTACCTACACCTGTTCTCCTTTACTACACACAACCAGTTTGTGTCCAGTGGGTATTGGAATCTAGAATCTCTGTAGGCTTATAGAAAGAATCATCATTACCTACACCTGTTCTCCTTTACTACACACCTGAACTTCATTATCACTTTGATTACCTTTCCCTTATTCAACTCTCAGTAGCCCTCAGTCATCCGACAGTTTTGGTTTGCTTTCATGTTCAGAACCCATCTCCTGTTTTGTTCATTTGCCTTGAATCTTTGTTATTATTATGCTCTTCTTCAGCACCTGCTTCCTGACTCCCTGCGTATGACGTGACAGAATACTGCCTCGCCTTATGGAAGCAGCAAAGGATAAAACCATCTTCCAGACGGTCAAGAAACAGGATCATCTACTCCACCAACTCCACGACCAGCTGGTGCAACTGGGTACCGCCCTGGAGGAGGTCCTCCTCGTTCTCCGCCGCCTCGACTCCACTAACTCCACGACCAGCTGGTGCAACTGGGTACGGCCCTGGAGGAGGTCCTCCTCGTTCTCCGCCGCCTCGACACCACTAACTCCACGACCAGCTGGTGCAACTGGGTACCGCCCTGGAGGAGGTCCTCCTCGTTCTCCACCGCCTCGACTCCACCAGCTAGGTTCTCAATACCCCTATGCCTCCTACAACTGGTTGTCACACTGAGCCAGCCCCCAAGCCTACACAGCCGTCCGCCCAGGTCAGCGATGCCTGACTGTCCCTGCTGGAAAAGTATGACTTTACTCCATCAAAATGCCTTGGATTTCTACTCCAGTGCTCCCTCTATTTCACCAATCAGACGGGAGCCCCCACCACCGAGAGGTCCACGATATTTTCCCTGCTGACCGGGTGGGTGTTGGTGTGGGCTATGGCCGTCTGGGAGAGAGGAGAGGAGGAGATGGGTTCCTGTGAGAGGTTCATGGCTCTGTTCAGAGGATCTTCGACCATCCTCCAGAGGGCGGAGAGGGAGGTGAGTGACTTCTCTGGGATCGCCGGGATAAACTTATTTGGGAGCGCCGGTGCCGACCTCACCACTCGCTTCCCTCCTTCGGCTGTCCTGAGGCAGAGCCTGAACCCATGAAGGTAAGGGTCACACACATCTCCGCGGCAGAGCGGCATCACCGGAGACAGCTGGGGCTCTGTCCGTATTGTGACCAGAAGGGGCGCCAGCTTCAGCGGTGTCCGGTGCGTCCCAACCTGGGGTACACTAGAGCAGAGGGGTGACCCCTTGACCTTCCGTCTCCCAGGGTAGGTGTGAGTTTTCCATTTTCATCGTTTTCCCCCAAAACCCTTTCTGGTTCCCATTTCACTGGCTGTCTGTCCTTCAAGTGTTGTCTCTACAGCTCTAGTGGACTCCAGAGCCGCGGGGAATTCCATCGACCAGGCCCTTGCCTCCTCCCTGAACATAACCTCTTACCCGTTCTCCGCTAACTTATTCCGGTCCAAGCCCTGGATAAACAGCCATTTGGATCTGGCACAGTCACACACATCACAGCGCCCCTAACCCTCACAGTGGGACGCCATGCACCAGGAAAGCCTTCCCTTCCTCATCAACACTTCACACACAAAGTAATCCTCGGCCACAACCCCACCGTCTCCTGGTCGAAGATGAAAATGACTGCCTGGGGACCGGGATGCCGGAGGACCTGCTTTTTTCCGTACCCTGTGGTTTCACGCCGGTTGAGAGTCCTGTAAGTGCCCTCTAGCCCATCAATCCGTCCTGCCATATCGCTGACCCCGTGTTTCGGTACATAGATGTGGACATCCGCCAGGCTCTGGAGAGGGAAGTCGCTCTTGCTGTCTGCCCTCCAGAACGCATCTACTCCTGGACTTCACCTTGACTACCCTCCCTTTATTTAACCCTCAGTAGCGTCAGTCATCAGGGACTATTGGTTTGTTTTTATGTTCATTACGCATCTTCTGTGTTTCATCGTTGTTATTACACTTTCCTTCTGTTTCCTGATTCCCTACATATACGTGCCGTGCACATGTTCCTCATTTCCAACTATAACATAATTCCAGCATCAAAACTGTGCAACGGCCATTCAATGAATGGGAACAGATATGTGAATATATATATATATATATATATTTTACGTTGGGGAGGGAGGTGCATTTAATTTAATGACACCTTAAGTTGGACGAGAACCATTTCCGATTCCATGTAGAATCCTTTTCACTGAGGGTCCTACATGGAACCCAAAATAGTTCTACTTTAACCCCCCCCCCCCTCACACCCCCACCCCCCCCAGAAAATCTACCTGGACCCAAGAAGGGGACAGTTTAAGAACCTTTTGTCCTTCTGTCCCGTGGTCTATGTCTGTCTACTGATCTAAATCTCTAGAGGAAATATTCCCCTGTTCTCGAACAGGTGACCTCTCTGTTCCGTAACTCACCATGTAAACAACTGGCTATTAATTAAGGCTCGGTCATTTGGTACCACTTTATAGTTAAATATCCTTGCGTATATATTTCATCCTTTTTTTCGGCAGATTCTTGTCCCTGATGTTATGGAGGGAAAAACGGGTTTGAAAAAGGGGGGTGGGGGGTGGAGAGAGGAGAGGGGGCTCCCTCCTAGGTCCCCCCCCATACATCCCTGTATTGAATATGAAAATATATGATGGTATAATGTGTTCAGTATGCCAGCATGAAGGAAACCATATGAACAGGAGGCCAGACAAAGAGCCTACTGTGCTCCAAGTACGACCACTCCCCCCTCTTCTCCCTTCCCCTTCTCTCTTTCCCCTCTGTCTTATTCAATTGAGGGAGCAGGAGGAGAGAGAAAGAGAGAGAGATGAGAACAGAGCCCTGCTCAGGGAGAAAGAGAGAGAAAGTCCTACTCAGAGAGTGAGAGGGGAAGGGGGGGAAGTCCTACTCAGAGAGCGAGAGAGAAAGAGAGGGTGAGAGAGATATGAGAGAGTTCGACACAGACAGAGGTAGAAGAGGGAGCCCTGAGGAGCTAAAAAGGGGCAGGACAAACTAGCCACGCGCCTCGCACACACAGACCCACCGGAGTACAGGTGAGCTGCAACTACTAGTGTACAGCTGCTATCTGTTATACAGGAAACATCTCCAATCGGTTGCTTTGTAACGGCTAGATTAGACTTTTTGGCTTTTTGGCACAGTGACGTTTAGATGCACTTTGATGACAAACATCTGTCGGTTGATGTTTAGTCACCTTCCCTTTGTGCAGGCTGTAGGTTTGCAGAGGGGGCTGGTTAATTAACTGGTGGTCACATTACCACTGCGGTCAGCTAGAGCTGTCACTGATAGACTAGCCTATTGTCTTGACTGTGACTGTGTGGAGTCTTGATGTGGCCAGTCCCAGTTAGGGATGTGGCCGTGTAGAGTATTCCCTTGATGTGGCCAGTCCCAGGGACTTAGAGCATAGAGTATTGACTGTGACTGTGTGGAGTCTTGATTGAGTCCCAGTTGACTGTGTGGAGATTATTCTTGACTGTGTGGAGTCTTGATGTGGCCAGTCCCAGTTAGGGACTTAGAGCAGCCGTATAGATTATTGACTGTGACTGTGTGGAGTCTTGATGTGGCCAGTCCCGGTTAGGGACTTAGAGCAGCCGTGTAGATTATTGACTGTGACTGTGTGGAGTCTTGATGTGGCCAGTCCCAGTTAGGGACTTAGAGCAGCCGTGTAGAGTAACGTTAGAGGATGTAACAGATGGAGGGGTAGCTAGCTGGAGACTGTATTGTCTTGACTGTGACTGTGTGGAGTCTTGTAGGCGCGTAGAGTAACGTTAGAGGATGTAACAGATGGAGGGGTAGCTAGCTGGAGACTGTATCGTCTTGCCTTCCTATGATACAGCAGGTGAGGAACCTGTATAATGGTTAAAGAGAGCCATTACAGTCCGTTTTTATACCCTATGATAATTAATTAATTAATTGGTTATTACAGATGTAACGTTTTCAAGTCGATGCTATGAAATCGACACCTGATTTATACAGGTAACTCTGTTGATGTCTTGGGAATGTAGTGTACTTTTACATAACTTTTAATAACACAAATATTAACACAACATGCAACAATTTCAACGTTTTTTACTCGGGCACCCGAGTGGTGCAGCAGTCTAATGCCCTATATCTCAGTGTAACAGGTAACACTACAGTCCCTGGTTCAAATCCAGGCTGTATCACATTGAGCTATGATTGGGAGTCCAATCCTCAGCGAAATGTGCACATGTGTAATGATCATGCTGTTTAATCAGCTTCTTAATATGCCTGTCAGGTGGATGGATTATCTTGGCAAAGAAGAAATGCTCACTAACAGGGATGTGAACAGATTTGTGCAGAAAAAATAAGATAATTAAGCTAGTTGTGCGTATAGAACATTTCTGGAAAATGTTATTTCAGCTCATGAAACATGAGACCTATACTTTACATGTTGCGTTTATATTGTTGTTCAATATTTCAGCACCTCCCTTCTCTGAAGCTTTAAACTCTTACGTGTTTTATTCCATCTTCTAAGAGTTTTGGATGAAAGAAACTCTTGGAATGCTGTGTTGGTTTAACACACCTATTGTAGGTAATCTATTTATCATTTAATCATTATTTAAAGTTCTCCACCTGCAGCTCCCCGTGTGGGCTGTGTTTCATATCTCACACACTCAATTACAGGCTTTATTATCACATAATGTAGGAGACTCAATATGAGAGAGAGAGAGGAGGAGAGCGAGGAAGGCAGCTGTAGCTAGAAGAGAGAGAGAGAGAGAGAGAGAGAGAGAGAGAGAGAGAGAGAGAGAGAGAGAGAGAGAGAGAGAGAGAGAGAGAGAGAGAGAGAGAGAGAGAGAGAGAGAGAGAGCATAATTTCTGAGGTTGATTGAAGTCTGTGCTTGACGTTGTTTTGATTTTTAGTCATCACCTCCAACACAAGCCAAGGCATGCCGGGGCTATCACTGCCCCCCTCCCTCCTCATTCTTCTCACTCCTCCTCCTCCTCTTCTGAAGTGGAATCACAAACCAGGAATGCAATTTTTTTTGCAAAACCCAAAATTATTTTGGAAGTCATTAAATGGCCCTTTGTGTCTGAACAGGAAAGAGTAGAGTAGATCCTGCTTAGACCCCTGTCTGTGCTGTGTGTGTGTGTGTGTGTCTGTGTGTGTACCTACAGCCCCCGGAGGGTTGCCATGGCAACCTGTCAGTCAAGGTATGCACTCGCCTGAAAAATATGGCATAGGTAACGGATACACTTGAAATCCTCTCAGGAATGCTCTCTCTCACTCGTCTGATATTCATACTCACATATCACATTATTCTATTAGTACATGGAGTGGGTATTACATAGAGTGGGTATTACATAGAGTGGGTATTACATAGAGTGGGTACTACATAGAATGGGTACTACATAGAGTGGGTACTGTATAGAGTGGGTATTACATAGAGTGGGTACTATAAAGAGTGGGTATTACATAGAGTGGGTAGTGTATGGAAGTATACAGACATGTGAACTGTAGACAGATGAACGGTATGACAGTACTGTTAAGGTAAGCTGATTGACAGGTGAACTGATAGACAGGTAAGCTGAAAGACAGGTGAACTGATAGACAGGTAAGCTGAAAGACAGGTGAACTGATAGACAGGTAAACTGACAGACAGGTGAAATGACAGACAGGTGAACTGACAGACAGGTGAACTGACAGACAGGTGAAATGACAGACAGGTGAACTGACAGACAGGTGAAATGACAGACAGGTGAACTGACAGACAGGTGAAATGACAGACAGGTGAACTGACAGACAGGTGAAATGACAGACAGGTGAACTGACAGACAGGTGAACTGACAGACAGGTGAAATGATAGACAGGTGAAATGATAGACAGGTGAAATGACAGACAGGTGAAATGATAGACAGGTGAAATGATAGACAGGTGAAATGACAGACATGATGGGGTCAGGGTGCGATGGGGTCAGGGAGCGATGGGGTCAGGGGCGATGCTGTCAGGGAGCGATGGGGTCAGGGAGCGATGCTGTCAGGGAGCGATGGGGTCAGGGACGATGCTGTCAGGGAGCGATGTGGTTAGGGAGCGATGGGGTCAGGGACCGATGTGGGCCGGGAGCGATGGGGTCAGGGAGCGATGGGGACAGGGAGCGATGGGGTCAGGGAGCGATGAGATCAGGGAGCGATGAGATCAGGGAGCGATGGGGTCAGGGAGCGATGGGGTCAGTGAGTGTTGTATAGCGGGATGTTCCTGAACTTCAAAATCCACAATTACATCATAATTCTACACACGTCCAAAAACCTAATCTCGGTACCCAGAACCAAGTCTCCTGCATGAGATACTATCCACAGTTGTTCTGAATAATAAACCCAAACACGAGGGTCGTATAGTTCAGTTCAGGATTTGTGAGGGATATAATAAGACCTGTTGATGTTTGTAGAACACATCCAAGCAGCATGACTGTGGACTTATTGGTCATTATGATTGTTGGAATATGGACACAAAACAGAGGTTGTGGAGTTCAGGGTTTTAAAGTTTTTTTGTTTTGTTTTTAAAGTTAAGAATCAGGAGAAACACAGAGTGTTATGAAGTTTAGGATTTGATGGAAGCTTTCCCGGTGATTTCACTGTAGGGTCAGTGGTATTTCTGAATACAGACAGACAGAGGTAGTGTAGTCCAGGATTGGTGAGATAGTCAGACATTTGCTTTCCCGGTGATTTCACTGTAGGGTCAGTGGTATTTCTGAATACAGACAGACAGAGGTAGTGTAGTCCAGGATTGGAGAGATAGTCAGACATTTGCGACGTCTTGCTCATGTTTTTCTGAACTAAGAAGTTGTCTTAAATTGGTCTAAATTGTGAAGGGGTAGTGCCGTTCTGGATTTGAGGGATATGTATAATAAATAAATATATATTTTAAGACAATTGAACATACGTGTTATGTTTGCCTGCCAGATTTAGTAACTATTTTCCCAGTCAGTCTGAACGATACCAACTCCAACACATGTACACAGTCTTGTGGTGAACAAATATTTACATATTATATTAAAAGATTTGTATCGGAACCGAATTCTAGACATTCTTCGAGCAGATGTCCCTCAACGGAACAGATGGTCGCCACTTTGTAGATCCAAGATTGTAAACATCCAACTGGATGTGAACGTGTTGAAATTGACTCAACCTGTCGTCAACATCCGTATCTCAAACTTCCCCAGTGATGAAGTCTGTCAGAATGACGCTGTACAAGTAAACGGAATACAGAATACAAAAACCCAAATCGTATGTATGAAATAAAACGTGGCAAACTCAAAATGATGTCGTTAAAATCGAAACGATGATAACCAGATTGATGTCAGCACATCTGTCCTCCCTCCTTCACACATCAACAAGAGTCAAAGACACCTCTTGTCATTAATGTGTTCCAAATGGTATACTATACGTAAGTAGTGTACTATAGGGATCCATTTTTTTTTAACCTTTATTTAACTTGGCAAGTCAGTTAGGAAAAAAATCTTATTTTCAATGACAGCCTAGGAACAGTGGGTTAACTGCCTGTTCAGGGGCAGAATGACAGATTTGTACCTTGTCAGCTCAGGGGTTTGAATTTGCAACCTTGCGGTTACTAGTCCAACGCTCTAACCACTAGGCTACCCTGCCTCCCCAATATTGTTACAGTAAACTCAGAATATGGTTCCCAATCAGAGACAGCTGTTTATTCTCTGTGTTGGTTGGGGCGTGATAGTGACTAGGGTGGGTCATCTAGGTGATTAATGGTTTATATTGGCCTGATATGGTTCCCAATCAGAGACAGCTGTTTATTCTCTGTGTTGGTTGGGGCGTGATAGTGACTAGGGTGGGTCATCTAGGTGATTAATGGTTTATATTGGCCTGATATGGTTCCCAATCAGAGACAGCTGTTTATTCTCTGTGTTGGTGGGGGAGTGATAGTGACTAGGGTGGGTCATCTAGGTGATTAATGGTTTATGTTGGCCTGATATGGTTCCCAATCAGAGACAGCTGTTTATTCTCTGTGTTGGTGGGGGAGTGATAGTGACTAGGGTGGGTCATCTAGGTGATTAATGGTTTATGTTGGCCTGATATGGTTCCCAATCAGAGACAGCTGTTTATTCTCTGTGTTGGTGGGGGAGTGATAGTGACTAGGGTGGGTCATCTAGGTGATTAATGGTTTATATTGGCCTGATATGGTTCCCAATCAGAGACAGCTGTTTATTCTCTGTGTTGGTGGGGGAGTGATAGTGACTGGGGTGGGTCATCTAGGTGATTAATGGTTTATATTGGCCTGATATGGTTCCCAATCAGAGACAGCTGTTTATTCTCTGGGTTGGTGGGGGAGTGATAGTGACTAGGGTGGGTCATCTAGGTGATTAATGGTTTATGTTGGCTTAATTCTTGTACCTCTGTGCCCCTGAGTGTGTCTTTAATTCCAGTTTGTCTAAAAATACAAATTAACAATTGATATGTTGGAATCACATGCCCATTTCAACCAAAAACATCTAAGTTCAAGAATAGGACTATATCAAGTTAAATTCACGTTAAATACAGTTTAATTTGATTTAATTTACATTTTTTGGTTGAGATGGAGACTTGAGTCCTACATATTCAAACAAATTTGATTTGTCACATACACATATTTATGCATATGTTATTGTGGGTGTAGCGAAATGCTTGTGTTCCTAGATCCAAAAGGTACAGTAATATTTAACAATTCACAATGATACACACATCAAAAAGTAAAATAATGGAATTAAGAAATATATAAACATTAGAACGAGCAATGTCGGAGGGGCATTGACTAAAATACAGTAGAATAGAATACAGTATAATAAAATACAGTAGAATAGAATACAGTAGAATAAAATACAGTATAATAAATACAGTAGAATAAAATACAGTAGAATAAAATACAGTAGAATAAATACAGTAGAATAAAATACAGTAGAATAAATACAGTAGAATAAAATACAGTAGAATAAATACAGTAGAATACAGTAGAATAAATGCAGTAGAATAAAATACAGTAGAATAAAATACAGTAGAATAAAATACAGTAGAATACAGTAGAAAAAAATACAGTAGAATAAAATACAGTAGAATAAATACAGTAGAATAAAATACAGTAGAATACAGTAGAATAAAATACAGTAGAATAAATACAGTATAATAAAATACAGTAGAATACAGTAGAATACAGTAGAATAAATACAGTAGAATAAATGCAGTAGAATAAAATACAGTAGAATAAAATACAGTAGAATAAAATACAGTAGAATACAGTAGAATAAAATACAGTAGAATAAATACAGTAGAATAAATACAGTAGAATAAAATACAGTAGAATACAGTAGAATACAGTAGAATACAGTAGAATAAATACAGTATAATAAAATACAGTATAATAAAATACAGTAGAATAAAATACAGTAGAATAAAATACAGTAGAATAAATACAGTAGAATAAATACAGAATAATAGAATACAGTAGAATAAATACAGTAGAATAGAATACAGTAGAATAAAATACAGTAGAATAAATACAGTAGAATAAAATACAGTAGAATAAAATACAGTAGAATAAATACAGTAGAATAAAATACAGTATAATAAATACAGTATAATAAATACAGTAGAATAAAATACAGTAGAATAAATACAGTAGAATAGAATCCCCCGATGATGCGTTGGGCAGACCGCACCTCCCTCTGGAGAGCCCTGTGGTTGTGGACGGTGCATTTGCCATACCAGGCGGTGATCCGGCTGACAGGGGTATGTGTACTTAACTTTACTATTTATAGTTATTACAACTTTTACTTCACTACATTCCAAAAGGAAATAATGTACTTTTTACTCCATACATTTTCCTTGACAACCAAAAGTACTTGTTACATTTTGAATGCTTAGCAGGACAGGAAAATTGTCAAATTCAAGCACTTATCAAGAGAACAAGTAGTCATCCCTACTGCCTCTGGCCTGGAGGACTCACTAAACAGAGAACAAGTAGTCATCCCTACTGCCTCTGGCCTGGAGGACTCACTAAACAGAGAACAAGTAGTCATCCCTACTGCCTCTGGCCTGGAGGACTCACTAAACAGAGAACAAGCAGTCATCCCTACTGCCTCTGGCCTGGAGGACTCACTAAACAGAGAACAAGTAGTCATCCCTACTGCCTCTGGGCTGGAGGACTCACTAAACAGAGAACAAGTAGTCATCCCTACTGCCTCTGGCCTGGAGGACTCACTAAACAGAGAACAAGTAGTCATCCCTACTGCCTCTGGCCTGGAGGACTCACTAAACAGAGAACAAGTAGTCATCCCTACTGCCTCTGGCCTGGAGGACACACTAAACAGAGAACAAGTAGTCATCCCTACTGCCTCTGGCCTGGTGGACTCACTAAACAGAGAACAAGTAGTCATCCCTACTGCCTCTGGGCTGGAGGACTCACTAAACAGAGAACAAGTAGTCATCCCTACTGCCTCTGGCCTGGAGGACTCACTAAACAGAGAACAAGTAGTCATCCCTACTGCCTCTGGCCTGGAGGACTCACTAAACAGAGAACAATTAGTCATCCCTACTGCCTCTGGCCTGGTGGACTCACTAAACAGAGAACAAGTAGTCATCCCTACTGCCTCTGGCCTGGAGGACTCACTAAACAGAGAACAAGTAGTCATCCCTACTGCCTCTGGACTGGTGGACTCACTAAACAGAGAACAAGTAGTCATCCCTACTACCTCTGGCCTGGTGGACTCACTAAACAGAGAACAAGTAGTCGTCCCTACTGCCTCTGGGCTGGAGGACTCACTAAACAGAGAACAAGTAGTCATCCCTACTGCCTCTGGCCTGGAGGACACACTAAACAGAGAACAAGTAGTCATCCCTACTGCCTCTGGCCTGGAGGACACACTAAACAGAGAACAAGTAGTCATCCCTACTGCCTCTGGCCTGGAGGACTCACTAAACAGAGAACAAGTAGTCATCCCTACTGCCTCTGGCCTGGTGGACTCACTAAACAGAGAACAAGTAGTCATCCCTACTGCCTCTGGCCTGGAGGACACACTAAACAGAGAACAAGTAGTCATCCCTACTGCCTCTGGCCTGGAGGACACACTAAACAGAGAACAAGTAGTCATCCCTACTGCCTCTGGCCTGGAGGACACACTAAACAGAGAACAAGTAGTCATCCCTACTGCCTCTGGCCTGGAGGACTCACTAAACAGAGAACAAGTAGTCATCCCTACTGCCTCTGGCCTGGAGGACTCACTAAACAGAGAACAAGTAGTCATCCCTACTGCCTCTGGGCTGGAGGACTCACTAAACAGAGAACAAGTAGTCATCCCTACTGCCTCTGGCCTGGAGGACTCACTAAACAGAGAACAAGTAGTCATCCCTACTGCCTCTGGGCTGGTGGACTCACTAAACACAAATGCATGTTGTGTAGATAATGTCTGAGTGTTGGAGCCCCTGGCTATCCATAAAGAAAATGGTGCTGTTTGCTTTGCTTCATATAAGGAATTGTAAATGATTTATACTTTTACTTTTGACACTTAAGTATATTTAAAACCAAATACTTTTAGATTTTTCCTCAAGTAGTATTTTACTGTCGGACTTTCACTTTTAATTGTGTAACTTTCTATTAAGGTATCTATACTTTTGGGTATCTATACTTTTGGGTGTCTATACTTTTGGGTATCTATACTTTTGGGTATCTATGCTTTTGGGTATCTATGCTTTTGGGTATCTATACTTTTGGGTGTCTATACTTTTGGGTGTCTATACTTTTGGGTATCTATGCTTTTGGGTATCTATACTTTTGGGTATCTATACTTTTGGGTATCTATACTTTTGGGTATCTATGCTTTTGGGTATCTATACTTTTGGGTATCTATGCTTTTGGGTATCTATGCTTTTGGGTATCTATGCTTTTGGGTATCTATGCTTTTGGGTATCTATACTTTTGGGTATCTATGCTTTTGGGTATCTATACTTTTGGGTATCTATGCTTTTGGGTATCTATACTTTTGGGTATCTATACTTTTGGCTATCTATACTTTTGGGTATCTATGCTTTTGGGTATCTATACTTTTGGGTATCTACACTTTTGAGTACTTTTTTCCACCACTGGTCTGTGTGTACCTCTGTGCGTGCCAGCGTGTTTATGGGTTTGGGGCCGATTGTCTTTGTTTTGGGGTCGTTAGGGGGTCATGGAAAACAACACTGTTCTTTGTTGTCTGTGTGACTTGACTATCACGTTGAACGTGACTCACAAACACAACAATCCGACAAGTCTGATCAGGGATGGGATACTCTGTCTCTGTCTCTCTGTCTCTCTGTCTCTGTCTCTCTTCTCCCTCTCGTTCTCTCTCTCTCATTCGCTCTCTCCCTCTCCTCTCTCTCTCTCCCCTCTCTCTTCTCCCTCTCCTCTCTCTCTCTCATTCTCTCTCTTTCTCATTCTCTCTCTCTCTTTCTCTCTCTTTCTCTCTCGTTCTCTCTCTCGTTCTCTCGTTCTCTCTCTGTCTCTCATTCTCTCTCCCCTCTCCCCTCTCCCCTCTCTCTCTCTCTCTCTCTCTCTCTCTCTCTCTCTCATTCTCTCTGTCTCTCTCTCTCTCTCTCTCTCTCTGACCCAGTCTAATGTAGACAAGTCTATCACTTGTTGACAGGAGTCTGGCCCATGCGGCTACCCACCTCTTCCTTAATGGTATCCTGTGTAAGGCCTGGGAGACCAAGCCAGCTCTCTGAACAGGGTATGTATGTGATTCTGTGAACTGATTGTATTCTGCTCTGTTTGTGTCTGTTTGGTCGTCTGCTCTGTTACTGTTGAAAACGTCTGATCAGAATGTTAATGTAATTCATTAGCTGTTTTTAATTGTATTTCTACACCCTGGGTATTTCTGAAGCAACATACAAGTTCAACCAGAGTTGGCGTTGTATTTTCCTGACTGTGAAAACCCAAAGGCTTCAGGCTTTAGTTGAACTAACTAATCAAAGTTAGTCATTCAAACTCAAACCAGATGTTTGCATGTGATTCAAACGGCAGAGGTTAACGAACCTCTTCATGTCAATGCAGTACCTCCACAACTAGTACGCACACCTGCGTTTTGTCTGGAGCTTTTCTTTTCTCCTCTCCCTGCGGTCACATTACGGGAACAAAGAGAAAGCAGTACGGTGGTGGACAGATGGGGTGCGGCCCAAATCACACCCTTTCCACCTATAGACAGACAGAAATGCACTACGTTTGACCAGAGACCTTTAGGTGGACTATAGGGAATAAAGGATGTAATTTGGGACAAAGACAAAACAGGCTGGTCCGATGGAGAGGTTCTGTTCCACTGTGTTACCTGTCTCCATCAGTAATACATTATGAAGAGGTTCTGTTCCACGGTGTTACCTGTCTCTATCAGTAATACATTATGAAGAGGTTCTGTTCCACTGTGTTACCTGTCTCTATCAGTAATACATTATGAAGAGGTTCTGTTCCACTGTGTTACCTGTCTCTATCAGTAATACATTATGAAGAGGTTCTGTTCCACTGTGTTACCTGTCTCTATCAGTAATACATTATGAAGAGGTTCTGTTCCACTGTGTTACCTGTCTCTATCAGTAATACATTATGAAGAGGTTCTGTTCCACTGTGTTATCTGTCTCTATCAGTAATACATTATGAAGAGGTTCTGTTCCACTGTGTTACCTGTCTCTATCAGTAATACATTATGAAGAGGTTCTGTTCCACTGTGTTATCTGTCTCTATCAGTAATACATTATGAAGAGGTTCTGTTCCACTGTGTTACCTGTCTCTATCAGTAATACATTATGAAGAGGTTCTGTTCCACTGTGTTACCTGTCTCTATCAGTAATACATTATGAAGAGGTTCTGTTCCACTGTGTTACCTGTCTCTATCAGTAATACATTATGAAGAGGTTCTGTTCCACTGTGTTACCTGTCTCTATCAGTAATACATTATGAAGAGGTTCTGTTCCACTGTGTTATCTGTCTCTATCAGTAATACATTATGAAGAGGTTCTGTTCCACTGTGTTACCTGTCTCTATCAGTAATACATTATGAAGAGGTTCTGTTCCACTGTGTTATCTGTCTCTATCAGTAATACATTATGAAGAGGTTCTGTTCCACTGTGTTACCTGTCTCTATCAGTAATACATTATGAAGAGGTTCTGTTCCACTGTGTTATCTGTCTCTATCAGTAATACATTATGAAGAGGTTCTGTTCCACTGTGTTACCTGTCTCTATCAATTAATACATTATGAAGAGGTTCTGTTCCACTGTGTTATCTGTCTCTATCAGTAATACATTATGAAGAGGTTCTGTTCCACTGTGTTATCTGTCTCTATCAGTAATACATTATGAAGAGGTTCTGTTCCACTGTGTTACCTGTCTCTATCAGTAATACATTATGAAGAGGTTCTGTTCCACTGTGTTTTCAAATCAAATTTTATTTATTTGTCACAAGCGCCGAATACAACAAGTGTAGACCTTACAGTCTGTAAGGGGGGCGTAACCGGTGGCAGGGAAGTCAGACGCAGGAGGGCAGAACTAAGTAATAGTCGAAGCTGTTGAATAGCAAAACCAACGGCATAAAGAGTAACAAGACATGGGTACAAAACCCGTCGCGCACCAGTCAACATGTACACAAGCATTTACAATAAATAATACCACACAAAGACAGGGGGGGAACAGAGGGTTAAATACACAACACATAACGAGGGAAATGAAAACCAGGTGTGTGGGAAAACAAGACAAAACAAATGGAAAATTAAAAATGGATCGGCGATGGCCAGTAGACCGGTGACGTTGACCGCCGAACACCGCCCGAACAAGGAGAGGAACCGACTTCGGCAGAAGTCGTGACACAGTGAAATGCTTATAGCATTATAGACACAGTGAAATGCTTATAGCATTATAGACACAGTGAAATGCTTACAAGCCCTTAACCAACAGTGCTTTATTAAGAAGTTAAGAAAAAAGAAAAAATAGAAAAAGGAAATAACAAATAATTTTAAAGAACAGCAGTAAAATAACAGTAGTGAGGCTTTATACAGGGTGTTACGGTACAGAGTCAATGTGGAGGCTATATACAGGGTGTTACGGTACAGAGTCAATGTGGAGACTATATACAGGGTGTTACGGTACAGAGTCAATGTGGAGGCTATATACAAGGGGTACCGGTACAGAGTCAATGTGGAGGCTATATACAGGGTGTTACGGTACAGAGTCAATGTTGAGGCTATATACAGGGTGTTACGGTACAGAGTCAATGTGCAGGGGCACCGGTTAGTCGAGGTAATTGAGGTAATATGTACATATAGGTAGAGTTAAAGTGACTATGCACAGATAATTAACAGAGAGTAACAGTAGCGTAAAAGAGGGGTCTGGGTAGGCCTGTGATTAGATGTTCATCAGTCTTATGGCTTGGGGGGTAGAAGCTGTTTAGAAGCCTCTTGGACCTAGACTTGGCGCTCCGCTACTGCTTGCCGTGCGGTAGCAGAGAGAACCGTCTATGACTAGGGTGGCTGGAGTCTTTGGCCATTTGTAGGGCCTTCCTCTGACACCGCCTGGTATAGAGGTCCTGGATGGCAGGAAGGAAGCTTGGCCCCAGTGATGTAGTGGGCCGTACTCACTACCCTCTGTAGTGGCTTGCGGTCGGAGGCCGAGCAGTTGCCATACCAGGCAGCATTCAACGTGCTCTCGATGGTGCAGCTGTAGAACCTTTTGAGGATCTGAGGACCCGTGCCAAATCTTTTCAGTGTCCTCAGGGGGAATAGGCTTTGTCATGCCCTCTTAATGACGGTCTTAGTATGTTTGGACCATGGTAGTTTGATTGTGATGTGGACACCAAGGAACTTAAAGCTCTCAAGCTGCTAAACTACAGCCCTGTCTAAAATGGGGCCGTGCTCGGTACTCCTGTAGTCCACAATCATCTCCTTTTTCTTGAACACGTTGAGGTAGAGGTCGTTGTCGTGGTAACACACTGCCAGGTCTCTGACCTCCTCCCTATAGGCTGTGTCATTGCTGTCGGTGATCAGGCCTACTACCACTGTTGTGTCATCAGCAAACTTGATGATGGTGTTGGAGTCGTTGCCTGGCCGTGCAGTGATGAGTGCAGTCATGAGTGAACAGGGAGGAGTACAGGAGAGGACTGAGCACGCACTCCGGAGGGGCCCCCGTGTTGAGGATCAGCATGGCGGATGTGATGTTACCTACCTGGGGGTGGCCCGTCAGGAAGTCTAGGATCCAGTTGCAGAGGGAGGTGTTTAGTCCCAGGGTCCTTAGCTTAGTGAAAAGCTTTGAGGGCACTATGGTGTTGAACACTGAGCTGTTGTCTATGAAAAGCATTCTCACATAGGTGTTCCTTTTGTCCAGGTGGGAAAGGGCAGTGTTGAGCGCAATTGAGATTGCATCATCTGTGGATTTGTTGGGGAGGTATGCAAATTGGAGTGGGTCTAGGGTTTCTGGGATAATGGTGTTGATGTGAGCCATGACCAGCCTTTCAAAGCACTTTATGGCTACAGATGTGAGTGCTACAGGTTGGTAGTCATTTAGGCAGGTTACCTTAGAGTTCTTGGGCACAGGGACTATGGTGGTCCACATGAAGAGGTTCTGTTCTACTGTGTTACCTGTGTCTATCAGTAATACATTATGAAGAGGTTCTGTTCCACTGTGTTATCTGTCTACATCAGTAATACATTATGAAGAGGTTCTGTTCCACTGTGTTATCTGTCTCTATCAGTAATACATTATGAAGAGGTTCTGTTCCACTGTGTTATCTGTCTCTATCAGTATTACATTATGAAGAGGTTCTGTTCCACTGTGTTACCTGTCTCTATCAGTAATACATTATGAAGAGGTTCTGTTCCACTGTGTTACCTGTCTCTATCAGTAATACATTATGAAGAGGTTCTGTTCCACTGTGTTACCTGTGTCTATCAGTAATACATTATGAAGAGGTTCTGTTCCACTGTGTTACCTGTCTCTATCAGTAATACATTATGAAGAGGTTCTGTTCCACTGTGTTACCTGTCTCTATCAGTAATACATTATGAAGAGGTTCTGTTCCACTGTGTTACCTGTCTCTATCAGTAATACATTATGAAGAGGTTCTGTTCCACTGTGTTACCTGTCTCTATCAGTAATACATTATGAAGAGGTTCTGTTCCACTGTGTTATCTGTCTCTATCAGTAATACATTATGAAGAGGTTCTGTTCCACTGTGTTACCTGTCTCTATCAGTAATACATTATGAAGAGGTTCTGTTCCACTGTGTTACCTGTCTCTATCAGTAATACATTATGAAGAGGTTCTGTTCCACTGTGTTATCTGTCTCTATCAGTAATACATTATGAAGAGGTTCTGTTCCACTGTGTTACCTGTCTCTATCAGTAATACATTATGAAGAGGTTCTGTTCCACTGTGTTACCTGTCTCTATCAGTAATACATTATGAAGAGGTTCTGTTCCACTGTGTTACCTGTCTCTATCAGTAATACATTATGAAGAGGTTCTGTTCCACTGTGTTACCTGTCTCTATCAGTAATACATTATGAAGAGGTTCTGTTCCACTGTGTTATCTGTCTCTATCAGTAATACATTATGAAGAGGTTCTGTTCCACTGTGTTACCTGTCTCTATCAGTAATACATTATGAAGAGGTTCTGTTCCACTGTGTTACCTGTCTCTATCAGTAATACATTATGAAGAGGTTCTGTTCCACTGTGTTACCTGTCTCTATCAGTAATACATTATGAAGAGGTTCTGTTCCACTGTGTTATCTTTCTCTATCAGTAATACATTATGAAGAGGTTCTGTTCCACTGTGTTACCTGTCTCTATCAGTAATACATTATGAAGAGGTTCTGTTCCACGGTGTTATCTGTGTCTATCAGTAATACATTATGAAGAGGTTCTGTTCCACTGTGTTATCTGTCTCTATCAGTAATACATTATGAAGAGGTTCTGTTCCACTGTGTTACCTGTCTCTATCAGTAATACATTATGAAGAGGTTCTGTTCCACTGTGTTATCTGTCTCTATCAGTAATACATTATGAAGAGGTTCTGTTCCACTGTGTTACCTGTCTCTATCAGTAATACATTATGAAGAGGTTCTGTTCCACTGTGTTACCTGTCTCTATCAGTAATACATTATGAAGAGGTTCTGTTCCACTGTGTTATCTGTCTCTATCAGTAATACATTATGAAGAGGTTCTGTTCCACTGTGTTATCTGTCTCTATCAGTAATACATTATGAAGAGGTTCTGTTCCACTGTGTTATCTGTCTCTATCAGTAATACATTATGAAGAGGTTCTGTTCCACTGTGTTACCTGTCTCTATCAGTAATACATTATGAAGAGGTTCTGTTC
Source organism: Oncorhynchus keta (assembly GCF_023373465.1). Taxonomy (NCBI): domain Eukaryota; kingdom Metazoa; phylum Chordata; class Actinopteri; order Salmoniformes; family Salmonidae; genus Oncorhynchus; species Oncorhynchus keta. The sequence goes on along the minus strand of NC_068450.1, from coordinate 6,599,876 downwards.
CACTGTGTTACCTGTCTCTATCAGTAATACATTATGAAGAGGTTCTGTTCCACTGTGTTATCTGTCTACATCAGTAATACATTATGAAGAGGTTCTGTTCCACTGTGTTACCTGTCTCTATCAGTAATACAGGTTCTGTTACGGTGTTACATTATGAAGAGGTTCTGTTCCACTGTGTTATCTGTCTCTATCAGTAATACATTATGAAGAGGTTCTGTTCCACTGTGTTATCTGTCTCTATCAGTAATACATTATGAAGAGGTTCTGTTCCACTGTGTTATCTGTCTCTATCAGTAATACATTATGAAGAGGTTCTGTTCCTGTTCCACTGTTACTGTCTCTATCAGTAATACATTATGAAGAGGTTCTGTTCCACTGTGTTACCTGTCTCTATCAGTAATACATTATGAAGAGGTTCTGTTCCACACTGTGTAATACATTTAGGTTCTGTCCACTGTGTTATCTGTCTCTATCAGTAATACATTATGAAGAGGTTCTGTTCCACTGTGTTATCTGTCTCTATCAGTAATACATTATGAAGAGGTTCTGTTCCACTGTGTTACCTGTCTCTATCAGTAATACATTATGAAGAGGTTCTGTTCCACTGTGTTACCTGTCTCTATCAGTAATACATTATGAAGAGGTTCTGTTCCACTGTGTTATCTGTCTACATCAGTAATACATTATGAAGAGGTTCTGTTCCACTGTGTTACCTGTCTCTATCAGTAATACATTATGAAGAGGTTCTGTTCCACTGTGTTATCTGTCTCTATCAGTAATACATTATGAAGAGGTTCTGTTCCACTGTGTTATCTGTCTCTATCAGTAATACATTATGTGGAGGATCAGTTCAGTAAGGAGCCAGACTGATCTGAAATCATTCCTGTATATCATCAGACGATGACACTATTTAAACCAGCCTGATCACTAGAAACAGACTTCGATCTCAGACGTTTGAAAAGGTCCTGAACACATCACTGTATTCCTTCCTCGGCATACACACACACACACACACACGCACGCACGCACGCACGCACGCACGCACGCACACACGCACACGCGCACACGCGCACACACACACACACAGGTTCATCCCTCCTTGTCTAATGTAGTCCTTTATAGACAGAGACATCAAGCATGTCATCATTAATCCACATTAACTTTGTCAGCACCTGAGTGTAATACAATACAATATTTGTATCTCTCACCACCTGATAGAGGCAGACAGAGATAAAGATAATAGAGGCAGACAGAGATAAAGCTAATAGAGGCAGACAGAGATCAAGCTAATAGAGGCAGACAGAGATAAAGCTAATAGAGGCAGACAGAGATAAAGCTAATAGAGGCAGATAGAGATAAAGCTAAGAGGCAGACAGAAATAAAGTTAATAGAGGCAGACAGAGAAAGCTAATAGAGGCAGACAGAGATAAAGCTAATAGAGGCAGATAGAGATAAAGCTGAGAGGCAGTTAGAGATAAAGCTAATAGAGGCAGACAGAGATAAAGCTAATAGAGTCAGATAGAGATAAAGCTGAGAGGCAGATAGAGAAAGTTAATAGAGGCAGACAGAGATAAAGCTAATAGAGGCAGATAGAGATAAAGCTGAGAGGCAGTTAGAGATAAAGCTAATAGAGGCAGACAGAGATAAAGCTAATAGAGTCAGATAGAGATAAAGCTGAGAGGCAGATAGAGAAAGTTAATAGAGGCAGACAGAGATAAAGCTAATAGAGGCAGATAGAGATAAAGTCCTGACCTTTCACCTGTAGGAGAACACTGGGGTTATCGTTCCTCACGTTCACAACTCTTATTAAAGCTTTTCCTGTTTCCTTCTCTCTCGCTCTCTGTGTGTGTGTCCCATTTAAAAAATGTTGGGGGGTGTCTTGCTGTCTCTATAATTTGCGTAGAGTTACAATATTTACAATATTTGTCAACACAGAAGAGCTCACCACAAAGCATTAGACTGGTAGAGAACCAGACAAACATATTACAGTATATAAAGATGTAGAAACCAAAAACCACTCCCAGTGTCTCCCTTACAAAACTGTAAAATAATGTCAGACTTTGACTCAAAACTCTGAACTTTACAGTTCCTTCTTGGATGGTTTCCTACACGCATTGAATCGGTGGTGAGTGGAGGAACCCTAGAGATCCTCATTGTACTATTGCTAGTCAATGGTTCATATTTACGTCTTTGGTTAGTTGGGTGGTTATTGGAGAAACCTTTAATGGTTCAACGTAGCAACTGGTTCTTGGAAGAACCCTGGAGTGGAGGAGTGGCTTACTAGAGGCGTGGCTTAAAGATATATATTTTTTTTTGGGGGGGGCCACCCGCTAAGAGTAAATGTCATTCATGTTCATCTGTTCTGTTGTATTGTCTTCACGTGTCAATGAGCCTAACACAAATACACATTTTGAACTGTAGAGGTTCTGCTGGCGTGGCAAGCTAAAAGGTTCTTCCAAGCATCTTTACTTCTAAGAGTTTAAAATGTGTATAATCGCAGGAAATTAGCATTAAAACAGCAACCAAACAATAAACAGGTGAAACCAATTAGACAAAACCAAACGAACAAAGGATCGGTGGCAGCTAGAAGACCGGCGACGACGACCGCCGAGCGCCACCTGAACAAGAAGGGGAGCCACCCGAACAAGAAGGGGAGCCACCCGAACAAGAAGGGGAGCCACCCGAACAAGAAGGGGAGCCGCCTTCGGTAATACACATTTTGCCACGGGGCAGAGAGAAAATGTTGCTGTTTTAAAGCTAATTTCCTGCGATTATACACATTTTGCCACGGGGCAGAGAGAAAATGTTGCTGTTTTAAAGCTAATTTCCTGCGATTATACACATTTTGCCACGGGGCAGAGAGAAAATGTTGCTGTTTTAAAGCTAATTTCCTGCGATTCTACACATTTTGCCACATGGGCAGAGAGAAAAGTTGCATTTTTAAAGCTAATTTCCTGCGATTATACACATTTTGCCACATGGGCAGAGAGAAAAGTTGCATTTTTAAAGCTAATTTCCTGCGATTATACACATTTTGCCACATGGGCAGAGAGAAAAGTTGCATTTTTAAAGTGGCAATCAGCAGTTGAAACAATAACAGTGTGTTTTCCCTGCCCCTGTTTTGGATAGGACTGGGCCTGGAGAAGTGTAACCACTCTCAGATTAATAGACAGAGCTGTGGATGCAAGGACTGACCATCCATCATATAACAATTATAGATATAACCGTGTTTTCAACCTGTGGGTCCTTCTCACACTGAATACAGGGGCGGCAGGGTAGCGTTGGACTCGTAACCGGAAGGTTGCAAGTTCAAATCCCCGAGCTGACAAGGTAAAGAAATGAATTCAGACAAAGAAATTCATTCAGTTAGTATAGATTAATTTATAGATTAATACATCAGGGAGGGTAGAAATGAATTCAGTTGACAGATCTTCTTATAATTATTTTTGTCCCGTCTTTCAGGTGGACGTGGACACTGCACGGGCTTGGAGACAGAACCAATGGAGATCAGCCTCACATGACAACAACAACAACGACTTGACTCTTCCTGAATACTACAGCACCACGTTCTACCCTACACTCCTTCAATAGGGACTGGAGAGACAGATCACCCAGACTTACAGTTGAAGTATCATCCCAGACTGTATAAACAACTGACTTCCCTTAACATAGACACTGTTATCTCCTCTAAAAACAACCCAAATAAACCAACTGACAGCTGGAATTGCAGAGGGATCAGACTGAGAACTGCCTGGGCCTCAGCTCAGTACGGATATAAAGGTAATGTATTGATATAGTGGTAATGTATGGATATAATGACAATGTATGGATATAATGGTAATGTATTGATATAGTGGTAATGTATGGATATAATGACAATGTATTGATATAATGACAATGTATTGATATAGTGGTAATGTATTGATATAGTGGTAATGTATGGATATAATGACAATGTATGGATATAATGACAATGTATTGATATAATGACAATGTATGGATATAGTGGTAATGTATTGATATAGTGGTAATGTATGGATATAATGACAATGTATGGATATAATGACAATGTATTGATATAATGACAATGTATTGATATAGTGGTAATGTATGGTAATGTATGGATATAATGACAATGTATTGATATAGATATAATGACAATGTATTGTAATGTATTGATATAGTGGTAATGTATGGATATAATGACAATGTATGGATATAATGACAATGTATTGATATAGTGGTAATGTATTGATATAGTGGTAATGATATAATGACAATGTATTGATATAGTGGTAATGATATAACAATGTATGGATATAATATGATATATAATGATATAATGACAATGTATGGATATAATGACAATGTATTGATATAGTGGTAATGTATGGATATAATGTATTGATATAGTGGTAATGTATTGATATAATGACAATGTATGGATATAATGACATGGTAATGTGACAATGTATGGATATAATGATAAGTGTATGTATGGATATAATGACAATGTATGGATATAATGGTAATGTATGATATAATGACAATGTTGATATATAATGTATTGATATAGTGGTAATGTATGGATATAATGACAATGTATTGATATAATGGTAATGTATGGATATAATGACAGTGGTTGTATTGATATAATGGTAATGTATGGATATAATGACAATGTATTGATATAATGACAATGTATTGATGGATATAATGGTAATGTATGGATATAATGACAATGTATTGATATAATGACAATGTATGGATATAATGACAATGTATTGATATAGTGGTAATGTATGGATATAATGACAATGTATTGATATAGTATGTAATGTATGGATATAATGACAATGTATTGATATAGTGGTAATGTATGGATATAATGACAATGTATGGATATAATGGTAATGTATGGATATAATGACAATGTATTGATATAATGACAATGTATGGATATAATGACAATGTATTGATATAGTGGTAATGTATGGATATAATGACAATGTATTGATATAGTGGTAATGTATGGATATAATGACAATGTATGGATATAATGGTAATGTATTGATAGAGTGGTAATGTATTGATATAGTGGTAATGTATGGATATAGTGGTAATGTATGGATATAATGGTAACATATTGTATATCTCTGCATCTAATCCAAACCAATATCCGTCAGGACTAAAACGTGACTCCCAGCATTGACTCCTGGATGGATGGATGAGAATAAGAAACGAGAAAGAAAAGATATAGCTGACGTATCGGCCAGTGGCGTCTCTGAAACTCGTAGCTGCTCTTTGGAGTGACCTTTTCTAGAGGGAAATGTTGTTTCTCACTCTGTCCGAACCAAACGACAGGAAGCTTTGAAACACACGGCCAACCCGGTCCCCCCCTCTTTGGCATTGTTGAGTCTAAAGAGCTGCTCGCTTTCTCCGCAAGAAAAATAATCTGTCAGGGAGAGATTGCAATACAGTCAACAGGCATGTTTGGGTGGCTGGACTAAGAAAGGAAAGAGAGAATGATTGGAAGAAAGGGGGAGGAAGAGAAAATAATCGTCTGGGTTTTGGAGAAAAATAAAGATTTAGAGGGAGGCAAGACAGACGCAAACAGAAACAGAAAAGTTTGATGGTTTCTCAGCCTTTCTCCTTTAGCTGGAGATTTGAAGTAGAGCACATCGTTATTGGGAACTGATCCAGCATGCTGTGTGTCTGTGGAGCTCCCAGCCTGCTTTAGTCTCCTGGGACATCCCTGATACTGTTTCTGGTCCTGTTCTCCCATCCGTCACCCTCTCTCCTTGCTAGCTAGCTAGCTACAGGACTACGGGACTAAAGGAAAACATTAAGGAGGAATACGGAAGTAAGTCTGGGGGAAGAAGTGTCCAGCAGCAGGAGAAGCGACATGGATAGCTAAGATTCTCTTTATCCCCACTGGTGATTCACTTTTTTTGCTCCACTCGCTCCAAAAGAGGACTGTCTGAACTTACTCTGAACGCTCCACAAACGGTGATCCTCAAACTGACACGCAGACCAAACGAGAGGTGGGGGGCTGCAGACGGTCTGGGTAGAAGAAGAGACAGAAACTGTGGAGCAAACCAGAGGAGAACAAAAGAGGCTCCAGAACTCCTCCAGCAGAGCAACAAAGAGATGGAGACGGAGAGGGGTCATATGTCCGTGAGGAGAGGGGTAAGCTGGAGCCCAGGTGGAGGGAGGAAGCCCCTTCAGAGGGTGCATGGCGGGAACACGGACACCGGCAAAAGAGAGAGTGACGCATCTTCGGAAAGGCGGGACTACAAAGCGATCAAAGGACAGGCGACATCAACCTCCACCAATCAGCTGACTCGGAAAACCAGTAAGTTTGATGTTTATTCTATTTACGTGGTTTGGTCTTGTAGTTACCTGCTGGGTTTCTGACCTGCCACAGGGCAGCAGCAGGAGGGAGTGTGGAACATGATGGAAGTACACTGAAGGGACTCTGAGATGCAGTAGTTTAAAGTGGTTGAGAATTTCCTTTTGCGAGAGTGGAGACGTAGATTTTTCCGGATCCCTCAATTTTTTCAAATTATTATCAATATTATTTTTATTATTATTAATAATATTATCATTATTATTATTATTATTATTAATAATATTATCATTATTATTAATAATATTATCATTATTATTATTATTATTATTATTATTATTATTATTAATGCTATTATTATTATTATTATGATCAGTATTAGTATTAGTATTACTGTTATTAATAGTATTATTATTATTATCAATATTATTAGTATTACTATTATTAATAACCACATTAATATTATTAATAGTTTTCTTATTATTGTTATTATTATTACTATTATTATGAATATTAGTATTACTATTATTAATATCCTTATTAATATTATTATTATTAATATTATTATAACTTTTATTATTATTATTACCACCTTTTTCTACCCAATTTCGATCTTGTCTTGTCGCTGCAACTTCCCAATGGGATCGGAAGGCAAAGGTCGAGTCATGTGTCCTCTGAAACACCACAACCGCGCTCTTAACACCCACCCGTTTAACCCGGAAGAACCAATGTGTCGGAGGAAACACTGTTCACCTGACGACCGATGTCAGCCTGCAGGCGCCCGGCCTGCCACAAAGAGTTGCTAGAGCGCGATGAGCCCCCCCCTCTGGCCAAACCTTCCCCTAACCCTGACAACGCTGGGTCAAGGGACTCCCGGTTGTCATACAGCCCGGGAACGAACCCGGGTCTGTGGTGGAGCCTCTAGCACTACGATGCAGTGCCTTTAGACTGCTGCGCCACTCGGGAGGTCGGAACTCTCCATTTTTAACACGTATGAACACAGAAGCTGATCACACAGCCGACCAAATGACATGAGATATTACTTCTGGGAGATTATACTCCATGTTATGTCAGATATGGTTAAACGTTCAAAGAAACATCTGTTTCCCTGCAATAAAAACGCAGACTGGGCTACCATGGCACACACACACACACGCACGCACAGACACAAACACACACACACACACACACACACACACGCACGCACAGACACAAACACATATACAGCAACTGGACACATCTGAGATGGAAAGGCAATCCTGCATCCCAACCTAAAGGGCAATCTCAGAAAGACTTCATACCCAGTACCAGTCCAGACCATAACGGACTGAGCTCAGACTTCACACCCAGTACCAGTCCAGACCATAATGGACTGAGCTCAGACTTCAAACCCAGTACCAGTCCAGACCATAATGGACTGAGCTCAGACTTCATACCCAGTACCAGTCCAGACCATAATGGACTGAGCTCAGACTTCATACCCAGGACCAGTCCAGACCATAATGGACTGAGCTCAGACTTCATTATAAGTTCTTTCCAGATCATTATCTATCCTGCCATAGCTGGAGTCGCTACTTGTGTGGCAGAGCGGGAGGTAAACACATCAGTGATGAAGGAAAAACTCCTTAGAGAGTAACATGGAAAACCCCTCAGACAGCGTGTGTGTGTGTGTGTGTGTGTGTGTGTGTGTGTGTGTGTGTGTGTGTGTGTGTGTGTGTGTGTACACAACTGCGATACAGATTAGCCTACTATACTGAGCTGAAGCAGTAAACCTAATATCGTCGGAACAGATGAACAAACTACAGATTTACAAGACGTTGTTGTGCAGTAATTGAGAAACACATCAGAAAACGTAGGCCAAATGACTCTGTAACAATCTATAGTTAGTAGATGCAGTCATTCAATTAAAGTTTATAGTTCACCAAATTGGAGGATAAATATAATACATTATATTACATGCAAACAATGCATCCTGCGATTTTTAACCCTGTGTTTAGTAGACTGTTTTCCATTGGGATTTAGAGAGAGGCTGAGTCCTATTCGGATTTGGAGAGGGGCTGAGTCCTATTCGGATTTGGAGAGGGGCTGAGTCCTATTCGGATTTGGAGAGGGGCTGAGTCCTATTCGGATTTGGAGAGGGGCTGAGTCCTATAGGATTTGGAGAGAGGCTGAGTCCTATTCGGATTTGGAGAGGGGCTGAGTCCTATTCGGATTTGGAGAGAGGCTGAGTCCTATTTGGATTTGGAGAGGGGCTGAGTCCTATAGGATTTGGAGAGAGGCTGAGTCCTATAGGATTTGGAGAGAGGCTGAGTCCTATTCGGATTTGGAGAGGGGCTGAGTCCTATTCGGATTTGGAGAGGGGCTGAGTCCTATAGGATTTGGAGAGAGGCTGAGTCCTATAGGATTTGGAGAGAGGCTGAGTCCTATTCGGATTTGGAGAGGGGCTGAGTCCTATTCGGATTTGGAGAGAGGCTGAGTCCTATTCGGATTTGGAGAGAGGCTGAGTCCTATTCGGATTTGGAGAGGGGCTGAGTCCTATTCGGATTTGGAGAGAGGCTGAGTCCTATTCGGATTTGGAGAGAGGCTGAGTCCTATTCGGATTTGGAGAGAGGCTGAGTCCTATTCGGATTTGGAGAGGGGCTGAGTCCTATTCGGATTTGGAGAGAGGCTGAGTCCTATTCGGATTTGGAGAGAGGCTGAGTCCTATTCGGATTTGGAGAGGGGCTGAGTCCTATTCGGATTTGGAGAGAGGCTGAGTCCTATTCGGATTTGGAGAGGGGCTGAGTCCTATTCGGATTTGGAGAGGGGCTGAGTCCTATTCGTCTGTGTGGGAGCCTCTATGGACAATATTAATTGTTGTTGAATATTTTATTTATCAGTGATTGTGTTTCTATCTCCTGCTTTGTTATAGTCTTCGACGCTGAGCTCCTATCACACAGCAATACTGTAGCCTACCAACACTGTCAAATATATGAAATAGACAATGATGCTGAGCTCCTATCACACAGCAATACTGTAGCCTACCAACACTGTCAAATATATGAAATAGACAATGATGCTGAGCTCCTATCACACAGCAATACTGTAGCCTACCAACACTGTCAAATACTGTATATGAAATAGGCAATGATGCTGAGCTCCTATCACACAGCAATACTGTAGCCTACCAACACTGTCAAATACTGTATATGAAATAGGCTACCGGTTTATTTACTTTTAAACATGTTTGGCTACTAAATGAGGGATGGATAAATGGTGGCCTAATATTTTAGTGGGAATAAACCATTCATGTCAGATAAGGAAAGACATGTTCTGTAATACGATTATGATTCAGTCCTTCATAATAAAAGACATGTTCTGTAATACGATTCTGATTCAGTCCTTCATAATAAAAGACATGTTCTGTAATATGATTCTGATTCAGTCCTTCATAATAAAAGACATGTTCTGTAATACGATTCTGATTCAGTCCTTCATAATAAAAGACATGTTCTGTAATACGATTATGATTCAGTCAAAGACATGTTCTGTAATACGATTATGATTCAGTCCTTCATAATAAAAGACATGTTCTGTAATATGATTATGATTCAGTCCTTCATAATAAAAGACATGTTCTGTTATATGATTATGATTCAGTCCTTCATAATAAAATACATGTTCTGTAATACGATTATGATTCAGTCCTTCATAATAAAAGACATGTTCTGTAATACGATTATGATTCAGTCCTTCATAATAAAAGACATGTTCTGTAATATGATTATGATTCAGACAGCTGTTAGTCCCATCCACCACACTACCAGGTGGGTGGTATAGAGGAGATGGACCCACTGGTTGCCCTCTAGGTAACAGACAGCTGTTAGTCCCATCCACCAAACTACCAGGTGGGTGGTATAGAGGAGATGGACCCACTGGTTGCCCTCTAGGTTACAGAGAGCTGGTAGTCCCATCCACCACACTACCAGGTGGGTGGTATAGAGGAGATGGACCCACTGGTTGCCCTCTAGGTTACAGAGAGCTGGTAGTCCCATCCACCACACTACCAGGTGGGTGGTATAGAGGAGACAGACCCACTGGTTGCCCTCTAGGTTACAGAGAGCTGTTAGTCCCATCCACCACACTACCAGGTGGGTGGTATAGAGGAGATGGACCCACTGGTTGCCCTCTAGGTTACAGAGAGCTGTTAGTCCCATCCACCACACTACCAGGTGGGTGGTATAGAGGAGACAGACCCACTGGTTGCCCTCTAGGTAACAGACAGCTGTTAGTCCCATCCACCAAACTACTAGGTGTGAAACAGGGAAGAGACTCAGGGGGTATGCTAATTTGATAAAGAGCAGACCTAACCCACTCTATTAAATGAATCAAAATAGGAACATTTTACATCTGGCTAGAACTTAATAAGGAAATTATCTCAAAAGAGACAAATGTCCTTATGTGTGCTTACCTATATCACCCCAATAGAATCCCCATACTTTAACAATGACAGCTTCTCCATCCTAGAGGGGGAGATCAACAATTTCCAGACCCACGGACATGTACTAGAGCTGTGGAAACCTAAATGCCAAAACTGGACAAGAACCTTACACCCTCAGCACACAGGGGGACAAACACATACCTGGAGGTGACAGCATTCCCTCCCCCATATGCCCCCTTAACTAGCACAACTACGACAACATAACCAACATAAACAGATCACAACTCCTGCAGCTGTGTCGGACGTCGGGTATGTACATAGACAGTGGTAGGCTTCGAGGGGAGTCCTTTGGTAGGTTCACCTATAGCTCATCTCTTGGCAGTAGACTACTTTTTCACTGAGTCTCTCAGAGTGTTCAAAGTCAGTCCACTGACACTCTACTTGAACAGAGCTATGCTCAATCATGAGGCATCAAAGTCAAAGGAACTGATTACTATTAAGAAAAGCTATAGATGGAAGGAAAGTAGTGTGGAAATCTACCAAAAACACAATTAGGCAACAACATATTCATTCCCTTCTAAACAATTTCCTGGACAAAATGTTCCACTGTAATAGTGAAGGTCTACACTTAGCAGTAGAACATATAAACAGTATATCTGAACTCTCAGATTCCCTATCAAATCTAAAAATGTCAAGCAGACAACCTAAGAAAATGAACAACAATGACAAATCTTTTGATGAAGATTGCAAAAACGTAAGAAAGAAATTGAGCAACTTATCCAACCAAAAACATAGAGAACCAGAAAACCTGAGTCTACGCCTTCGCTATGGTGGATCACGCAAACAATACAGAAATAAACTATGGATAAAGAAGGAACAGCTCGTCAGAACTCAGATCCACTTCTGGGAAAATAGGAAAACTATAAACAATCAACAACAAAAACAGAGATGTAATGGATAAACCACTTCTCCAATCTGATTGGCTCTATAACAAATAACAAACAGCAAAAACATATACATGATCAAATACACATCTTAGAATCTATTAACTATTAAAGACGTCCAGAACCCACTGGTTTCTCCAATTACATTGAATGAACTACAGGACAAAACACAAATCCTCCAACCCAAAAAGGCTTGTGGGGTTGATGGTATCCTAAATTAAATTATAAAATATACAGACCACAAATTCCAATTGGCTATAGTAAAACTTAAACTCTTTAACATCATCCGCAGAGTACGACCCTGCCTCACACAGGAAGTGGCGCAGGTCCTAATCCAGGCACTTGTCATCTCCCGTCTGGATTACTGCAACTCGCTGTTGGCTGGGCTCCCTGCCTGTGCCATTAAACCCCTACAACTCATCCAGAACGCCGCAGCCCGTCTGGTGTTCAACCTTCCCAAGTTCTCTCACGTCACCCCGCTCCTCCGCTCTCTCCACTGGCTTCCAGTTGAAGCTCGCATCCGCTACAAGACCATGGTGCTTGCCTACGGAGCTGTGAGGGGAACGGCACCTCAGTACCTCCAGGCTCTGATCAGGCCCTACACCCAAACAAGGGCACTGCGTTCATCCACCTCTGGCCTGCTCGCCTCCCTACCACTGAGGAAGTACAGTTCCCGCTCAGCCCAGTCAAAACTGTTCGCTGCTCTGGCCCCCAATGGTGGAACAAACTCCCTCACGACGCCAGGACAGCGGAGTCAATCACCACCTTCCGGAGACACCTGAAACCCCACCTCTTTAAGGAATACCTAGGATAGGATAAAGTAATCCTTCTCACCCCCTTAAAAGATTTAGATGCACTATTGTAAAGTGGCTGTTCCACTGGATGTCATAAGGTGAATGCACCAATTTGTAAGTCGCTCTGGATAAGAGCGTCTGCTAAATGACTTAAATGTAAATGTAAACGTAATCCTCAGCTATTCCCCAATATTTGGAACCAAGGACTGATCACCCCAATCCACAAAATTGGATGCACATTTGACCCCAATAACTACTGTGGGATATTTGCGTCAACAGCAACCTTGGGAAAATCCTCTGCATTATCATTAACAGCAGACTTGTACATTTCTTCAGAGAAAACAATGTACTAAGCAAAGGTCGAATTGGCTTTTTACCAAATTACTGTACGAAAGACCACGTATTCACCCTGCACACCTTAATTGACAACCAAACAAAGCAAAACAAAGGCGTTGGTAGGCTACAGTATTGCTGTGTGATAGGAGCTCAGCATCATTGTCTATTTCATATATTTGACAGGCAAAGTCTTCTCATGCTCTGTTGATTTAAATGTCGACTCAATTTGTCATGAGATCGTGTAATACAAATTGATGGGAAGTGGTGGTGGAAAAATACATTATACATTATAAAATCCATGTACATAAACAAGTGTGCAGATAAAATTGGCAAAAAACACACACATTTCTTCCTACAGGGACAAGGAGATGAGACAGGGATGCAGCTTAAGCCCCACCCTCTTCAACATATATATCAACGATATATAACACTAGAACCGTCTGCAGCCCCCGGCCTCACCTTCCTAGAAACTGAAGTCAAATATCTACTGTTTGCTGATGATCTGGTGCTTCTGTCCCCAACCAAGGAGGGCTTACAGCAGCACTGAGAACATCTGCACAGATTCTGTCAGACCTGGGCTAAAAATAATGGTGTTCCAAAAAAGGTCCAGTTGCCAGGATCACGAATACACATTCCATCTTGACACCGTTACCCTACACCTGTCACGCCCTGGCCATAGAGAGCCCTCGGGGTTCTCTATGGTGTTTTAGGTCAGGGCTTGACTAGGGCGTGTTCTAGCCTTTAATTTCTATGTTGGTGTGAGTATGGTTCCCAATTGGAGGCAGCTGATGATCGTTGCCTCTAATTGGGGGATCATACTTAGTGTGGTCCTTTTCCCACCTGCGTGGTGGGATATTGTTTGTGTTTAGTACTATGTGCGCTATGAACTGCACGTTTGTTTATTTATTTGTTGTTTGAAGTTTCACCTCAAAAAATATGTGGAACTCTATTCACGCTGCACTTTGGTCCACTCATAACGAAAGTGACAAGAGCACACAAAAAACTATACATACAGTGGGGCCACCAATTGTGTAAGTTCTCCCACTTAAAAAGATGAGAGAGGCCTGTAATTGTCATCATAGGTACACTTCAACTATGACAGACAAAATGAGGGGAAAAAATCCAGAAAATCACATTGTAGAATTTTTTATGAATTTATTTGCAAATTATGGTGGAAAATAAGTATTTGGTCACCTACAAACAAGCAAGACTTCTGGTTCTCACAGACCTGTAACTTCTTCTTGAAGAGGCTCCTCTGTCCTCCACTCGTTACCTGTATTAATGGCACCTGTTTGAACTTGTTATCAGTATAAAAGACACCTGTCCACAACCTCAAACAGTCACACTCCAAACTCCACTATGGCCAAGACCAAAGAGCTGTCAAAGGACACCAGAAACAAAACTGTAGACCTGCATCAGGCTGGGAAGACTGAATCTGCAATAGGTAAGCAGCTTGGTTTGAAGAAATCAACTGTTGGAGCAATTATTAGGAAATGGAAGACATACAAGACCACTGATAATCTCCCTCGATCTGGGGCGCCACGCAAGATCTCAACCCGTGGGGTCAAAATGATCTCAAGAACGGTGAGCAAAAATCCCAGAACCACACGGGGGGGCCTAGTGAATGACCTGCAGAGAGCTGGGACCAAAGTAACAAAGCCTACCATAAGTAACACACTACGCCGCCAGGGACTCAAATCCTGCAGTGCCAGACATGTCCCCCTGCTTAAGCCAGTACATGTCCAGGCCCGTCTGAAGTTTGCGAGAGAGCATTTGGATGATCCAGAAGAAGATTGGGAGAATGTCATATGGTCAGATGAAACCAAAATATAACTTTTTGGTAAAAACTCAACTCGTCATGTTTGGAGGACAAAGAATGCAGAGTTGCATCCAAAGAACACCATACCTACTGTGAAGCATGGGGGTGGAAACATCATGCTTTGGGGCTGTTCTGCAAAGGGACCAGGACGACTAATCCGTATAAAGGAAAGAATGAATGGGGCCATGTATCGTGAGATTTTGAGTGAAAACCTCCTTCCATCAGCAAGGGCATTGAAGATTAATCGTGTCTGGGTCTTTCAACATGACAATGATCCCAAACACACCGCCCGGGCAACGAAGGAGTGGCTTCGTAAGATGCATTTCAAGGTCCTGGAGTGGTCTAGCCAGTCTACAGATCTCAACCCCATAGAAAATCTTTGGAGGGAGTTGAAAGTCCATGTTGCTCAGCAACAGCCCCAAAACATCACTGCTCTAGAGGAGATCTGCATGGAGGAATGGGCCAAAATACCAGCAACAGTGTGTGAAAAGCTTGTAAAGACTTACAGAAAACGTTTGACCTCTGTCATTGCCAACAAAGGGTATATAACAAAGTATTGAGATAAACTTTTGTTATTGACCAAATACTTATTTTCCACCATAATTTGCAAATAAATTCATTAAAATTCCTACAATGTGATTTTCTGGATTTCTTTTTCTCATTTTGTCTGTCATAGTTGAAGTGTACCGAAGATGAAAATTACAGGCCTCTCTCATCTTTTTAAGTGGGAGAACTTGCACAATTGGTGGCTGACTAAATACTTTTTTGCCCCACTGTATATAGAGTTACCGAATTGTCTGACTGAATGACTGAATGACTGAATGCATGCATCCGGCTCGGACCTCTCCTGTCCACCATTACAAAATTCACAATGACTGCGTCTCAAACGGCATCCTATTCCCTATTTTGTGCACTACTTTCGACCGGGGCCCACAGGGGATAGGGTACTATTTGGGACATACCCCAACATTCACTCCCATACCTCACCCCCAGACCTCTGCCTAAAAATCAGGGCAACAGGTAACTTCCACAAAGCTGTGAACGATCTGAGAGACAAGGCAAGAAGGGCATTCTAAGCCATCAACAGGAACATAAAACTCGACATACCAATTAGGATCTGGCTAAAAAATATTTGAACCAGTAATAAAACCCATTGCCCTTTCTGGTTGTGTGGTCTGGGGTCCGCTCACCAACCAAGAATTCACAAAATGGGACAAACAACAAATTGAGACTCCGCATGCAGAATTCTGCAAAAAACATCCTCTGTGTACAACATAAAACGCCCACTAATTATCAAAATCCAGAAAAGAGACATTAAATTCTACAACCGCCTAAAAGGAAGCGATTCCCAAACCTTCCATAACTTAGCCATCACCTACAGAGAAACTAACCTGGGGAAGAGCCCCCTAAGTAAGCTGGTCCTGGGGCTCTGTTCACAAACACAAACAGACCCCACAGAGCCTCAGGACAGCAACACAATTAGACCCAACTAAATCACGAGAAAACCAAAATATAATTACTTGACACATTGGAAAGAATTTACAAAAAAACTGAGCAAACTAGAATGCTATTTGGCCCTAAACAGAGAGTACACAGTGGCAGAATACCTGACCACTGTGACTGACCCAAACTTAAGGAAAGCTTTGACTATGTACAGACTCAGTGAGCATAGGCTTGCTATTGAGAAAGGCCGCCGTAGGCAGACATGGCTCTCAAGAGAAGACAGGCTATGTGCTCACTGCCCTTAAAATGAGATGGAAACTGAGATGCACTTCCCAACCTCTTGCCAAATGTATGACCATATTAGAGACACATATTTCCCTCAGATTACACAGACCCACAAGGAATTTGAAAAACAAATCCAATTTTGATAAACTCCCATATCTATTGGGTGAAATACCACAGTGTTCCATCACAGTAGCAAGTGACCTGTTGCCACAAGAAAAGGTCAACCAGTGAAGAACAAAGAACATTGTAAATACAAACTATAATTATACTTATTTATTTTCCCTTTTGTACCTTAACAATTAGCATAGTGTTACAACACTGTATATAGGCATAATATGACATTTGAAATGTCTTTATTCTTTTAGAACTTTTTTGAGTGCAATATTATTATTCATTTTTATATTCTTTATTATCTATTTCACTTGCTGTGGCAATGTAAACATATGTTTCCCATATCAAATTAAGCCCTTACATTGAATTGAATTGGAGAGAGAGAGAGAGAGAGAGAGAGAGAGAGAGAGAAGAAAGAGAGAGAAGAAAGAGAGAGAAGAAAAAGAGAGAGAGAAGAAAGAGAGAGAGAAGAAAGAGAGAGAGAGAGAGAGAGAGAGAGAAGAAAGAGAGAGAAGAAAGAGAGAGAGAGAGAAGGAAGAAAGAGAGAGAAGAAAGAGAGAGAGAAGAAAGAGAGAGAGAGAAGAAAGAGAGAGAGAGAAGAAAGAGAGAGAGAGAGAGCAGGCATGTGGGAAGAAAGGCACTCCCCTTCCATCCCCCTCTCTCCCTCCCTCCAGACATAGAGAAAAGAAGGCCCTGCAGGATCTTCCTATGGTCAAATTCACCAGCTGTACACGGTCTTTACCTTCCTCTCATACCTGGTCTAACTCAACATGGTCTTTACCCTCTGGTCTTTATCATCTTTGAAATGCAAGAGAAAGGCCATAATGTATTATTACAGCCCAGGTGCAATTTAGAAGTTGGCCACTAGATGGCTGCAACGCATGTGCAAAGTTTAAGACTGATCCAATGAACCATTGCATTTCTGTACAAAATGTTGTATCAAGACTGCCCAAATGTGCCTAATTTGTTAATGAATCACTTTTCATTTTCAAAATTGTGCACTCTCCTCAAACAATAGCATGGTTATTATTTCACTGTAATAGCTACTGTAAATTGGACAGTGCAGTTAGATTAACATGATTTTAAGCTTTCTGACAATATCAGGTATGTCTATGTCCTGGGAAATGTTCTTGTTACTTACAACCTCGTGCTAATCGCAATAGCCTATGTTAGCTCAAACTCATGCTAATCACAATAGCCTATGTTAGCTCAAACTCATGCTAATCACAATAGCCTATGTTAGCTCAACCTCATGCTAATCGCAATAGCCTATGTTAGCTCAACCTCATGCTAATCACAATAGTCTATGTTAGCTCAACCTCATGCTAATCACAATAGCCTATGTTAGCTCAAACTCATGCTAATCACAATAGTCTATGTTAGCTCAACCTCATGCTAATCACAATAGTCTATGTTAGCTCAACCTCATGCTAATCACAATAGCCTATGTTAGCTCAACCTCATGCTAATCACAATAGTCTATGTTAGCTCAACCTCATGCTAATCACAATAGCCTATGTTAGCTCAAACTCATGCTAATCACAATAGTCTATGTTAGCTCAACCTCATGCTAATCACAATAGTCTATGTTAGCCCAACCTCATGCTAATCACAATAGCCTATGTTAGCTCAAACGTCCCGTGGATGGGACACCGATCCCGAAGGAGTTTGAACTAATCTTTACTTTTACTCCATGTATGATTAGACACTCAAGTCTCTGGTACCTGGTCTAACTCAACATGGTCTCTACCCTCCTCTGGTACCTGGTCTAACTCAACATGGTCTCTACCCTCCTCTGGTTCCTGTTCTAACTCAACATGGTCTCTACCCTCCTCTGGTACCTGGTCTAACTCAACATGGTCTCTACCCTCCTCTGGTACCTGGTCTAACTCAACATGGTCTCTACCCTCCTCTGGTACCTGGTCTAACTCAACATGGTCTCTACCCTCCTCTGGTACCTGGTCTAACTCAACATGGTCTCTACCCTCCTCTGGTACCTGGTCTAACTCAACATGGTCTCTACCCTCCTCTGGTACCTGGTCTAACTCAACATGGTCTCTACCCTCCTCTGGTACCTGTTCTAACTCAACATGGTCTCTACCCTCCTCTGGTACCTGGTCTAACTCAACATGGTCTCTACCCTCCTCTGGTACCTGGTCTAACTCAACATGGTCTCTTACCCTGCGCTGGTTCCTGGTCTAACTCAAAGACATACAGCTGAGGCTGATCTAGTGTCAGACTTTACATATTCAGATGACATTACAGGATAAGATTAGGGGATGATATTTTTTTCCACTGTTAATGAATGATTTTGAGAGAAGAGTTCAATTTTTCTGGAGCATATGGATTCGTGTAGATATTTAACATCGTCACTGCAGATTTCCTCCTCTGAAGAGGTGAAACAAGGATCCGACCAATACGCAGCGCGGTAGGTGTCCATGGTTTTTAATAAGAAAAACTCAACATGAACACAAATACAAAATAATAAAGTGAACTGGCAATGAACCAGTCCCGTGTGGCACAAATACTGACACAGGAAACAATCACCCAAAGAACATGGCTGCCTAAATATGGTTCCCAATCAGAGACAACGATTGACAGCTGCCTCTAATTGAGAACCAATCTAGGCAACCATAGACATACCATTTACCTAGACAGGGCCCCGCCCCATAAACATACAAACCCCTATGCAAATGTAACCAATAAATCCCCCATGTCACACCCTGACCTAACCAAAATAATAAAGAAAACAAAGATAACTAAGGCCAGGGTGTGACAAACATGACTTGTCATGTGTCTTCTGCACTCAGTTATTCCCCTCCACAAACACAAATAAATCAATATTTACACACATTGATTGAAGTTTTTATATTTCAAAACTAAGTTAAAGTTTGGCACATTGTATCAACCCCCATATGATGTCTACACCTCACAGGCATTCAAGGGGATTTCTGTGTTTATCTCTCTGCTTTCACCCTGAGTGTTTTCGTCAACTCTATGATGGCACTATCCAAGCTCTGAAACTAGACAAACTCACCGTTCTCTCTGCGCCACAGTCAATGTGAAGTCAGTCAGTTTGTGTGTGTGTGCACTGGACTGGGTGGAGGCGAGCTGAGCCTGTGCTGTGTGCGCTGTAGGTACCAGCAGCTTTTGCAACGAAAACGAAATCCGATCCTCTGTCGAGCAGAGCAGCAGAAGGGTGTGTGTGTGGTGGGGGGGAAGCGGATACAGCTAAATTGGAAAAGCTTGTGGAACGGCAACTAAAAGAGCGATCTGACTTTTTTAAAAGGTGAGGAACGACTGAAAAAGGGACTGGGATATTTACTTTGTAACTTCCTCATAGAGCAGAACATTTATCAGTAAATGTCTTTCCACCCAAAACGGAATGTTTCCTTTGGTTTGAGAGCTTTAGGGAGAAGTTGTTGGTTTAACTTTAAATGTGCGTGCGCTTTATGTTTTCCAGATCTGTGTGGTGAAATGCTGTTTTAGTGGACTTTTCCATATTGTAATTTATGCTCTAAAAAATGCACATGGGTTAAACGTCTCAGTTTATAATTTATGTATGATGAATGTGCCATGTGATGCGTAAATTAATGTACTGAAAAGTGAATCCACGGTATGGCATCTGCGTTTTCTGTCTGAAGTGTAGTCTACATTCTCTTATGACGGTTTATAATTTGGCAGAAACGGTTGGAAAAATGGTTGTCAGTCATCATAGTTCTGCTTTCGAGACGTTTTGCGGTAATAACGTAGCCTAGGTCATTCAATTCCTAATCCTGACCATTTACGGAATGGTAACGCACACACATAACTCCGTGTACTACCGTTCCATAAAATACCTGTCAGGAGATCATCTTCCAAGGTCACTATTTTGGTCGTCAATATTTCAGTTGTCATATCAGAATGCTCATGATTGGTTATTTGCATGTCTTCGCAGCTAGTCACCTGATAGGTGCCTGAATCCCAAATGGCACCTTGTTCCCTACATAGTGCACTACTGTCTGTCTCCCTCATGCACCCTCTCTCAATTTCAATTAAATTCAAGGACATTCTTGGCATGGGAAACATATGTTAGCATTGCCAAAGCAAGTGAAGTAGATAATAAACAAACGTTAAATAAACAATAAAACAATAAAAAACACTAATCATTAAGCTCACGGAAGTTCAGAAATAATAATGACATTTCAAATGTCATTATGTAGTGTTGTAACAATGTGCAAATAGTTAAAGTAAAAAAGGGAAAATAAATAAACATAAATATGGGGTTGTGTTTGTTCTTCACTGGTTGCCCTCTTCTTCTCTCTGTCTCCATCACGCCCCCTCTCCTCTCTCTCTCTCTCTCTCTCTGTCTCCATCACGCCCCCTCTCCTCCTCTCTCTCTCTCTCTCTCCATCATGCCCCCTCTTCTCCTCTCTCTCTGTCTCTCTCTCTCTGTCTCCCTCTGTCTCCCTCTCCTTCCCCCCATCTCTGTCTCTCTCTCGCTCTCTCTCCCTCACATCCCCTCTCATCCTCTCTCTTTGTCTCTCTCCCTCTCTTCCCCCATTGTGGGTTAATTTAATTAAGGTCCAGATTCAGTCTGTAAAATCTTAAACACAGATGCAGATGATTCCTGGTCTGGTCGACTGGCTGTAAACTGTATTTGGAGGGATCACCATTCTATTTAATGTAAGACCCACTCAGAGCCAGGAAGAAAATCTGCCTTTAATATGAACACCCTGGGAAAGACAGGCGTCACAAATAGTGCCCTATTCCCTACATAGTGCACTACTTTCCCACAGGGCTTTGGTCAAAAGCAGTGCACTGTAGGTAGGGGATAGGGTGTCATTTGGGAAGTGCGCCGGGTCAGAGTTTGGAGCCAGCTGGTTGGCTGCTTCAGGGGATAATGTGATTGGCTTGTACACTGTGGTTCCCATCAGTTGATGTACAGTACCTGTCTTGATGGTCATGGTGTGGAGAGGTTGAAGGTTTGCCTGTCTGGATGGCCGTGATGTGGAGAGAGACGTTGAAGGTTTGCCTGTCTTGATGGTCATGGTGTGGAGACAGGTTGAAGGTTTGCCTGTCTTGATGGTCATGGTGTGGAGACAGGTTGAAGGTTTGCCTGTCTTGATGGTCATGGTGTGGAGACAGGTTGAAGGTTTGCCTGTCTTGATGGTCATGGTGTGGAGACAGGTTGAAGGTTTGCCTGTCTTGATGGTCATGGTGTGGAGACAGGTTGAAGGTTTGCCTGTCTTGATGGTCATGGTGTGGAGACAGGTTGAAGGTTTGCCTGTCTTGATGGTCATGGTGTGGAGACAGGTTGAAGATTTGCCTGGCTTGATGGTCATGGTGTCAAGAGAGGTTGAAGGTTTGCCTGTCTTGATGGTCATGTGTGGAGAGAGGTTGAAGGTTTGCCTGGCTTGATGGTCGTGATGTGGCGAGAGGTTGAAGGTTTGCCTGTATGGATGGCCGTGATGTTGAGAGAGGTTGAAGGTTTGCCTGTCTGGATGGCCGTGATGTGGAGAGAGGTTGAAGGTTTGCCTGTCTGGATGGCCGTGATGTGGAGAGAGGTTGAAGGTTTGCCTCTCTGGATGGCCGTGATGTGGAGAGAGGTTGAAGGTTTGCCTGTCTGGATGGCCTTGATGTGGAGAGAGGATGAAGGTTTGCCTGTCTGGATGGCTGTGATGTGGAGAGAGGTTGAAGGTTTGCCTGTCTGGATGGCCGTGATGTGGAGAGAGGTTGAAGGTTTGCCTGTCTGGATGGCCGTGATGTGGGGAGAGGTTGAAGGTTTGCCTTTCTGGATGGCCGTGATGTGGAGAGAGGTTGAAGGTTTGCCTGTCTGGATGGCCGTGATGTGGAGAGAGGTTGAAGGTTTGCCTGTCTGGATGGCCGTGATGTGGAGAGAGGTTGAAGGTTTGCCTGTCTGGATGGCCGTGATGTGGAGAGAGGTTGAAGGTTTGCCTGTCTGGATGGCCGTGATGTGGAGAGAGGTTGAAGGTTTGCCTGTCTGGATGGCCGTGATGTGGAGAGAGGTTGAAGGTTTGCCTGTCTGGATGGCCGTGATGTGGAGAGAGGTTGAAGGTTTGCCTGTCTGGATGGCCGTGATGTGGAGAGAGGTTGAAGGTTTGCCTGTCTGGATGGCCGTGATGTGGAGAGAGGTTGAAGGTTTGCCTGTCTGGATGGCCGTGATGTGGAGAAAGGTTGAAATTTTGCTGCGGTGCCAGCTGTGTCAGGGGTGTTGTTTTAATAGTGAATCACAGTCGGTGATGGTGATAATGTCTGGACAGAAGCAGAGTTGGATCTGTATTCCAGTGAATCACAGTCAGAGGCACAGTTAGAGATCTGCACCTACTAAAACCAGGATCTCAGGATGGAAAACAGAATGGGCATGGTATGGGTATGCAATTACAATAGTCACTGAGGATTGTTTGTGATTGGCTATCCAGCAATTTATCACACACACACACACACACACACACACACACACACACACACACACACACACACACACACACACACACACACACACACACACACACAGTAGCAATTTCCTCACATTTCATTCAGTGAATGCATAAAATGTATTTTAGAGAAGTATTCAACCCTCAGTGCAAAGGGATTTCCAACTTCCCACCAGGATACTGATGGAGAGGAACATAGAGCTGTGGCTCAAATGGAGAGGAACATAGAGCTGTGGTTGAAATGGTTTGGTACATAGAGATGTGGCTGAAATGGAGAGGAACATAGAGCTGTGGCTGACATGGAGAGGAACATAGAGCTGTGGGCTGAAATGGAGAGGAACATAGAGCCGTGGCTGAAATGGAGAGGAACATAGAGCTGTGGCTGAAATGGAGAGGAACATAGAGCTGTGGCTGAAATGGAGAGGAACATAGAGCTGTGGCTGAAATGGAGAGGAACATAGAGCCGTGGCTGAAATGGAGAGGAACATAGAGCTGTGGCTGAAATGGAGAGGAACATAGAGCTGTGACTGAAATGGTTTGGAACATAGAGCTGTGGCTGAAATGGAGAGGAACATAGAGCTGTGGCTGAAATGGAGAGGAACATAGAGCTGTGGCTGAAATGGAGAGGAACATAGAGCTGTGGCTGAAATGGAGAGGAACATAGAGCTGTGGCTGAAATGGAGAGGAACATAGAGCTGTGGCTGAAATGGAGAGGAACATAGAGCTGTGGCTGAAATGGAGCAGTACATAGAGCTGTGGCTGAACTGGAGAGGTACATAGAGCTGTGGCTGAAATGGAGAGGAACATAGAGCTGTGGCTGAAATGGAGTTGTACATAGAGCTGTGGCTGAAATGGAGAGGTACATAGAGCTGTGGCTGAAATGGAGAGGAACATAGAGCTGTGGCTGAAATGGAGAGGAACATAGAGCTGTGGCTGAAATGGAGAGGAACATAGAGCTGTGGCTGAAATGGAGAGGAACATAGAGCTGTGGCTGAAATGGAGAGGAACATAGAGCTGTGGCTGAAATGGAGAGGAACATAGAGCTGTGGCTGAAATGGAGAGGAACATAGAGCTGTGGATGAAATGGAGAGGAACATAGAGCTGTGGCTGAAATGGAGCAGTACATAGAGCTGTGGATGAAATGGAGCAGTACATAGAGCTGTGGATGAAATGGAGCAGTACATAGAGCTGTGGATGAAATGGAGAGGAACATAGAGCTGTGGATGAAATGGAGAGGAACATAGAGCTGTGGCTGAAATGGAGAGGAACATAGAGCTGTGGATGAAATGGAGAGGAACATAGAGCTGTGGCTGAAATGGAGAGGAACATAGAGCCGTGGATGAAATGGAGAGGAACATAGAGCTGTGGCTGAAATGGAGAGGAACATAGAGCTGTGGCTGAAATGGAGCAGTACATAGACCTGTGGATGAAATGGAGCAGTACATAGAGCTGTGGATGAAATGGAGCAGTACATAGACCTGTGGCTGAAATGGAGCAGTACATAGACCTGTGGATGAAATTATTTATGATTAATAAAGGGTTTATCTACAGCCTTGAAGACATTAAACTGACTGAGGCAGGCAATTAGTCCCAAATAGAATCCTATTCCCTATCCCATTCCTTGAGACAGTGCAACATAGGACTCTGGTCAAAAGTGGTGCACTATGTAGGGAATAGGGAATCTGGGTTGCTGACAGGGAATGTTCTGGGCTGCTGAGGAATGCTTGGTGAGGGACCAGATGGAAGAGAAGAAATTCTTTCTCTTGCTCTGAACGGAGCTCTTAAACTCAGACAATAAACCAAAGCCTCCATTTTCAACAGAAACACTGTAGTTAAAAAAAATAATCACATTGTCTAAAGAATTGAGCCACAGTGTCAAGTCATCATAGTCAATCTATTTTATTACTGAACAAATAGCTGATATGTCTGAAATGCCTACCTCATTGCTAAACATGAACCTTTTAAGGATCTTACCCTTTTCCCCCCATTTTCACCTAAAATTACATACAGTACTCAAATCAAACTACCTGTAGCTCAGGACCTGAAGCAAGGAAATGCATATTCTTGATACCTTTTGAAAGGAAACACTTAGAAGTTTTTGGAAATGTGAAATGAATGTAGGAGAATATAACATATTAGATCTGGTTAAAGATAATACAAACCAAAAAACACGCATTTCATTACTTTTTTTCCATCGTCTTTGAAATGCAAGAGAAAGGCCATACTTACAGATAGGAGTCTAGGTGTAATTTAGATTTTTTCCACCAGATGGAAGCAGTGTGTGTGAAAAGTTTCAGACGTTTCAGACGAGAGTGAAGAATTACATTACTGCATAATAATTTGTATCAAGTCTGCTAGGAGTTTGCCCAAATGTACCGAATTGATACATTTTATTTATACATTTAAAACATTTTTTTTACCCCTTTTTCTCCCCAGTTTCATGGGATCCAGTTGGTAGTTACAGTCTCGTGGTATCTAATTGGTTGTTACAGTCTCGTGGTATCCAATTGGTAGTTACAGTCTCGTGGTATCTAATTGGTAGTTACAGTCTAGTGGTATCCAATTGGTAGTTACAGTCTCGTGGTATCCAATTGGTAGTTACAGTCTCGTGGTATCCAGTTGGTTGTTACAGTCTCGTGGTATCCAATTGGTAGTTACAGTCTCGTGGTATCCAATTGGTAGTTACAGTCTAGTGGTATCCAATTGGTAGTTACAGTCTCGTGGTATCCAATTGGTAGTTACAGCCTCGTGGTATCCAATTGGTAGTTATAGTCTAGTGGTATCCAATTGGTAGTTACAGTCTCGTGGTATCTAATTGGTTGTTACAGTCTCGTGGTATCCAATTGGTTGTTACAGTCTAGTGGTATCCAATTGGTTGTTACAGTCTCGTGGTATCCAATTGGTAGTTACAGTCTAGTGGTATCTAATTGGTAGTTACAGTCTAGTGGTATCCAATTGGTTGTTACAGTCTCGTGGTATCCAATTGGTTGTTACAGTCTAGTGGTATCCAATTGGTTGTTACAGTCTCGTGGTATCCAATTGGTTGTTACAGTCTAGTGGTATCCAATTGGTAGTTACAGTCTCGTGGTATCCAATTGGTTGTTACAGTCTCGTGGTATCCAATTGGTAGTTACAGTCTAGTGGTATCCAATTGGTAGTTACAGTCTAGTGGTATCCAATTGGTAGTTACAGTCTAGTGGTATCCAATCGGTTGTTACAGTC
This sequence comes from Oncorhynchus keta, assembly GCF_023373465.1. Classification (NCBI taxonomy): domain Eukaryota; kingdom Metazoa; phylum Chordata; class Actinopteri; order Salmoniformes; family Salmonidae; genus Oncorhynchus; species Oncorhynchus keta. The sequence goes on along the minus strand of NC_068450.1, from coordinate 6,573,716 downwards.
TCGTGGTATCCAATTGGTTGTTACAGTCTCGTGGTATCCAATTGGTTGTTACAGTCTCGTGGTATCCAATTGGTTGTTACAGTCTAGTGGTATCCAATTGGTAGTTACAGTCTAGTGGTATCCAATTGGTTGTTACAGTCTAGTGGTATCCAATTGGTAGTTACAGTCTTGTGGTATCTAATTGGTTGTTACAGTCTAGTGGTATCCAATTGGTTGTTACAGTCTCGTGGTATCCAATTGGTAGTTACAGTCTAGTGGTATCTAATTGGTAGTTACAGTCTAGTGGTATCCAATTGGTTGTTACAGTCTCGTGGTATCCAATTGGTTGTTACAGTCTCGTGGTATCCAATTGGTTGTTACAGTCTCGTGGTATCCAATTGGTTGTTACAGTCTAGTGGTATCCAATTGGTAGTTACAGTCTCGTGGTATCCAATTGGTTGTTACAGTCTCGTGGTATCCAATTGGTAGTTACAGTCTAGTGGTATCCAATTGGTAGTTACAGTCTAGTGGTATCCAATTGGTAGTTACAGTCTAGTGGTATCTAATTGGTAGTTACAGTCTAGTGGTATCCAATTGGTAGTTACAGTCTCGTGGTATCTAATTGGTTGTTACAGTCTCGTGGTATCCAATTGGTAGTTACAGTCTCGTGGTATCTAATTGGTAGTTACAGTCTCGTGGTATCCAGTTGGTTGTTACAGTCTCGTGGTATCCAATTGGTTGTTACAGTCTCGTGGTATCCAATTGGTTGTTACAGTCTCGTGGTATCCAATTGGTAGTTACAGTCTAGTGGTATCCAATTGGTAGTTACAGTCTAGTTATCCAATTGGTAGTTACAGTCTAGTGGTATCCAATTGGTAGTTACAGTCTAGTGGTATCCAATCGGTTGTTACAGTCTCGTGGTATCCAATTGGTTGTTACAGTCTCGTGGTATCCAATTGGTTGTTAAAGTCTCGTGGTATCCAATTGGTTGTTACAGTCTAGTGGTATCCAATTGGTAGTTACAGTCTTGTCTCCTCGCTGCAACTCCCGTGCGGACTCGGGAGAGGCGAAGGTCAAGAGCCGTTCGTCCCCCGAAAAAAAACCAACCCAACCAAGCCGTACTGCTTCCTGACACAATGCCCACCTAACCCGGAAGAAGAAACACCTGGCGACCGTGTCAGCATGCACTGCAACCAGCGCGCCACAGGAGTCGCTAGTGCACGATGGGACAAGGACATCCCTGCCGGCCAAACCCTCCCTTAACCCGGACAATGCTGGGCCAATTGTGCGCAGCCCCATGGGTCTCCCGGCAGAGCCTGGACTCAAACCCAGAATCTCTAGTGAACCACAGCTGGCACTGTGATGCAGTGCCTTAGACCACTGCGCCACTCGGGAGGCCAATTGATACATTTTCAAGTACATAACTGTAGAGAACATATGGTAATAAATGGTAATAAAAAATGAACGTTTACATACTCCCAGGAATGTCGTACATGATGGATCATTAGCTTATACACTAACTTTCACACATGTAGATGGCCGGTCGGGGTGGGTGTGTAGCCAGAGATAGTAGTGGGGTCAAACTGTAGACCTCAGTTCCTACATTTGAACATAAAAATAGATTTTATCAAACAAAACTATGCTACATTTTATCTCTGGGACCTTCAGGATGACAAATCAGAGCCAGATTACTGAATGTAGGTACATTATTTACCTTCAGAGGTGAACGTATCAAACCAGTTGCCGTGATAAAAGTGTTTGTTGTTGTTCTTCACTCTCCTCAAACAACAGCATGGTATTTGTTCACTGTAACAGCTACTGTTAATTGGACACTGCAGTTAGATTAACAAGGATATAAGCTTTCTGCCCATATGAGACATATCTATACATACCCGGAAATGTGGCTGTTGTATACGACGTCATTCAAGTCACATTAGCGCAAGTTAGCAACAACCTTCCCAGTTTAGGGACACCCATCCTATAGAGGTCAAAGGTCCAATCCAGCCAATTTCATCTCCATATTTAAAAAATGTGGATACAAATGAAGTACCTTACTGTAATTGAACAAAAAAAGGAAGCAAAAAATAGCTTCTTAGCAAAGAGCAATTTCTCAGGCAATAAGTTGGCTAGGACTGTCTGGAAATGGTCTGAGAGGGGAGGGTACATTTTAAAACTAGCGTGTTAATTGGCAGAGAGGTTTGGAACTCTTTGTTATTGTTCTATGAACTAAGCATGGTGATGTCACCATGGAAAGGCCAAAGCTCCATCCAACCAAAACGGGCAGAAATTTTAGGCAGTCTTTTCAAACAGTTCTTACACTTAAAGGGCATTATCATAATTGATGTGTGGAAATATATATAAAACACAGGAAAATCACGTTTTTTTTTACTGCACTGGGCCTGAAGCCCTTTCCTGAAGTCAAATGACCTAGTGGCCTCATGGATGGAATGTTATATGTTTCATAATTTCATAATTAATAAACTTATTTTTTTTTCTTCTTCTGAAAAATCTGGAATTCCTGTGTTTCTATGTCAAACAGTTTTGTTATATTTTCCGTCTTCTGTGATGTACCAGTCAAAGGTTTGGACACACCTACTCAATCAAGGGGGTTTCTTTATTTGTACTATTTTCTACATTGTAGAGTGATAGTGAATATATCAAACTATGAAATAACACATATGGAATCGTGTAGTAACCAAAAAAGTGTTAAACAAACCAAAATATATTTTATAATTGAGATTCTTCAATGTAGCCACCTTTTACCTTGATGACAGCTTTACACACTCTTGGCATTCTCTCAACCAGCTTCACCTGGAATCAGTTTTTAGGAGTTTTAAGGAGTTACCACATATGCTGAGAACTTGTTGGCTGCTTTTCCTTCACTTCCAACTCATCCCAAACCATCTCAATTGGGTATGGCTTGGCAGGATTGTGTTTAGGAGGACGCATGGCTTTCGAACTTCACCTCTCCCGAATCCGTAAGGGAGTTGTAGCAATGGGACAAGACTGCAACTACCAATTGGGGAGAAAAAGGAGTAAAAAGTACCACAAAAAAAGTAGCATGGACTCACTTTTTGTGCAATATTAGTGTTGAACATGATTTTAGAATGACTACGTTATCTATTTACCCCACACATACAATTATCTGTAAGGTCCCTCAGTCAAGCAGTGAATTTCAACCACAAAGACCAGAGAGGTTTTCCAATGTCTCACAAAGAAGGGCACCTCTTGGTAGATGGGTAAAAAAAACACACATTGAAAATCTCTTTGAGCATGATGAAGTTATTAATTACACTGAAGTATCACTCTTCATATTTTTTCAAGCATGGTGGTGGCTGCATCATGTTATGGGTATGCCTGTCATTGACAAGTACTAGGGAGTTTTTTTTAGGATAGAAAAAGCTAAGCACAGGCAACATTTTTGAGTACAACCTGGTTCAGTCTGCTTCCATCAAACACTGGTTAAATTCACCTTTTAGCAGGACAATAACCTATAACACAAAATATACAATGGAGTTGCTTACCAAGATGACATTAAAGGTTCCTGAGTGACCTAGTTACAGTGTGACTGAAATCGGATTAGAAAATGGCTGTCTAGCAATGATCAACAACCAACTTGACAGAGCTTGAAGAATTTTGAAAAGCATAATGTGCAGATATTGTACAATCCAGGTATGCAAAGCACTTAGATAATTACCCAGAAAGACTTACAGCTGTAATCGCTGCCTTGATTAGGTGATTCTAACATGTATTGACTCAGGGTTGTGAATACTTGTGTAAATGAAATATTTCTGTATTTCTGCTCGAACATTTCGATAAATGTTTTAACTTTGTCATTATGTGGTATTGTGTGTAGATGGGTGATAAAAATGTCATATTTAATTCATTTTGAATTCAAGGCTGTAACACAACTAAATGTGGAATAAGTCAAGGGGTATGGTCCTTCTGTAGCTCAGTTGGTAGAGCATGGCGCTTGTAACGCCAGGGTAGTGGGTTCGATTCCCGGGACCACCCATACGTAGAATGTATGCACACATGACTGTAAGTAGCTTTGGATAAAAGCGTCTGCTAAATGGCATATATATATTATTATATTTATTATATATTATGAATACTTTAAGGCATTGTGTATATACCTCCTCAAACTTGTTAAGACCTTTTTGTCGATGGGTCACGTTAGTTTGAATATTTACAAGCTCCTATTTTTTTTTTTTTTACATTTAACCTTCATTTAATTAACTAGGCAAGTCAGTTAAGAACCATTTCTTATTTACAATGACGGCCTACCACCGGCCAAACCCGGACGACACTGGGCCAATTGTGCACCGCCCCATGGGACTCTCAATCACAGCCGGTTGTGATACAGCCTGGAATCAAACCAGGGTGTCTGTAGTGACACCTCTAGCACTGAGATGCAGTGTCTTAGACAGCTGCGCCACTCAGGAGCCCTGTCAGAACCAGTCCAGAACCACTCAAATAGGGGACTTAACATCTAAGATTGACTTACCCATTTAAGCTAATTTTTGAGGCAAGACTTTTTTTAACAGAGGTGTTTCCTATGATAGGTGTTAGTTAGCTACCCTCTAATACAGAAAACAGAGGTGTTTCCTATAATAGGTGTTAGTTAGCTACCCTCTAATACAGAAAACAGAGGTGTTTCCTATAATAGGTGTTAGTTAGCTACCCTCTAATACAGAAAACAGAGGTGTTTCCTATAATAGGTGTTAGTTAGCTACCCTCTAATACAGAAAACAGAGGTGTTTCCTATGATAGGTGTTAGTTAGCTACCCTCTAATACAGAAAACAGAGGTGTTTCCTATAATAGGTGTTAGTTAGCTACCCTCTAATACAGAAAACAGAGGTGTTTCCTATAATAGGTGTTAGTTAGCTACCCTCTAATACAGAAAACTAACACACGGCTATTCTGGGGTTATGAGTTTAATTCATGTGTCCAAGCTTTTGTTGCTATCATCAAATAACCATCTTGATTTCTCTCTCCCCCCCTCCTCTATGGCTCTATTACTCTTTCTCTCACTCTCTCCCTCTCTCTCTTCCTGCACCCCCCCCACAGACCTGACGCGTAGTGCCAGCCTATCAGAGAAGGAGTTGAAGGAGGCAAGGGTGAGGTCACAGATCATCGCGGCCCAGCTGACCGTCCCGTCTGGCTGCTCCAACTCCCGCGGAGTCCAGCTCTTCAACCGCCGCAAGCAGAGGGTCGACGCCTTCACGCTAGAGAGCTGCGGGAAAAGAACGGGAGGAGAGGAGAGAGACGGAGACAACAGGAACAACAACCTGACATGGGAAGGGGAGAGGGAGGGTCCTAGTGGAGGGACAGAGACAGACAGACAACTGAACTGGAAGAAGGGCAGCGAGACAAAACCACCACTCTGGTCGCCACCTTTTGGAAGTGAGGTCACAGGAAGTGACATCATGGAGGACCCAGGTGACGAGCACATCTACGAGGAAGTGGACGTGATACAAGAGAGACACTTCCAGCCAGTGAACGAGAGAGAAGAGGAGGAGGAAGAGAGGAGTGGAGAGAGAGAAAGAGAGGAAATATACGAGGATATTGAGGGTGAAGTGAAGGATGAGATTATATCAGTAAATGACAACAACACTGGTCCAGTCAGAGAGGAAGTGGGGATGAATAGGGGGTCATACACATACCCCACAGCTCCCCCTGAGAGCTGGCATAATGGCTTCCACAGCACCCAGGGCTCTGCTGGAGAGATCCAAAATGGCGGGCGAGCTTCTATGTCCCTGTCCAGACAGACCCCCACCATCGTCAACCGGACAGCCAGACCCTTCTTCTCCCCACCCACCGTACAGCTTAAGTCCCCAGAGGCCAGGAATCCTGTCATGGATAAAAACATACCTCCAGCTCCCTCCTATCTGACCTCCACTCCTCCCCCAGCCCCCTCCTACTCCACTCCCCCTCTCCCTGCTTTCACTGCCACTCGCCCTGTTGCCTTCTCCCCTCCGTCTTGCCCTGTCACCTTCTCCCCTCCTCCCCCTCTTTCCTCATGCCCCATGCCTCCTCTCCCAGCCTTCCCCATCCATCCTCCTCCTCCCTCCCAGTCTCTCTCCAGTCCTCCTCCCAAGTCTACTGTCATGTTCCCTAGGTCTACACCCGTCCCCCAGTACAACCCTGCTCCTACAGCTGCCCCAGTGTCCCAGTATCTACCCCCCAGCCCTCTTGTCACCCAATTCATCCCTCCTCCAACCTCCCCCAGAGCCAACACCTTTGTCCCCTTCACCCCTCAGCCTATTGGTCAACAGAACCAGCAGCAGCCAATCAAAACGGGCATTCTGGAGAAAGGGGCGGCGGCCATCAGACAATCATCAACAGCCAGGAAGTCCATGTTCACCTTTAAGGAGAAGTCTGTCATGGCACCCAACCCTGAACTCCTCTCTCTGGTACAGGGGAACGATGATAGGAAGAAGCACGGCCTCCGCTCCGTTCCCGACTCAGCCCCAGAGGAAGAGCTGCTGGCTCTGGGGGCCGAGGCCTCTAACTTCTTAGCCAAGGAGGAGATGAAGGCGGAGGCTGCCAATGTGCCGGAGTGGTCCTCCTGTCTCAAGAGCTCCAGAACCAGGGAACCCAGGGGGCAGCACCAGCCAGAGCAGACCCTGACCAACGCATCAGGGAAGGGGGCCGAGCTGTTCGCTAAGCGCCAGTCCAGGATGGAGAAGTACGTAGTGGAGAACCAGAATGTCTCCGGTGGTGGAGGTGGCCAGATGAGGTCTCCATCTCCCACCGCGTCTCTGCCGCCATCTTGGATCTATCCATCTAATATGCCTGGCCGGGTCAAAGCTATCGCTAACAACACTGACCTCAGCGCCAGGCTGACACGGACCCTTCAGACCCCTCAGCCTGGGAACAGGAGGCCCAGCCAGCAGGCTTCAACCCCAGCCCCGGTCCTTGCAGAACCAACCCTGGAGTACGGCTGCACCAAGATAGAGATGGACCTCTCCAGGCACCAGCCCTACCAGCTCAACTCCTCCCTGTTCATCTTCAACCCAGTCCAGGACTCTACCAGCACCGTGCTGAGCGCTCTGCCCCGAGTGGCCCCTCCACCACCCAAACCCCTGATCTCATCTGAGGCCTACACCAGGCAGGCCTCCCTGCCCTCCTCCAACCCTCAGTCACACAACTACAACAGCCTGCCCCGCTTCAGGCCTACCATGTCTCCTTCACGTCAGCCCCCATCAGGAGGAATTAGAGGTGGGGATAATTATCCTCCACAACACGGGGGGACTCCACAGCTGAGGGACCCCAGGATCACCTCTCCTGTCTCTGCCTTCTCTCCGGAGAGAGTGGCCTCTCCTCGGTCGAACGTCCAGGCACCCAGACCCACCTTCTCTGCCAAGAGGGCAGGGATCGAACCCCAGGTGTGGAGGCCTTCTTTCTTCTTCTACTGATATATTTACTCCGTTTCTACTCTGCTTCTACTCTGCTTCTACTCTGCTTCTACTCTGTTTCTACTCTGTTTCTACTGATATATTTACTGATATATTTACTGTTTCTACTCTGCTTCTACTCTGCTTCTACTCTGTTTCTACTCTGCTTCTACTCTGTTTCTACTCGGTTTCTACTCTGTTTCTACTCTGCTTCTACTCTGTTTCTACTCTGCTTCTACTCTGCTTCTACTCTGCTTCTACTCTGCTTCTACTCTGTTTCTACTCTGCTTCTACTCTGTTTCTACTCTGTTTCTACTCTGCTTCTACTCTGTTTCTAATCTGCTTCTACTCTGTTTCTACTCTGCTTCTACTCTGTTTCTACTCTGTTTCTACTCTGTTTCTACTCTGCTTCTACTCTGTTTCTACTCTGTTTCTACTCTGCTTCTACTCTGTTTCTACTCTGCTTCTACTCTGTTTCTACTCTGCTTCTACTCTGTTTCTACTCTGTTTCTACTCTGCTTCTACTCTGTTTCTACTCTGCTTCTACTCTGCTTCTACTCTGTTTCTACTCTGTTTCTACTCTGCTTCTACTCTGTTTCTACTCTGCTTCTACTCTGTTTCTACTCTGTTTCTACTCTGTTTCTACTCTGCTTCTACTCTGTTTCTACTCTGCTTCTACTCTGTTTCTACTCTGCTTCTACTCTGTTTCTACTCTGTTTCTACTCTGCTTCTACTCTGTTTCTACTCTGCTTCTACTCTGCTTCTACTCTGCTTCTACTCTGTTTCTACTCTGTTTCTACACTGCTTCTACTCTGTTTCTACTCTGCTTCTACTCTGTTTCTACTCTGCTTCTACTCTGTTTCTACTCTGCTTCTACTCTGTTTCTACTCTGCTTCTACTCTGTTTCTACTCTGCTTCTACTCTGTTTCTACTCTGCTTCTACTCTGTTTCTACTCTGCTTCTACTCTGTTTCTACTCTGCTTCTACTCTGTTTCTACTCTGTTTCTACTCTGCTTCTACTCTGCTTCTACTCTGTTTCTACTCTGTTTCTACTCTGCTTCTACTCTGCTTCTACTCTGTTTCTACTCTGTTTCTACTCTGCTTCTACTCTGCTTCTACTCTGTTTCTACTCTGTTTCTACTCTGCTTCTACTCTGTTTCTACTCTGCTTCTACTCTGCTTCTACTCTGCTTCTACTCTGTTTCTACTCTGTTTCTACTCTGCTTCTACTCTGTTTCTACTCTGCTTCTACTCTGTTTCTACTCTGCTTCTACTCTGCTTCTACTCTGCTTCTACTCTGTTTCTACTCTGTTTCTACTCTGCTTCTACTCTGTTTCTACTCTGCTTCTACTCTGTTTCTACTCTGCTTCTACTCTGTTTCTACTCTGTTTCTACTCTGCTTCTACTCTGTTTCTACTCTGCTTCTACTCTGTTTCTACTCTGCTTCTACTCTGTTTCTACTCTGTTTCTACTCTGCTTCTACTCTGTTTCTACTCTGCTTCTACTCTGTTTCTACTCTGCTTCTACTCTGCTTCTACTCTGTTTCTACTCTGTTTCTACTCTGCTTCTACTCTGTTTCTACTCTGCTTCTACTCTGCTTCTACTCTGTTTCTACTCTGCTTCTACTCTGTTTCTACTCTGCTTCTACTCTGTTTCTACTCTGTTTCTACTCTGCTTCTACTCTGTTTCTACTCTGTTTCTACTCTGCTTCTACTCTGTTTCTACTCTGATTCTACTCTGTTTCTACTCGGTTTCTACTCTGTTTCTACTCTGCTTCTACTCTGCTTCTACTCTGCTTCTACTCTGTTTCTACTCTGTTTCTACTCTGTTTCTAATCTGCTTCTACTCTGTTTCTACTCTGTTTCTACTCTGCTTCTACTCTGCTTCTACTCTGTTTCTACTCTGCTTCTACTCTGCTTCTACTCTGCTTCTACTCTGTTTCTACTCTGTTTCTACTCTGCTTCTACTCTGTTTCTACTCTGTTTCTAATCTGCTTCTACTCTGCTTCTACTCTGTTTCTACTCTGTTTCTACTCTGCTTTTACTCTGCTTTTACTCTGAACTGTGTTAACACGACCAAAGTACAACAGCTAGACAGACAGGAGAACCTTATTTTACTATATTGCACACAACAGATAGTGGATACACACACGCTAGATTTTTTTTGGATACCTAGATACTACAGGATTAGACACTGTTGATGTTATTTCACAGTACAAAGCTCAACATAGATTAGTTCCTTGTGGAATCTTGATTTCATGGTTTGGATTTTTGCTGCTTCATTAAGTGATTAAACAAAACAAGTATGCTATAGATCAACTAACACTATGCTATAGATCCAGAGATCAACAAACACTATGCTATAGATCCAAAGATCAACAAACACTGTGCTATAGATCAACAAACCCTATGCTATAGATCCAGAGATCAACAAACACTATGCTATAGATCAACAAACACTATGCTATAGATCAACAAACACTATGCTATAGATCAACAAACACTATGCTATCGATCAACAAACGCTATGCTATCGATCAACAAACACTATGCTATAGATCCAGAGATCAACAAACACTATGCTATAGATCCAGAGATCAACAAACACTATGCTATAGATCCACAAACACTATGCTATAGATACAGAGATCAACAAACACTATGCTATAGATCAACAAACACTATGCTATAGATCAACAAACACTATGCTATAGATCAACAAACACTATGCTATAGATCCAGAGATCAACAAACACTATGATATAGATCCAGAGATCAACAAACACTATGCTATAGATCAACAAACACTATGCTATAGATCAACAAACACTATGCTATAGATCAACAAACACTATGTTATAGATCCAGAGATCAACAAACACTATGCTATAGATCAACAAACACTATGCTATAGATCAACAAACACTATGCTATAGATCCAGAGATCAACAAACACTATGCTATCGATCAACAAACACTATGCTATCGATCAACAAACACTATGCTATAGATCAACAAACACTATGCTATAGATCAACAAACACTATGCTATAGATCCAGAGATCAACAAACACTATGCTATAGATCCAGAGATCAACAAACACTATGCTATAGATCCACAAACACTATGCTATAGATCAACAAACACTATGCTATAGATCCACAAACACTATGCTATAGATCAACAAACACTATGCTATAGATCCACAAACACTATGCTATAGATCAACAAACACTATGCTATAGATCCACAAACACTATGCTATCGATCAACAAACACTGTGCTATAGATCAACAAACACTATGCTATAGATCAACAAACACTATGCTATAGATACAGAGATCAACAAACACTATGCTATAGATCCAGAGATCAACAAACACTATGCTATAGATCCAGAGATCAACAAACACTATGCTATAGATCAACAAACACTATGCTATAGATCAACAAACACTATGCTATAGATCAACAAACACTATGCTATAGATCAACAAACACTATGCTATAGATACAGAGATCAACAAACACTATGCTATAGATCCAGAGATCAACAAACACTATGCTATAGATCAACAAACACTATGCTATCGATCAACAAACACTATGCTATAGATCAACAAACACTATGCTATAGATCAACAAACACTGTGCTATAGATCAACAAACACTATGCTATAGATACAGAGATCAACAAACACTATGCTATAGATCAACAAACACTATGCTATAGATCAACAAACACTATGCTATAGATCCAGAGATCAACAAACACTATGCTATAGATCCACAAACACTATGCTATAGATCAACAAACACTATGCTATAGATCCAGAGATCAACAAACACTATGCTATAGATCAACAAACACTGTGCTATAGATCAACAAACACTATGCTATAGATCAACAAACACTATGCTATAGATCAACAAACACTGTGCTATAGATCAACAAACACTATGCTATAGATCCAGAGATCAACAAACACTATGCTTTGGAAAAGCCCAATTTTCTGTCAGCTCCTAAATAACTTTGGGATGAGAAATCGGTTCACACTTCTTCTTCTTCTTTAGTTTGTTTTACATTGTTTCTCCCATCTCCAGAAAGACGTGAGACAGAGAGATACAAAGCCCTTTAACAGATGCGCCTGTCGTCTATTTTATGATCTATGATTTTGTAATTTAATACAAGCTTACAGACATGAAAGTATCAGGCAGGGGACTCCCTTTTAATGTCTCTGTTTCTAATATAGACTGACTGCTGTTTGAAATTCCACCGTATTCCCTTAATAGTACGCTACTTTCGACCAGGGCCCATAGGGGGCGCTGTTTCTCTGCGCTTCAGTTCGAGAACTACCAAGTGATATACTACTACTACTACCGTCCTGTGAGCTCTGGCACCATCGATGTCAGTCATATTACCCACTGCACTTCTGCATGCAATTTGACGTAATGTTAACTTCTACGGTTTTACGACCCGACTGATTTATACCTAAATATAACTCGAGAGTGTTTTTAGATTCACCGTGTTGATCACTAAACCAGCTAGCTAGCTGAACAACAACGACTATGGTTTCTCTGTTTCTCTTTTCTTTGATGGACTGATTTCTGTTTTCCTATTAAGTTTCTGCATCTATAAACCTCTCTTTTCTGTTGGACTGTTTCTGCATCTATACATTTTCTGTTTCTCTCCTGGTTTAAAGCTTTCTGCTTTCTGTTTCTCTCCTGGGTTAAAGCTTTCTGCTTTCTGTTTCTCTCCTGGGTTAAAGCTTTCTGCGTTCTGTTTCTCTCCTGGTTAAAGCTTTCTGCTTTCTGTTTCTCTCCTGGTTAAAGCTTTCTGCTTTCTGTTTCTCTCCTGGTTTTAAACCTTCTGCGTTCTGTTTCTCTCCTGGTTAAAGCTTTCTGCTTTCTGTTTCTCTCCTGGTTTAAAGCTTTCTGCTTTCTGTTTCTCTCCTGGTTAAAGCTTTATGCTTTCTGTTTCTCTCCTGGGTTAAAGCTTTCTGCTTTATGTTTCTCTCCTGGGTTAAAGCTTTCTGCTTTCTGTTTCTCTCCTGGTTAAAGCTTTCTGCTTTCTGTTTCTCTCCTGGTTAAAGCTTTATCCTTTCTGTTTCTCTCCTGGTTTAAAGCTTTCTGCTTTCTGTTTCTCTCCTGGTTAAAGCTTTCTGCTTTCTGTTTCTCTCCTGGTTAAAGCTTTCTGCTTTCTGTTTCTCTCCTGGGTTAAAGCTTTCTGCTTTCTGTTTCTCTCCTGGTTAAAGCTTTCTGCTTTCTGTTTCTCTCCTGGTTTAAAGCTTTCTGCTTTCTGTTTCTCTCCTGGTTAAAGCTTTCTGCTTTCTGTTTCTCTCCTGGTTTAAAACTTTCTGCTTTCTGTTTCTCTCCTGGTTAAAGCTTTCTGCTTTCTGTTTCTCTCCTGGTTAAAGCTTTCTGCTTTCTGTTTCTCTCCTGGTTTAAAGCTTTCTGTTTATCTCCTGGTTAAAGCTTTCTGCTTTCTGTTTCTCTCCTGGTTAAAGCTTTATCCTTTCTGTTTCTCTCCTGGTTTAAAGCTTTCTGCTTTCTGTTTCTCTCCTGGTTAAAGCTTTCTGTTTCTCTCCTGGTTAAAGCTGTCTGCTTCCTGTTTCTCTCCTGGTTTAAAGCTTTCTGCTTTCTGTTTCTCTCCTGGTTAAAGCTTTATGCTTTCTGTTTCTCTCCTGGTTAAAGCTTTCTGTTTCTCTCCTGGTTAAAGCTTCCTGCTTTCTGTTTCTCTCCTGGTTAAAGCTTTCTGCTTTCTGTTTCTCTCCTGGTTAAAGCTTTCTGCTTTCTGTTTCTCTCCTGGTTAAAGCTTCCTGCTTTCTGTTTCTCTCCTGGTTTAAGCTTTCTGCTTTCTGTTTCTCTCCTGGTTAAAGCTTCCTGCTTTCTGTTTCTCTCCTGGTTAAAGCTTCCTGCTTTCTGTTTCTCTCCTGGTTAAAGCTTCCTGCTTTCTGTTTATCTCCTGGTTAAAGCTTCCTGCTTTCTGTTTCTCTCCTGGTTAAAGCTTTCTGCTTTCTGTTTATCTCCTGGTTAAAGCTTCCTGCTTTCTGTTTATCTCCTGGTTAAAGCTTCCTGCTTTCTGTTTCTCTCCTGGTTAAAGCTTCCTGCTTTCTGTTTATCTCCTGGTTAAAGCTTTCTGCTTTCTGTTTATCTCCTGGTTAAAGCTTTCTGCTTTCTGTTTATCTCCTGGTTAAAGCTTTCTGCTTTCTGTTTCTCTCCTGGTTAAAGCTTTCTGCTTTCTGTTTCTCTCCTGGTTAAAGCTGTCTGCTTTCTGTTTCTCTCCTGGTTAAAGCTTTCTGCTTTATGTTTCTCTCCTGGTTAAAGCTTTATCCTTTCTGTTTCTCTCCTGGTTACAGCTGTATACTTTCTGTTTTCCTGGGACCTGTTTCCTTTTGTTTTGTCTTTCTACTTTTCCTTTAATTACTTCTGTTTCTTCTACCCTGCTGTTTTCCATTCATCTACTTGTATTGTACCTTAAAGGTTCGGTTCTTTTTTCTGCTCTGACTCTTCTGTTGTCGTAGTTTACTGAAGCATATAGTACATTGAACAAATGTACATATCTGCAGGAAAACCTCTGAAAGCAGTGTATAGACACAGAATGAATGTTTTTTTTTCCTGAAGGCTAACACCCAGTTTAACAGTCGAAGCGCTGGCAGAGTACACAACAGTATACGTACATCAATGCAGCACAGACAACAAGGCCTTTTAAAAGATTCTCTCTGAAGATAAAGGAAACACCCTGTACAATATGAGTGATTACACTGCATTCCACAATCTGTTTTTGTTTTTTTTGTGAAGGAAGGGTCTTAGCTTTCTAAAAGCCTCTCAGAGTTAAAAGCATTCAGACAAAATGGTATTACCCATGGCCCCTACCTTCAAAAGAATGGTATGACCCATTGGCCTTTCTTGCCTAGCATGAAAACACTCCAGGCTCAAGGTAGAAATTAGCCTGACCCGGTGAAATATACATGGCAGACGCTCAATCAAGCTAGTAGTCTGGACTACTTTCTTATTTAATTCTCGCTGGCACCAAACGTTAAAAAAGTGTTGATAGGTGACAGAATGCAGTTGGACCATCAAATAATTGCCGCATACATTACTCTTACAGAATTTCCACGTGGGCGGGGATATTGTACATTTAATCAAAGCCTATTGGTTGATAACTTGTTTTTAACCTGGACAGAAGAATTTATAAACAGTTTTTTTCCAACATAACATAGGTACAGAATATCCCCTTATTGTATGGGACACTTTTAAATGTGCCTTTAGAGGCCATGCAATTCAAACCTTATATTTAAAACAATGAATTTCAGTCAAAATAGTTAATATTAACAAAAGTAATAAGAAGGACTAACAGTACAGATAGACGAAAATAAAAACTGTACCAAAGAGACACAGAGTAAGTTAGAGTAAAAACAACAAGAAATGGAGGAACTTATTCAGGAAGGATCAAGTGTAATGGATGGAATATGTGGGAAAATGCACCAAAAATGGTTTTAATCTTCAACATAGAAATGCTACCAAATTATTTTTACATGTTACAAATGGAGTCACCCGTGATTCATCAAACAATGTTTAGAAAGAGGAAGCAAAGTACTTTAAGCGTCGATCCAGAGCATCCCAAACATGCTTAATGGGTGACATGCCTGGTAAGTATGCAGGCCATGGAAGAACTGGGACATTTTCAGCTTTCGGGAATTGTGTACAGATCCTTGTGACATTGGGGCCGTGCATTATCATGCTGAAACATGAGGTGATGGCGGCGGATGAATGGCACGGCAAGTGGCCTCGGGATCTCATCATGGCATCTCTGCGCATTCAAATTGCCATCAATAAAATGCAATGCCGATATCATAACCCCACCGCCATCTGTTCACAACATTGACATCAGCAAACCCACACTAATACACACTGTCTGCCACCTATGTAATGGTCATGCTGTTTAATCAGCTTCTTGATATGCCACACCTGTCAGGTGGGTGGATCATCTTGGCAAAGGGGAAATGCTCACTCACATGTAAATACATTTGTGCACAAAATGTAAGATAAATACGCTTTTTGTGCTTATAGAACATTTCTCGGATATTTTATTTCAGCTCGTAAAACATGGTACCAACACTCTGCATGTTGCGTTTATATTTTTGTTCAGTATAGTATGTAGAAGCTGGAAGTAGAAGCCTAAGTGTTGATGTCCATTAGTTTACTCCAATTAAGGGAGGGTGGTAGGGTTAAGGGAAAATAATAATAGAAAATATATTAAAAAATATATATATTTACAAAACATATATATGGGTGATTGGAAATGATGCAGACAATTACATTGATGGAAGCCAAAATATTTCTGCAAGAGTTACCCTTAGGGCCTAGGTACAGATCTAGGATCAGCCTACTCTTTCCAAATCCTAACCTTCACCATGATGGAGTAGAATGCAAATGGTCAAAACTGTCCTGAGATCAGTCTATCCTGTCTATACACACCATTCACATACAGTGGCTTGCGAAAGTATTCACCCCCTTGGCATTGTTCCTATTTTGTTGCCGTACAACCTGGAATTAAAATAGATTTGGGGGGTTGTATCATTTGATTTATACAACATGCCTACCACTTTGAAGATGCAAAATATTTTTTGATTGTGAAACAACCAAGATATAAGACAGAAACACAGAAAAATTTAGCGTGCATAACTATTCACCCCCCCCAAAGTCAATACTTTGTAGAGCCACTTTTTGCAGCAATTACAGCTGCAAGTCTCTTGGGTTATGTCTCTATAAGCTTGGCACATCTAGCCACTGGGATTTTTGTCCATTCCTCAGGGCAAAACTGCTCCAGCTCCTTCAAGTGGGTTGGGTTCTGCTGGTGTACAGCAATCTTTAAGTCATACCACAGATTCTCAATTGGATTGAGGTCTGGGCTTTGACTAGGCCATTCCAAAACATTTAAATGTTTCCCCTTAAACCACTCGAGTGTTGCTTTAGCAGTATGCTTAGGGTCATTGTCCTGCTGGAAGATGAACCTCCATCCAAGTCTCAAATGTCTGGAAGACTGAAAATGTCCCTGTATTTAGCGCCATCCATCATTCCTTCAATTCTGACCAGTTTCCAAGTCCCTGTCGGTGGAAGAACATCCCCACAGCATGATGCTGCCACCACCATGCTTCACTGGGGATGTTTCTCTGGCGGTGGAAGAACATCCCCACAGCATGATGCTGTCACCACCATGCTTCACTGGGGATGTTTCTCTGGCGGTGGAAGAACATCCCCACAGCATGATGCTGCCACCACCATGCTTCACTGGGGATGTTTCTCTGGCGGTGGAAGAACATCCCCACAGCATGATGCTGTCACCACCATGCTTCACTGGGGATGTTTCTCTGGCGGTGGAAGAACATCCCCACAGCATGATGCTGTCACCACCATGCTTCACTGGGGATGTTTCTCTGGCAGTGGAAGAACATCCCCACAGCATGATGCTGCCACCACCATGCTTCACTGGGGATGTTTCTCTGGCGGTGGAAGAACATCCCCACAGCATGATGCTGTCACCACCATGCTTCACTGGGGATGTTTCTCTGGCGGTGGAAGAACATCCCCACATCATGATGCTGCCACCACCATGCTTCACTGGGGATGTTTCTCTGGCGGTGGAAGAACATCCCCACAGCATGATGCTGCCACCACCATGCTTCACTGGGGATGTTTCTCTGGCGGTGGAAGAACATCCCCACAGCATGATGCTGTCACCACCATGCTTCACTGGGGATGTTTCTCTGGCGGTGGAAGAACATCCCCACAGCATGATGCTGCCACCACCATGCTTCACTGGGGATGTTTCTCTGGCGGTGGAAGAACATCCCCACAGCATGATGCTGTCACCACCATGCTTCACTGGGGATGTTTCTCTGGCGGTGGAAGAACATCCCCACAGCATGATGCTGCCACCACCATGCTTCACTGGGGATGTTTCTCTGGCGGTGGAAGAACATCCCCACAGCATGATGCTGCCACCACCATGCTTCACTGGGGATGTTTCTCTGGCGGTGGAAGAACATCCCCACAGCATGATGCTGTCACCACCATGCTTCACTGGGGATGTTTCTCTGGCGGTGGAAGAACATCCCCACAGCATGATGCTGCCACCACCATGCTTCACTGGGGATGTTTCTCTGGCGGTGATGAGAGGTGTTGGGTTCGCGCCAGACATAGCGTTTTCTTTGATGGGTAAAAAGCAACATTTCTGTCTCATCTGACCACCTCATCTGACCACCTCATCTGACCACCTTCTTCTATATGTTTGGGGAGTCTCCCACATGCCTTTTGGCGAAACCAAAAGTGTTTGCTGATTTTTTTCTTTAAGCAATGGCTTTTTTCCCCGTAAAGCCCAGCTCTGTGGAGTGTACGGCTTAAAGTGATCCTATGGACAGATACTCCAATCTCTGGTGTGGAGCTTTGCAGCTCCTTCAGGATTATCTTTGGTCTCTTTGTTGCCTCTCTGATTAATGCCCTTCTGGTCTGTGAGTTCTGGTGGGCGGTCATCTCTTGGCAGGTTTGTTTGCTGTGGTGCCATATTCTTTCCATGATTTAATAATGGATTTAATGGTGCTCCGTGGGATGTTCAAAGTTTAAGATATTTTTTTAGAACCCAACCCTGATCTGTACTTCTCCACAACTTTGTTCCTGACCTGTGGGGAGAGCTCATTGGTCTTCATGGTGCCCATTGCTTGGTGGTGCCCCTTGCTTAGTGGTGTTGCAGACTCTGGGGCCTTTCAGAACAGGTGTGTATATATATATATATATCTCTATACTGAGATCATGTGACCGATCATGTGACACTTAAATAAAGTCCACCTGTGTGCAATCTAACTAATTATGGTGCTTCTGAAGGTAATTGGTGGCACCAGATCTTATTTTGGGGCTTCATAGCAAAGGGGGAGAGTACATATATGCAGTTCTTTTTTAAAAATTTCACTTCACCAATTTGGACAATTTTGTATATGTCCATTACATGAAATTCAAATAAAAATCTATTTAAATTACAGGTTGTAATGAAACAAAATAGTAAAAATTCCAAGGGGGATGAATACTTTTTCAAGGCACTGTACATGTATTTATATCTATATATATTTATATTCTTGACTCTGACGTGTCTTTTTAAACGTATGGATGATCTGTTGTATTGTTATTGGTCCTTCTGTAGCACAGTTGGTAGAGCATGGTGCTTGTAACGCCAGGGTAGTGGGTTCAATTCCCGGGACCACCCATACGTAGAATGTATGCACACATGACTGTAAGTCGCTTTGGATAAAAGCGTATGCTAAATGGCATATTCATATTCATATTGTTTTGTTGTTACTACACTTTTGGAGCTGGAAACATAAGTAATTTGCTGCACCGGCAATAACATAAGCAAAAATGTGTATGCGATCAATACACTTTGATTCAATTTGATTTGTATCGGGGGTAACTTCAGAGTTACACTGGTTCAAGGGTAAAACAAAGCTCCCGAAGAGCCTAGGCAGGGTAACAGCAAAATCAAGATAACATTTGCTAAAAGTTCATGTTGTCCTTAGGGCAAAATAGGCACAGATCTTGGATCAGTCTGCCCATGCCAAATACTAAATATAACCAGTTGTGGAGGGGTTGAAAAGTACAAAACTGACCGTAGATCAGTGTCGTACTCTGAATCTGATCAACACTAGTTCAAGGAGAAGAAACTCTCTTGTCAAAGCAGACCTACAGTACCAAAGCCAACATAAGTCTAGAGAACAGCAGACATACCACGCTCTTCAGGAGCCTAGGGAACAGCAGACATACCACGCGCTTCAGGAGCCTAGGGAACAGCAGACATACCACGCTCTTCAGGAGCCTAGGGAACAGCAGACATACCACACTCTTCAGGAGCCTAGACAACAGCAGACCTACCATGCTCTTCAGGAGCCTAGAGAACAGCAGACCTAGAGTACCACGCTCTTCAGGAGCCTAGAGAACTGCAGACCTACCATGCTCTTCAAGAGTCTAGAGAACAGCCGACCTACCATGCTCTTCAGGAGCCTAGAGAACAGCAGACCTACCATGCTCTTCAGGAGCCTAGAGAACTGCAGACCTACCATGCTCTTCAGGAGTCTAGGGAACAGCAGACCTACCAAGCTCTTCAGGAGCCTAGGGAACAGCAGACCCAGAGTACCAAGCTCGTCAGGAGCCTAGGGAACAGCAGACCTACCAAGCTCTTCAGGAGCCTAGAGAACAGCAGACCTACCATGCTCTTCAGGAGTCTAGGGAACAGCAGACCTACCATGCTCTTCAGGAGTCTAGAGAACAGCAGACATACCACGCTCTTCAGGAGTCTAGAGAACAGCAGACCTACCATGCTCTTCAGTAGCCTAGAGAACAGCAAACCTAGAGTACCACGCTCTTCAGGAGTCTAGAGAATAGCAGACCTAGAGTACCACGCTCTTCAGGAGCCTAGGGAACAGCAGAACTACCAAGCTCTTCAGGAGCCTAGGGAACAGCAGACCTACCAAGCTCTTCAGGAGTCTAGGGAACAGCAGACCTACCAAGCTCTTCAGGAGCCTAGAAAACAGCATATCTACCAAGCGCTTCAGGAGTCTAGGGAACAGCATATCTACCAAGCTCTTCAGGAGTCTAGGGAACAGCAGACCTACCACGCTCTTCCTAGAGTCTAGGGAACAGCAGACCTAGAGTACCAAGCTCTTCAGGAGTCTAGGGAACAGCAGACCTAGAGTACCAAGCTCTTCAGGAGTCTAGAGAACAGCAGAACTACCAAGCTCTTCAGGAGCCTAGAGAGCAGCAGATCTCCATAAAGGTTAGTCACCTCAGCTTGGCCAAACTGCGGTAATGTGAGAGGGACACCGGAGACCAGGTATCCTGTTTGGTTAATAAGGAAGCTCACACAAACACACAGATTTGAGCTGATAGTCTGGGTTGCTATGCAGTCTGTTTTCAGCCCGACCTGTTGATTTCATGTCAAGGAAACCATGTAGCATTGTT
The DNA here is from genome assembly GCF_023373465.1 of Oncorhynchus keta. Taxonomy (NCBI): domain Eukaryota; kingdom Metazoa; phylum Chordata; class Actinopteri; order Salmoniformes; family Salmonidae; genus Oncorhynchus; species Oncorhynchus keta. The sequence goes on along the minus strand of NC_068450.1, from coordinate 6,553,329 downwards.
GAAAACAGTTAGGTAGCCAAGCTTGTGAGCTGAATGAATAGAGCTAAATTCCTCTGTAGATCATGGTCAATATATTCAAATGTTTCAGATGGAGAGTTCACTATATTTGCCATAAATAGACCCGGTGGTAGAAAAAGTACTCAATTGTCATACTTGAGTAAAAGTAAAGATATCCTTAATATAAAATGACTCAAAGTAAAAGTGAAAGTCACCCAGTAAAATACTACTTGAGTGAAAGTCACCCAGTAAAATACTACTTGAGTGAAAGTCACCCAGTAAAATACTACTTGAGTAAAAGTCTATAGGTATTTGGTTTTAATATATACTTTAAATATACTACTAAAATGTACTTAAGTATCAAAAGTTAAAGTATAAACCATTTATAATTCCTTATATTAAGTAAACCAGATGGCACAATTTATTTAGATTTTTTTATTCACGGATAGCCAGGGGCTCCATCACTCAGACATAATTTACAAACTAATAATTTGTGTTTAGTGAGTCCTCCAGATCAGAGGCAGTAGGGATGACCAGGGATGTTCTCTGTTTAGTGAGTCCTCCAGATCAGAGGCAGTAGAGATGACCAGGGATGTTCTCTGTTTAGTGAGTCCTCCAGATCAGAAGCAGTAGGGATGACCAGGGATGTTCTCTGTTTAGTGAGTCCTCCAGATCAGAGGCAGTAGAGATGACCAGGGATGTTCTCTGTTTAGTGAGTCCTCCAGATCAGAGGCAGTAGGGATGACCAGGGAAGTTCTCTGTTTAGTGAGTCCTCCAGATCAGAGGCAGTAGGGATGACCAGGGATGTTCTCTCTCCAGATCAGAGGCAGTAGGGATGACCAGGGATGTTTAGTGAGTCAGGGATGTTCTCCAGATCAGAGGCAGTAGGGATGACCAGGGATGTTCTCTGTTTAGTGAGTCCTCAGATCAGAGGCAGTAGGGATGACCAGGGATGTTCTCTGTTTAGTGAGTCCACCAGATCAGAGGCAGTTGGGATGACCAGGGATGTTCTCTGATTAGTGAGTCCTCCAGATCAGAGGCAGTAGGGATGACCAGGGATGTTCTCTGTTTAGTGAGTCCTCCAGATCAGAGGCAGTAGAGATGACCAGGGATGTTCTCTGTTTAGTTCTCTGAGTCCTCCAGATCATGTCTCTCATCATGTCTTTCATCTAGATTAACATTATCATGGTGCCTCATATTCATGTCTCTTTAATTGAGATTAACATTATCATGGTGCCTCATATTCATGTCTCTTTAATCTAGATTAACATTATCATGGTGTCTCACATTCATGTCTCTTTAATCTAGATTAACATTATCATGGTGTCTCCCATTCATGTCTCTTTACCCTAGATTAACATTATCATGGTGTCTCACATTCATGTCTCTTTAATCTAGATTAACATTATCATGGTGTCTCCCATTCATGTCTCTTTAATCTAGATTAACATTATCATGGTGTCTCCCATTCATGTCTCTTTAATCTAGATTAACATTATCATGGTGTCTCCCATTCATGTCTCTTTACCCTAGATTAACATTATCATGGTGTCTCACATTCATGTCTCTTTAATCTAGATTAACATTATCATGGTGCCTCATATTCATGTCTCTTTAATCTAGATTAACATTATCATGGTGTCTCACATTCATGTCTCTTTAATCTAGATTAACATTATCATGGTGTCTCCCATTCACGTCTCTTTACCATAGATTAACATTATCATGGTGTCTCACATTCATGTCTCTTTAATCTAGATTAACATTATCATTGTGTCTCCCATTCATGTCTCTTTACCCTAGATTAACATTATCATGGTGTCTCACATTCATGTCTCTTTAATCTAGATTAACATTATCATGGTGTCTCACATTCATGTCTCTTTAATCTAGATTAACATTATCATGGTGTCTCACATTCATGTCTCTTTAATCTAGATTAACATTATCATGGTGTCTCCCATTCATGTCTCTTTAATCTAGATTAACATTATCATGGTGTCTCCCATTCATGTTTCTGTACATTTCATCTCTCCACAGATGAGGAAGGAGTCCCCTCCGACCCCCACCACCACCCCCACCAGGACACCGCAGTTCACCCGTCGATTCAGCAGCCCAGAGGGACCACCCACTTCCAGGCCCCTCCACCAGGCGACAGCCACCTCCCCTGCCTCCCCACCCTGGGAGACGAGGTGCAAGTCACCCACGGTGGTCAACCAAACCACCAAACCCTTCTCCACAGCCTCTTTATCCAGGGCTAAACAATCCACTACCACCTCACCTATATCGTCTGTATCTCCCTGGGGGTCCCGCTGTCAATCCCCTAACATGAACCAGACAACCAAGCCTTTCTCCACCACCATCCCCAACTCTTCCTCTTCCAGACCCTCTCACCAAGGCACCATCACCTCTCCTCTCTCCCCCTCACCCCTATCCCCTCCCTGGGGTTCCAGATGCCAGTCTCCCATCGTCAGCCCCAACAACTCCAAGGCAAACCATCGCCTGTTAGCCAAGAACATCATCAACGCCGCCAAACGTAAAAACAGCCCGTCCCCAGGTGCTCTGAGCGGCCGCAACCTCCCAATCTCCCCACTAGGTGACAACACCACCCCCCATCACCACCAGGGCTACGACCACCAGCACCACTACAGCAGCTCCAAACCCCCCTTCAACCCCTACCAGCCCAGGGCCATGGGGTGCCAGTCTCCCCCCTTCGCCAGCCCTCCTCCCACCCCTACAGGGGTGATCCGGTCCCCAGTAAGGCTCTACAACACCAGGTCCCTCACTGACTCGGATGCTTCGGTGGAGTCGGAGGACTCTGGGCTGAGGTCTCCAGGACTGCAGCGTACCCACAACACCTGTCCCCGGGGCTGGGGCGGCAGCCTGAGGGTGAAGAGGGGTAGTGTTGGCACCGACCTATAGGGGGAGCCGGGGAGAGAGGGTCAAGAGAACGGACCATTGAGCTTACCCAATAAGAGAAGAAGAAAACCCAGAGAGGACATTGATACGGGGGACTGGTGGGTTTTGGGTAATTTTTAATTTCATTGATGTATAGGAGCATCTAAGATGGAGGGCTCAGAGCTTGCCTCACAGGTGAGATTTGGAAAGGACTTTGAAAGGAACTGACCTTGTGTGTTTGTTGCTTTGGAGCATCCAGGAGTAAGGGAAAATAATGGTGACCACACAGTAAAGAACCTGATGCCCTTACAACGCAGCTGGGACATAGAAGCAACCTGTCTGGTGATTCTAAAGTCAACTAAAACCCACTGATTTGGCTGGCTGGCTATAGAGTCCAGAACCATCAAGCTCAGAGCTAGCTCAACAGTGGGATTACTGAGAGGAGATTGAAGGGACAATTCACTGTTGCCTCTGCCTCTCATTCTTACGTTTTATAAAAATACTTTATTCATTTATTTCACCAAAAAAAAGTACATTTAAGTAATTCTAAAATCCAAAGCGACCTGTCTACAATTTTAGATTTGGACCTTGTCTTTGAAAAAACTAAATGTATTTTATTCAGGAATTGCTGAAATGTAAAACCAGCTTACTTGCATTTGACTACGACAAAAGTTCCATGAAAAATACAATTATTACAGTAGCTTACATATGTTTACTCTAAATAATAGTTTATTCTAATTTGTACCCCCCCCCCCCATTAAAAAATCAAAGGGCTAGAAGAAAAATACCAAAGATAATATCTGGAATGGTGCAGTGTTTTCAAAACAGTGTTACACTTTTCATCTCCCGCATAAGACATTAAAAATGTGATGTCGTAGATAGGCCCTTTGCAGTTATTCCGTATATATATATGTGTGTTTTAATATTGCTGGGTATACATTGGAGTAGAAAGGAATGCAGTTAAACCACATGATGTTTGCAGATCTGACACAGGTCAAACTGAGAGGGAGAGAGAGAGAGAGAGAGAGAGAGAGAGAGAGAGAGAGAGAGAGAGAGAGAGAGAGAGAGAGAGAGAGAGAGAGAGAGAGAGAGAGAGAGAGAGAGAGAGAGAGAGAGAGAGAGAGAGAGAGAGAGAGAGAGAGAGAGAGAGAGAGAGAGAGAGAGAGAGAGAGAGAGAGAGAGAGAGAGAGAGAGAGAGAGAGAGAGAGAGAGAGAGAGAGAGAGAGAGAGAGAGAGAGAGAGAGAGAGAGAGAGAGAGAGAGAGAGAGAGAAAGACACAGAGAGAAAGACACAGAGAGAAAGACACAGAGAGAGACAGACAGAGTGAAAGACAGAGAGAGAGAGAGAGAGAGAGACCGAGAGAGAGTGAGACAGAGAGAAAGACACAGAGAGAGACAGACAGAGTGAAAGACAGAGAGTAATTCAAAATGGAACCCTATTCTCTACAGTATATAGTGCACTAATTTTGACCCGAGCATTATGGAACCTGGTCAAAAGTAGTGCACTGTATAGGGAATAGAGTGTAATTTGGGATATAGACAGAGAGTATTGATGGGTCAGTACCGTAGTAGTAGTGTCTACACGGAGGCAGGTATAGGAGTTTTGTGATTTAATATTACATTTTACTGGACTATGCTTTCATCAAACAAATCCCTTTTAATGTTGGCTTGATAGTTAGGAGATTTTTGAAAACAAAGATGGACTATACTCTTCCCTCTGAATGAGTACGTACAGACAGAATGGGTACAGTCAGAGACATATATTTACATTGACATTTTATAGATGGTCAATGGTTCTGGGTACATTGTAGTTTCTCTACCATTCCATAACATTACTATGCAAAGATTCAAGGAACATTGGTGTTAATTGTGGTATTGATAGCCTCATAAATGGCCCAATAAACATACACTACAGTACATCCTTTTTAGTGAACAGGGAAACAACAAACGTACACTAGAGTACATCCTTTTTAGTGAACAGGGAAACAACAAACGTACACTAGAGTACATCCTTTTTAGTGAACAGGGAAACAACAAACGTACACTACAGTACATCCTTTTTAGTGAACAGGGAAACAACAAACGTACACTACAGTACATCCTTTTTAGTGAACAGGGAAACAACAAACGTACACTACAGTACATCCTTTTTAGTGAACAGGGAAACAACAAAACTTCTTATGCAGTCTTTATCTATCGCAGTGCAATAACGCATCTATCCCCTCTATATACTGTATATACAGTTACTGTACGTTGTTTTGTGTACAGGTTATGTTTCAAATGAATGTACAGATTGGCAGGTAGAAAGGGAGAAGAGAGAGAGACAGAGACAGACAAAAGAGGAAGTTTGTGTAGGTTTACAGTATGAGTTAACCAATGGGACACAATGTTATCGTTTCTAATACTGATATGTCTACTGTCCGGGCACCGAAAACAAAACTAACAATGGCTGGGGACATGAAAATGACAACAAATACAGTATTGTAGAAATACTACCTTCTGAGAGATGGATAGGAAACCAAGGTTTTGTTGTCACTAATGTTGTAACATCTGTGCGTACCACAACGATTAAGGTAGCCAATAGGAAAGATACATTTTTTTATAATAGAAGGCATTCCAAAAGAGATGGTTGAGAGAATGTTGCTGTTAGGTTGAGATAGGACAATAAGAGTAGGTTTGTTTATATGACCAAACTCTTGCTGAAGGCAAGGCCCTGTATTCCTGTATACAATACTCTAAATGCACATGCACATTTCAGTTTGCTTTAGATTTTTTTTTTATTTGATCAAGTTTCACTTGATTTTGCACTTCTTTGATTCATTCCATATTCCTATTGGCACACACAGTATTGGACTGACTTTGATTGGCTGAAACAGGTGTCATTCACACACGACATCACACTGTTCTCCATAAATGTCATAGTAACAGTCAGAGACAGCCGCCACACGCTAAACACAACACATTATAATAGCCTGTTTATGTTACAGAGTTTAAAAACAATACAATTATCAGTAAATGTAATTATCAGTAAATGTAAACGTTCCACTTCAACCCTCTGGGGGTCACCAAGGCCACAGACGTCATTCCACATCTCTCCCTCCGGCCCCGTAGCGGATCACAAACAGAACAGGACCACAGGAAATACAGGAGTGGTTCTATCCTTGTCCCCTAAACACAGGGTAGCCTAGTGGTTAGAGTGTTGGACTTGTATCCTTGTCCCCTAAACACAGGGTAGCCTAGTGGTTAGAGTGTTGGACTTGTATCCTTGTCCCCTAAACACAGGGTAGCCTAGTGGTTAGAGTGTTGGACTTGTATCCCGGTCCCCTAAACACAGGGTAGCCTAGTGGTTAGAGTGTTGGACTTGTATCCTTGTCCCCTAAACACAGGGTAGCCTAGTGGTTAGAGTGTTGGACTTGTATCCTTGTCCCCTAAACACAGGGTAGCCTAGTGGTTAGAGTGTTGGACTTGTATCCTTGTCCCCTAAACACAGGGTAGCCTAGTGGTTAGAGTGTTGGACTTGTATCCTTGTCCCCTAAACACAGGGTAGCCTAGTGGTTAGTGTGACTTGTATCCTTGTCCCCTAAACACAGGGTAGCCTAGTGGTTAGAGTGTTGGACTTGTATCCTTGTCCCCTAAACACAGGGTAGCCTAGTGGTTAGAGTGTTGGACTTGTATCCTTGTCCCCTAAACACAGGGTAGCCTAGTGGTTAGAAATCCTTGTCCCCTAAACACAGGGTAGCCTAGTGGTTAGAGTGTTGGACTTGTATCCCGGTCCCCTAAACACAGGGTAGCCTAGTGGTTAGAGTGTTGGACTTGTATCCCGGTCCCCTAAACACAGGGTAGCCTAGTGGTTAGAGTGTTGGACTTGTATCCTTGTCCCCTAAACACAGGGTAGCCTAGTGGTTAGAGTGTTGGACTTGTATCCTTGTCCCCTAAACACAGGGTAGCCTAGTGGTTAGAGTGTTGGACTTGTATCCCGGTCCCCTAAACACAGGGTAGCCTAGTGGTTAGAGTGTTGGACTTGTATCCTTGTCCCCTAAACACAGGGTAGCCTAGTGGTTAGAGTGTTGGACTTGTATCCTTGTCCCCTAAACACAGGGTAGCCTAGTGGTTAGAGTGTTGGACTTGTATCCCGGTCCCCTAAACACAGGGTAGCCTAGTGGTTAGAGTGTTGGACTTGTATCCTTGTCCCCTAAACACAGGGTAGCCTAGTGGTTAGAGTGTTGGACTTGTATCCTTGTCCCCTAAACACAGGGTAGCCTAGTGGTTAGAGTCCCCTAAACACAGGGTAGCCTTGGAGTGTTGGACTTGTATCCTTGTCCCTAAACACAGGGTAGCCTAGTGGTTAGAGTGTTGGACTTGTATCCTTGTCCCCTAAACACAGGGTAGCCTAGTGGTTAGAGTGTTGGACTTGTATCCGGTCCCCTAAACACAGGGTAGCCTAGTGGTTAGAGTGTTGGACTTGTATTGTCCCCTAAACACAGGGTAGCCTAGTGGTTAGAGTGTTGGACTTGTATCCCGGTCCCCTAAACACAGGGTAGCCTAGTGGTTAGAGTGTTGGACTTGTATCCTTGTCCCCTAAACACAGGGTAGCCTAGTGGTTAGAGTGTTGGACTTGTATCCTTGTCCCCTAAACACAGGGTAGCCTAGTGGTTAGAGTGTTGGACTTGTATGGTCCCTAAACCCAGGGTAGCCTAGTGGTTAGAGTGTTGGACTTGTATCCCGGTCCCCTAAACCCAGGGTAGCCTAGTGGTTAGAGTGTTGGACTTGTATCCCGGTCCCCTAAACACAGGGTAGCCTAGTGGTTAGAGTGTTGGACTTGTATCCTTGTCCCCTAAACACAGGGTAGCCTAGTGGTTAGAGTGTTGGACTTGTATCCCGGTCCCCTAAACACAGGGTAGCCTAGTGGTTAGAGTGTTGGACTTGTATCCTTGTCCCCTAAACACAGGGTAGCCTAGTGGTTAGAGTGTTGGACTTGTATCCCGGTCCCCTAAACACAGGGTAGCCTAGTGGTTAGAGTGTTGGACTTGTATCCTTGTCCCCTAAACACAGGGTAGCCTAGTGGTTAGAGTGTTGGACTTGTATCCTTGTCCCCTAAACACAGGGTAGCCTAGTGGTTAGAGTGTTGGACTTGTATCCTTGTCCCCTAAACACAGGGTAGCCTAGTGGTTAGAGTGTTGGACTTGTATCCTTGTCCCCTAAACACAGGGTAGCCTAGTGGTTAGAGTGTTGGACTTGTATCCTTGTCCCCTAAACACAGGGTAGCCTAGTGGTTAGAGTGTTGGACTTGTATCCCGGTCCCCTAAACACAGGGTAGCCTAGTGGTTAGAGTGTTGGACTTGTATCCCGGTCCCCTAAACACAGGGTAGCCTAGTGGTTAGAGTGTTGGACTTGTATCCTTGTCCCCTAAACACAGGGTAGCCTAGTGGTTAGAGTGTTGGACTTGTATCCCGGTCCCCTAAACACAGGGTAGCCTAGTGGTTAGAGTGTTGGACTTGTATCCCGGTCCCCTAAACACAGGGTAGCCTAGTGGTTAGAGTGTTGGACTTGTATCCTTGTCCCCTAAACACAGGGTAGCCTAGTGGTTAGAGTGTTGGACTTGTATCCTAGTGGTTAGAGTGTTGGGTCGGTCCCCTAAACACAGGGTAGCCTAGTGGTTAGAGTGTTGGACTTGTATCCTTGTCCCCTAAACACAGGGTAGCCTAGTGGTTAGAGTGTTGGACTTGTATCCCGGTCCCCTAAACACAGGGTAGCCTAGTGGTTAGAGTGTTGGACTTGTATCCGGTCCCCTAAACACAGGGTAGCCTAGTGGTTAGAGTGTTGGACTTGTATCCCGGTCCCCTAAACACAGGGTAGCCTAGTGGTTAGAGTGTTGGACTTGTATCCCGGTCCCCTAAACACAGGGTAGCCTAGTGGTTAGAGTGTTGGACTTGTATCCCGGTCCCCTAAACACAGGGTAGCCTAAACTTGTATCCCGGTCCCCTAAACACAGGGTAGCCTAGTGGTTAGAGTGTTGGACTTGTATCCCGGTCCCCTAAACACAGGGTAGCCTAGTGGTTAGAGTGTTGGACTTGTATCCCGGTCCCCTAAACACAGGGTAGCCTAGTGGTTAGAGTGTTGGACTTGTATCCCGGTCCCCTAAACACAGGGTAGCCTAGTGGTTAGAGTGTTGGACTTGTATCCCGGTCCCCTAAACACAGGGTAGCCTAGTGGTTAGAGTGTTGGACTTGTATCCCGGTCCCCTAAACACAGGGTAGCCTAGTGGTTAGAGTGTTGGACTTGTATCCCGGTCCCCTAAACACAGGGTAGCCTAGTGGTTAGAGTGTTGGACTTGTATCCCGGTCCCCTAAACACAGGGTAGCCTAGTGGTTAGAGTGTTGGACTTGTATCCCGGTCCCCTAAACACAGGGTAGCCTAGTGGTTAGAGTGTTGGACTTGTATCCCGGTCCCCTAAACACAGGGTAGCCTAGTGGTTAGAGTGTTGGACTTGTATCCCGGTCCCCTAAACACAGGGTAGCCTAGTGGTTAGAGTGTTGGACTTGTATCCCGGTCCCCTAAACACAGGGTAGCCTAGTGGTTAGAGTGTTGGACTTGTATCCCGGTCCCCTAAACACAGGGTAGCCTAGTGGTTAGAGTGTTGGACTTGTATCCCGGTCCCCTAAACACAGGGTAGCCTAGTGGTTAGAGTGTTGGACTTGTATCCCGGTCCCCTAAACACAGGGTAGCCTAGTGGTTAGAGTGTTGGACTTGTATCCCGGTCCCCTAAACACAGGGTAGCCTAGTGGTTAGAGTGTTGGACTTGTATCCCGGTCCCCTAAACACAGGGTAGCCTAGTGGTTAGAGTGTTGGACTTGTATCCCGGTCCCCTAAACACAGGGTAGCCTAGTGGTTAGAGTGTTGGACTTGTATCCCGGTCCCCTAAACACAGGGTAGCCTAGTGGTTAGAGTGTTGGACTTGTATCCCGGTCCCCTAAACACAGGGTAGCCTAGTGGTTAGAGTGTTGGACTTGTATCCCGGTCCCCTAAACACAGGGTAGCCTAGTGGTTAGAGTGTTGGACTTGTATCCCGGTCCCCTAAACACAGGGTAGCCTAGTGGTTAGAGTGTTGGACTTGTATCCCGGTCCCCTAAACACAGGGTAGCCTAGTGGTTAGAGTGTTGGACTTGTATCCCGGTCCCCTAAACACAGGGTAGCCTAGTGGTTAGAGTGTTGGACTTGTATCCCGGTCCCCTAAACACAGGGTAGCCTAGTGGTTAGAGTGTTGGACTTGTATCCCGGTCCCCTAAACACAGGGTAGCCTAGTGGTTAGAGTGTTGGACTTGTATCCCGGTCCCCTAAACACAGGGTAGCCTAGTGGTTAGAGTGTTGGACTTGTATCCCGGTCCCCTAAACACAGGGTAGCCTAGTGGTTAGAGTGTTGGACTTGTATCCCGGTCCCCTAAACACAGGGTAGCCTAGTGGTTAGAGTGTTGGACTTGTATCCCGGTCCCCTAAACACAGGGTAGCCTAGTGGTTAGAGTGTTGGACTTGTATCCCGGTCCCCTAAACACAGGGTAGCCTAGTGGTTAGAGTGTTGGACTTGTATCCCGGTCCCCTAAACACAGGGTAGCCTAGTGGTTAGAGTGTTGGACTTGTATCCCGGTCCCCTAAACACAGGGTAGCCTAGTGGTTAGAGTGTTGGACTTGTATCCCGGTCCCCTAAACACAGGGTAGCCTAGTGGTTAGAGTGTTGGACTTGTATCCCGGTCCCCTAAACACAGGGTAGCCTAGTGGTTAGAGTGTTGGACTTGTATCCCGGTCCCCTAAACACAGGGTAGCCTAGTGGTTAGAGTGTTGGACTTGTATCCCGGTCCCCTAAACACAGGGTAGCCTAGTGGTTAGAGTGTTGGACTTGTATCCCGGTCCCCTAAACACAGGGTAGCCTAGTGGTTAGAGTGTTGGACTTGTATCCCGGTCCCCTAAACACAGGGTAGCCTAGTGGTTAGAGTGTTGGACTTGTATCCCGGTCCCCTAAACACAGGGTAGCCTAGTGGTTAGAGTGTTGGACTTGTATCCCGGTCCCCTAAACACAGGGTAGCCTAGTGGTTAGAGTGTTGGACTTGTATCCCGGTCCCCTAAACAACACAGTATCCCGGTCCCCTAAACACAGGGTAGCCTAGTGGTTAGAGTGTTGGACTTGTATCCCGGTCCCCTAAACACAGGGTAGCCTAGTGGTTAGAGTGTTGGACTTGTATCCCGGTCCCTTAAACACAGGGTAGCCTAGTGGTTAGAGTGTTGGACTTGTATCCCGGTCCCCTAAACACAGGGTAGCCTAGTGGTTAGAGTGTTGGACTTGTATCCCGGTCCCCTAAACACAGGGTAGCCTAGTGGTTAGAGTGTTGGACTTGTATCCCGGTCCCCTAAACACAGGGTAGCCTAGTGGTTAGAGTGTTGGACTTGTATCCCGGTCCCTTAAACACAGGGTAGCCTAGTGGTTAGAGTGTTGGACTCTTTGTGACCCGCTGCATCAGCATGTTACTGACTAGTCATAAGTGGACTGCATTCATTAGACACCCAAACAGAAGAAAAAAAGGGACTGAAACAGGAAGGGACTACATGAGCTTGTCCAATAAGGATTTGTTTGTTTCCCATTGCACAGCATTTTGCGACAGTGTGCTCTAATGAATATGACCCTATGACCCCCTGAGTCCTGAGTCTCCCTCCTGACAATCAACACAGGAGCCACTGTGGGTTTGTGTCAACCTTGATAACCCCCACTGAGTCCTGAGTCTTCCTCTGACAATCACCCTACACAGGAGCCACTTTGGGTTTGTGTCGGCCTTGAGTAACCCCCCTCCCCTGAGTGACCCCCCTGCCAATCAACACAGGAGCCCTGTGGGTTTGTTTCAGCCTTGAGTAAACCCCCTCCCTGAGTGACCCCCCTGCCAATCAACACAGGAGCCCTGTGGGTTTGTTTCAGCCTTGAGTAAACCCCCTCCCTGAGAGCCCCCCTGCCAATCAACACAGAATGACTATGTCCCAACCCCAAGTGTTGATTGTAAATTAGTTTTTAACAGAATGTATTTTAACAAGAGGGGGGTTCTTGAGTTTGGGACACAGGTTTAGTAATATGACTAACAATCAATGATGTTGTGTGTGTGTATCAAAAATAGGTCTCATGGACCCTTCCTTAATTCTGTGTTATTTAAATAACGGACCACAAAACAAAATAAAAGTGCTGACACTAATTATATCAATGATGTGTATGTGGTCTCTGTATCTCTGTCTCTTTCCACTTCAGCTCACTAAACACTTCAGTTACATGACAACAGTAGGATGTAGATGTGGTAGAGGTTAATCTGGGATGTTACAACAGGAAGAAGACTATGTAGATGTGGTAGAGGCTAATCTGGGATGTTACAACAGGAAGGGCCTATGTAGATGTGGTAGAGGCTAATCTGGGATGTTACAACAGGAAGGGCCTATGTAGATGTGGTAGAGGTTAATCTGGGATGTTACAACAGGAAGGGCCTATGTAGATGTGGTAGAGGCTAATCTGGGATGTTACAACAGGAAGAAGACTATGTAGATGTGGTAGAGGCTAATCTGGGATGTTACAACAGGAAGGGCCTATGTAGATGTGGTAGAGGCTAATCTGGGATGTTACAACAGGAAGGGCCTATATAGATGTGGTAGAGGCTAATCTGGGATTTTACAACAGGAAGAAGACTATGTAGATTTTGAACAGGCTAATCTGGGAATACCTAAATTCGTGGTGTTCTGTAACGATACATAATGCTACACAGTTACCACGTTTCTAATCCACACTCATAGTCTTTTATAGTATATGACAGGGGAAAAGGTCTATGACGACATACTAACTCAGAATCATTTAATTCAGCACACCAGCAGCCACCAATAGAGAAAATCAATACAGATAGCAGCTAACAAGCAAACGCAAATCTGTCAGGCAGACCTGTGGGCTTTCTGCGCCCCTTCAGCTATCTCACTGGTGTCTATAAGAGATCATCTTCTTTCTGCATCTTAAATAGAACCCTATTTCCTAAATAGTGCACTACTTTTGGCCATGACCCGTAGGTTTCTGGTCTAAAGCAGTGCACCATATAGGGAATAGAGAGTGTTATTTGGGACGCAGGTGAATGTATTCATGAGGGAAATCTGTCATTCGCACAGCCAGCTAGTGACAACAAACTATATTGATTCTAGAGTTAAATATCCACTGACTTTATTCACATTTCAAGAACTACACACTAGGTTTTTAAGAACAAATTCTTATTTACAATGACGGCCTACCCAGACAATTGTGCGCCACCCTGTGGGACTCGCCGCCCCGTGGGACTCGCCGCCCCGTGGGACTCTACGGCCCTATGGGACTCTCCACCCTATGGGACTCTACGCCCTATGGGACTCTACGGCCCTATGGGACTCTACGGCCCTATGGGACTCTACGCCCTATGGGACTCTACGGCCCTATGGGACTCTACGGCCCTATGGGACTCTCCACCCCGTGGGACTCTCCTCCCTATGGGACTCTCCTCCCTATGGGACTCTACAGCCCTATGGGACTCTCCACCCCGTGGGACTCTCCACCCTATGGGACTCTCCTCCCTATGGGACTCTCCTCCCTATGGGACTCTCCTCCCTATGGGACTCTCCACCCTATGGGACTCTCCACCCTATGGGACTCTCCACCCTGTGGGACTCTCCTCCCTATGGGACTCTCCTCCTATGGGACTCTCCACCCTATGGGACTCTCCTCCCTATGGGACTCTCCACCCTATGGGACTCTCCTCCCTATGGGACTCTCCTCCCATGGGACTCTCCACCCCGTGGGACTCTCCTCCCCATGGGACTCTCCACCCTATGGGACTCTCCACCCTATGGGACTCTCCACCCTGTGGGACTCTCCTCCTATGGGACTCTCCACCCTATGGGACTCTCCTCCCTATGGGACTCTCCACCCTATGGGACTCTCCACCCTATGGGACTCTCCACCCTATGGGACTCTCCTCCCTATGGGACTCTCCTCCCTATGGGACTCTCCACCCTATGGGACTCTCCTCCCTATGGGACTCTCCTCCCTATGGGACTCTCCACCCTATGGGACTCTCCACCCCGTGGGACTCTCCACCCTATGGGACTCTCCTCCCTATGGGACTCTCCTCCCTATGGGACTCTCCACCCTATGGGACTCTCCTCCTATGGGACTCTCCACCCTATGGGACTCTCCTCCCTATGGGACTCTCCACCCCGTGGGACTCTCCACCCCATGGGACTCTCCTCCCTATGGGACTCTCCACCCCGTGGGACTCTCCACCCTATGGGACTCTCCTCCCTATGGGACTCTCCACCCTATGGGACTCTCCACCCCGTGGGACTCTCCTCCCCATGGGACTCTCCACCCTATGGGACTCTCCACCCTATGGGACTCTCCTCCCTATGGGACTCTCCACCCTATGGGACTCTCCTCCTATGGGACTCTCCACCCTATGGGACTCTCCTCCCTATGGGACTCTCCTCCCTATGGGACTCTCCTCCTATGGGACTCTCCACCCTATGGGACTCTCCTCCCTATGGGACTCTCCTCCTATGGGACTCTCCACCCTATGGGACTCTCCACCCTATGGGACTCTCCACCCCTTGGGACTCTCCTCCCTATGGGACTCTCCTCCCTATGGGACTCTCCACCCTATGGGACTCTCCTCCCTATGGGACTCTCCTCCCTATGGGACTCTCCTCCCTATGGGACTCTCCTCCCTATGGGACTCTCCTCCCTATGGGACTCTCCACCCTATGGGACTCTCCACCCTATGGGACTCTCCACCCTATGGGACTCTCCTCCTATGGGACTCTCCACCCTATGGGACTCTCCACCCTATGGGACTCTCCAGCCCTATGGGACTCTCCACCCTATGGGACTCTCCACCCCGTGGGACTCTCCACCCCGTGGGACTCTCCACCCTATGGGACTCTCCACCCTATGGGACTCTCCACCCCGTGGGACTCTCCACCCCGTGGGACTCTCCTCCCCATGGGACTCTCCACCCTATGGGACTCTCCCCCTATGGGACTCTCCACCCCGTGGGACTCTCCACCCGTGGGACTCTCCTCCCTATGGGACTCTCCCCCTATGGGACTCTCCACCCTATGGGACTCTCCTCCCTATGGGACTCTCCACCCTATGGGACTCTCCACCCCGTGGGACTCTCCTCCCCATGGGACTCTCCACCCTATGGGACTCTCCACCCTATGGGACTCTCCTCCCTATGGGACTCTCCACCCTATGGGACTCTCCTCCCTATGGGACTCTCCACCCTATGGGACTCTCCTCCCTATGGGACTCTCCTCCTATGGGACTCTCCTCCTATGGGACTCTCCACCCTATGGGACTCTCCACCCTATGGGACTCTCCCCTATGGGACTCTCCTCCCTATGGGACTCTCCACCCTATGGGACTCTCCACCCTATGGGACTCTCCTCCCTATGGGACTCTCCACCCTATGGGACTCTCCACCCTATGGGACTCTCCTCCCTATGGGACTCTCCTCCCTATGGGACTCTCCTCCCTATGGGACTCTCCTCCCTATGGGACTCTCCTCCCTATGGGACTCTCCACCCTATGGGACTCTCCTCCCTATGGGACTCTCCACCCTATGGGACTCTCCACCCTATGGGACTCTCCTCCCTATGGGACTCTCCTCCTATGGGACTCTCCTCCTATGGGACTCTCCACCCTATGGGACTCTCCACCCTATGGGACTCTCCTCCCTATGGGACTCTCCACCCCGTGGGACTCTCCACCCCGTGGGACTCTCCTCCCTATGGGACTCTCCACCCTATGGGACTCTCCACCCTATGGGACTCTCCACCCTATGGGACTCTCCTCCTATGGGACTCTCCTCCTATGGGACTCTACCCCCTATGGGACTCTCCTCCTATGGGACTCTCCTCCTATGGGACTCTCCTCCCTATGGGACTCTCCACCCTATGGGACTCTGCTCCCTATGGGACTCTCCTCCTATGGGACTCTCCACCCTATGGGACTCTCCTCCCTATGGGACTCTCCACCCTATGGGACTCTCCTCCCTATGGGACTCTCCTCCCCATGGGACTCTCCACCCCGTGGGACTCTCCGCCCCATGGGACTCTCCACCCTATGGGACTCTCCTCCCTATGGGACTCTCCTCCTATGGGACTCTCCACCCTATGGGACTCTCCTCCCTATGGGACTCTACGGCCCTATGGGACTCTCCACCCCATGGGACTCTCCACCCTATGGGACTCTACGGCCCTATGGGACTCTCCACCCCGTGGGACTCTCCACCCCGTGGGACTCTCCACCCCGTGGGACTCTCCTCCTATGGGACTCTCCACCCTATGGGACTCTCCACCCCGTGGGACTCTCCTCCCGTGGGACTCTCCCCCCATGGGACTCTCCACCCTATGGGACTCTCCTCCTATGGGACTCTCCACCCCGTGGGACTCTCCTCCCTATGGGACTCTCCTCCCTATGGGACTCTCCACCCTATGGGACTCTCCTCCCTATGGGACTCTCCTCCCTATGGGACTCTCCACCCTATGGGACTCTCCTCCCTATGGGACTCTCCACCCTATGGGACTCTCCACCCTATGGGACTCTCCACCCTATGGGGACTCGCCGCCCTATACTACCAATCACAGCCGGTTGTGATTAAGACTGGATTCCAACCAGGATGTCCGTAGTGATGCCTCTAGCACTGAGATGCAGTGGCTTAGACCACTGTGCCACTCGAGGAGCCCAAAGTTAGCCTCAGGAAATCCTAGAGTATTGCTGTGTCTATTTTAATAACTCATTTTGTCATGAGAACATAGCCAGACAGTAGCTACACATCATCTTGGGGGATACTGACGTATGGAAATCTGATTTGATGTAGCCTACATATTGGGCAGCTATACACATGCAAATGAAGGAGGTATAATTATCGATGATTTAAAGACATGCATAGACTGCCATCTGTAGGACTAAAGAGGGGAGTTTTAATGTCCAGTATCTCCATCTGCAGTAATCTAACATAACACCAGGTTGCAGTACAACACAGGTCAGATACGGACAGGTCGGGAATCACTGATATAGCCTGGTTGACCCCAACCCACAGTGACTCACAGCACTGGGAAAGCTGTGACACTGACTGGCTGACACAACCCACAGTGACTCACAGCACTGGGAAAGCTGTGACACTGACTGGCTGACACAACCCACAGTGACTCACAGCACTGGGAAAGCTGTGACACTGACTGGCTGACACAACCCACACTGACTCACAGCACTGGGAAAGCTGTGACACTGACTGTCTGACACAACCCACAGTGACTCACAGCACTGGGAAAGCTGTGACACTGACTGGCTGACACAACCCACAGTGACTCACAGCACTGGGAAAGCTGTGACACTGACTGGCTGACACAACCCACAGTGACTCACAGCACTGGGAAAGCTGTGACACTGACTGGCTGACACAACCCACACTGACTCACAGCACTGGGAAAGCTGTGACACTGACTGGCTGACACAACCCACAGTGACTCACAGCACTGGGAAAGCTGTGACACTGACTGGCTGACACAACCCACAGTGACTCACAGCACTGGGAAAGCTGTGACACTGACTGGCTGACACAACCCACAGTGACTCACAGCACTGGGAAAGCTGTGACACTGACTGGCTGACACAACCCACACTGACTCACAGCACTGGGAAAGCTGTGACACTGACTGGCTGACACAACCCACAGTGACTCACAGCACTGGGAAAGCTGTGACACTGACTGGCTGACACAACCCACACTGACTCACAACACTGGGAAAGCTGTGACACTGACTGGCTGACACAACCCACACTGACTCACAGCACTGGGAAAGCTGTGACACTGACTGGCTGACACAACCCACAGTGACTCACAGCACTGGGAAAGCTGTGACACTCTGGAATGGAGGCCATTTGTTAAATGCAATCATCGCTGACGGGGTTTGATTACAACCCAAATCAAATATATATATATAGTGAAAAAAACTCCAACCGTTGTTATGGAAGCGGGGGACTGTGTGTGGCTGTGCTTTGTGGGTGTTTGAGTGAGAATAAACACAGGGAGCCAAGCAGTAAAGTCACATCCCCCTTCATTATATATGCATTGTGCCAGCAAGGTCAAAGAGCCATTCCTTCTAGACCCTGACATCAGGAGGATTTGGAGAGTTAAGTGTTAGCCAGACTATCACTGATAGGCTCACAGCCACAGCACAACCCCCCATATATTTATGTCTTATTCTGTATTGCTTAATTTTTTGTTGTTTTAGTTTAGTAGTTGTACAAGGTTTACATGTAATGATTTTTTAAGTAACATTTTAAACTGTCAAATAACAAATGCAAGAATTACCAGTGCCTCTTACTTGGTACATAATTATTATTGGTACGTTATTTATGTTGTACAAATAGCTAAATTGTTTTCAGAGGGGTATGTTCATTATTCACCATTGTTCTGTTTGGTCTGTGTACTGCACCAGTGGGGGGGAAATAGCAGCAGTGCTGTTCCCTGAATAACCCCAGTGCAGGTCTCGCTCTAGATATGCAACTTGTCCAGATGGGTTTCTTCAGCTCAGTTCATATGACAACGACGGTTGTTGTCAACAAGAAAAGGTGAAATGTAAAACAACCAAATGCTATGAACGGGAGAAATCGATTATATATATATATATATATATAATCAACAAAACAAAGTAATTCTTTGGATTTTTTTTTATTTTTTAGCTTTGAACTATATTTTTAGTTATGGAGAGTAACGTTGTACGTTGAACCGCAGATGAATGTATATTTTGTTTACACATCCAAAAGTGTTTTTGGATCTGTTGTTAGCTCGTAGGCTAACTAGCTAGCCGGCGATGTATTTGTGATTCGGCTGGCTAGCTAGCTCAATTTTCTTTCTTCTCAAAGTTGTTTCATGGAGATAGTTAGCTTGTGTGTTACACAAATAGTAGTTAGTTTGTCATTTTTGTCGTGATTGTAGGTTAGCTAACTAACCAGTGGCGACTACATTGTTAGCTAGCTAGCTAGTTAGCCTCGACGTTTACAGGATGAGTAACGTTAGCAGTCAAAAACGGCAGCATTTTAAAGGAGCCGAAGTGAGCTGCAGTGTCAAATACTTCTTGTTTGGCTTTAACATCATATTTTGGGTAAGTAGCTGACATTTTGGTATTTCACACCTGCATGTAATTATTCTTAACAAAGAGTTTTTCTAGTGCTGCCCGAAAGAGACAAAAAATAACTAAACAAGTTAAAACTATGCTCGATCGCCTAGCCCTAAAACTATATCCCGATGTTCTTTATTGAATAAATTCCTAAAATACTGTTCAGTAACTTAGTCCCATTAGAATAGTGATCACTTTAGATCATTTCCTGTTATTGATTTGGTGACGCCAGCTACCTTTCTTGACAGTGATCTTCTGCCAGGTGAATTCCAATTTCATCCATCTACTAAATTTTGACTCATTGGGCATTATTGTGCCTATTTGTGTGAAGTCTATTGTGTGGTTCCCAGCAGCCCTAATGTGAAAGGAGTGGTGGTCCTTCTGTAGCTCAGTTGGTAGAGCATGGCGCTTGTAACGCCAGGGTAGTGGGTTCGATTCCCAGGACCACCCATACGTAGAATGTATGCACACATGACTGTAAGTCGCTTTGGATAAAAGCGTCTGCTAAATGGCATATATTATTATTATTATTATATTAGTAATGTAGGATAGCAGAATGCCAACAATAGTAGGTAGTAACTTACACTGTGGGTGGGTGCTCCCCATAGTTCTGATGAATAGCTGTTTGTAGGGTGTGTATAGGCCTATGTGTGTTGGGCTATTGGAGTCAGACAGCTAGCTAACTGTCTCTGTACTCTACTGCCTTAATGCCTGTCCTATCCGTGCCTGTTAACCTCATACAATAGCCACTCTCACTCTGAGCTAACCTACTCCGCCCATACACACCTCTTAAAGCATGGCTTAGACAGTGAGCTAGTGTACAGTACACAGTAGCCACTGAGTCCATTGTCAGCAACACTGTCATGGTCACACACAAAGAGCTGATAGGCTACTAGCCAGGGACATTATTTCATGTTGCAAGCCTAAGTAGTAATTATAAAACTGGTTGTTTGGGTGCTGATTGGGTGATAGCAGGGAGTTATACCTGTGAACAGTTATATTAGATTTAATAATTCTCTTCCACTGTCCCACATTCCAGCCAGTCAATTTATAAACTTAATCTCCCACAGTAAAAAGTGTCTAGATAATATTTCCCCATGCTATTATACTTTAAGGAAAATGTTTATATTTGTACATTTTTTTAATGTTTAGCTCGCATACTATATTTTAAAAGTATGCATTAAGTCTGTAATAGAATAAATGTTGAAAAAACGAATTCACAAATTAATTTACTACCTGGTACTTCCTGTATATAGCCATGTTATTACCTGGTACTCCCTGTATATAGCCATGTCATTACCTGGTACTTCCTGTATATAGCCATGTCATTACCTGGTACTTCCTGTATATAGCCATGTTACTACCTGGTACTCCCTGTATATAGCCATGTTATTACCTGGTACTCCCTGTATATAGCCATGTCATTACCTGGTACTTCCTGTATATAGCCATGTTACTACCTGGTACTCCCTCTATATAGCCATGTTATTACCTGGTACTCCCTGTATATAGCCATGTTACTACCTGGTACTCCCTGTATATAGCCATGTTATTACCTGGTACTTCCTGTATATAGCCATGTTATTACCTGGTACTCCCTGTATATAGCCATGTTACTACCTGGTACTCCCTGTATATAGCCATGTTACTACCTGGTACTCCCTGTATATAGCCATGTTATTACCTGGTACTCCCTGTATATAGTCATGTTACTACCTGGTACTCCCTGTATATAGCCATGTTACTACCTGGTACTCCCTGTATATAGCCATGTTATTACCTGGTACTCCCTGTATATAACCATGTTATTACCTGGTACTCCCTGTATATAGTCATGTTACTACCTGGTACTCCCTGTATATAGCCATGTCATTACCTGGTACTTCCTGTATATAACCATGTTATTACCTGGTACTTCCTGTATATAGCCATGTTATTACCTGGTACTTCCTGTATATAGCCATGTAATTTTTATACTATTTCCTTTTAACTCAAATAATGTATATTTTTTTCAACTCTGCTTTGTTGGGACGTTAGTTAGCATTTCACTGTAGAGGCTACACCTGTTGCATTCGGCGCATGTGACCAATACAATTTGATTTGAACTGTGTGTGCGGTGCTTCAGGGGTGCATTCATTCCTCCGATTTTTATTGCAAATGTTTCTTAAACAGAAGGAGACGGGACATCTTTGAATTTGTCCAATAGAAACTCCTTTTGTAGTCTAGGTTGTAGCAACCTTATGGGTATAGGGAACATTAAAGTTATAATTTAGTATCCTAAACTTATCCATGTTACATTGAACTGGGTGAATGGAATATGAACGACAGTCATCCAATATGCTGCTAGGCTAACTGCTAGACCTATAAGGAAGTAGGCTAGCTAACTTGAGACCTACTTGGCCTCCAGATTTCTTTCTAATGGTCATTTTGGCTAGTTGTTGACTTCCAGAAATAACGCCTACCTGTCGAGCTCAGCGATTCTTAGCTGGTGGGTCGTGTTTTTTTTTTGAGTAAAAACATAACATTTGTTTGAATGATGAAGTTAGTGTGTATAATTGTTAATTTACGATTGTAAATCATTTCATCTCTCAACAAATTTTCTTCAAACAGAACTATCGGCAAGGGCATTTTGGTAGATTTGATTTATTTTTGGTCTCAAGTGAGTTTAATATTCTTCGGCAAGAATATGGGCAATATTTTATTATTGACAATGAAAGAGGTGAGAATGTTGTTCCCTTGTTGTTATGTAATTGCTACATTTACTAGCGTAAATATAAAGCGTTTTCTCCAGATTGTATTTTGGGTGCCGAGGATAAACCAGTTAAGAACCACTAATCTAGCTTGTAAACAAAACTAGCTGACTGTCTCTTATCCACGTCGTAATTAATCACGTTGTTCACTCCACTTCTCAGATGTTCTGCGAACCTTACAGGGTTGTAATTACCAGATGGTTAAGAAGATGGAGGCCCAGAGTTTCTGAGCAGCCTGAATGTTATCTGCATGAACCTTATGGTCTCTCCTGTAACATTATACAACTCTGTAAATATCAGGTCTCTACTATAACATTATACAACTCTGTAAATATCTTAATGTAGTCTAGTCCCTGGGAAAGGCAGTTGTGTGGTTTGTTGCAACCCAGATAACACATCCACTCGTTTGATACGTTGATTTGCACAGTATGAGATGTGGTGAATTGGGAATGTGTGAATCTTTTTGTGTGTGTGTGTCGTATCATCAGCAGAGTATATAACCAATGAAAGTGGCTGGCTTTGAAAGGTCATTCATTCATCTGTTGATGAAAGTGTCTAGTATGTAGGCCCTTCCCTAGTTTATTTAAAGCACTGAGATGAGCATGGGACTGGTTGTGTAGCCTAGGGTTAAGGTTGGGTAAACTGAGGTTAACATAACCTACGCCTCAGAGTGTGAGTGTAACAGGATCATATGGATTAAGGAGAGCTTCTCCCCCAACTGTCTATAATCTTACTGTCCACATGGAGATAGGATGGAATCCCTAGCCGCAGTGTGATTATGATACATACACCCAAACATGAGATGGAGAGAGAGAGAGATGGGGAGAGAGAGGTGGGGGGAGGTGGAGGGAGAGGTGGAGGTGGAGAGAGAGATGGAGGGAGAGGGAGAGAGAGATGGAGGGAGAGAGAGAGATGGAGAAATTGGGAGAGATGGAGAGATGGAGAAAGAGAGAGAGAGATGGAGAGATGGTAGGAGAAAGATTGAGAGAGAGATGGGGAGAGATGGAGGGAGCGTGAGAGAGCTGGAGGGAGAGCGAGAGAGGGAGAGATGGAGGGAGAGCGAGAGAGGGAGAGCTGGAGGGAGAGCGAGAGAGGGAGAGCTGGAGGGAGAGCGAGAGAGGGAGAGCTGGAGGGAGAGCGAGAGAGGGAGAGCTGGAGGGAGAGCGAGAGAGGGAGAGCGAGAGAGGGAGAGATGGAGGGAGAGGGAGAGCGAGAGAGGGAGAGATGGAGGGAGAGCGAGAGAGAGATGGAGGGAGAGCGAGAGAGAGATGGAGGGAGAGCGAGAGAGAGATGGAGGGAGAGCGAGAGAGAGATGGAGGGAGAGCGAGAGAGAGATGGAGGGAGAGCGAGAGAGAGATGGAGGGAGAGCGAGAGAGAGATGGAGGGAGAGCAAGAGAGAGAGGGAGGGAGAGCGAGAGAGAGGGAGCTGGAGGGAGGGAGAGAGAGAGAGATGGATGGAGTGCGAGAGAGATGGAGGGAGAGCGGGAGGGAGAGAGAGCGAGATGGAGGGAGAGAGAGCGAGATGTAGGGAGAGCGAGAGAGAGAGATGGAGAAAGAGAGAGATGGAGAGATGGTAGGAGAAAGATTGAGAGAGAGATGGGGAGAGATGGAGGGAGCGTGAGAGAGCTGGAGGGAGAGCGAGAGAGGGAGAGCTGGAGGGAGAGATGGAGGGAGAGCGAGAGAGAGATGGAGGGAGAGATGGAGGGAGAGTGAGAGAGAGATGGAGGGAGAGTGAGAGAGAGATGGAGGGAGAGGGAGAGAGAGATGGAGGGAGAGTGAGAGAGAGATGGAGGGAGAGTGAGAGAGAGATGGAGGGAGAGTGAGAGAGAGATGGAGGGAGAGGGAGAGAGAGATGGAGGGAGAGTGAGAGAGAGATGGAGGGAGAGTGAGAGAGGGAGGGAGAGCGAGAGAGAGAGAGGGAGGGAGGGAGAGGGAGGGAGAGCGAGAGAGAGAGGGAGGGAGAGCGAGAGAGAGGGAGCTGGAGGGAGGGAGAGAGAGATGGAGAGAGAGATGGAGGGAGAGCGAGAGAGATGGATGGAGTGCGAGAGAGATGGAGGGAGAGCGGGAGGGAGAGATGGAGGGAGAGTGAGAGAGAGAGATGGAGGGAGAGTGAGAGAGAGAGATGGAGGGAGTGCGAGAGAGAGAGATGGAGGGAGTGCGAGAGAGAGAGACGGAGGGAGTGCGAGAGAGATGGAGGGAGAGCGAGAGAGAGAGAGATGGAGGGAGTGCGAGAGAGATGGAGGGAGAGAGCGATGTAGAGCGAGAGAGAGCAGTTGAGTGAGCGTTTCTATCTCGCTAATCCCACTGGATTAGTTTGATGGGAGTACACTAACGTCTGATCTCCAGCCAATACCTCACCTGGACTCACTCTGGTGTACTCCCGAGTAGAGGTCGACCGATTATGATTTTTCAACACCGATGCCGATTATTGGAGGACCAAAAAAGCAGATACCGATTAATCTGGCGATTTTTATTTTATTTGTAATAATGATAACAATACTGAATTAACACTTATTTTAACTTAATATAATACATCAATAAAAATCCATTTAGCCTTGTCAGGCGCCAATTCGTTGATATATATGTTGAAGAGGGTGGGGCTTAAGCTGCATCCCTGTCTCACCCCACGACCCTGTGTGAAGAAATGTGTGTTTTTTGCCCATTTTAACCGCACACTTGTTGTTTGTGTACATGGATTTTATAATGTCGTATGTTTTACCCCCTACGCCACTTTCCAACCAACAACCCTCATGCCAAATTGAGTCGAAGGCTTTTTTGAAATCAACAAAGCATGAGAAGACTTTTCCTTTGTTTTGATTTGTTTGGTTTGTCAATATAAATGGTATCCACGAGTTCATTTGACTCTAGATAAAGTGCCACATTTCCAAAATGATCCCTTTTTTAAAACAATTTGTCTGAACAACCTCTCGCGCTCGCTCTCGTTAATGTCACCTCTCCCAGCTTTTACTGACACCTACCCATGAGCACCCTCTCTTTCCATTCACTGTAACCAGCATCCTCACCCACTCAGCACCGACACTGGACACCAGTGGATATTGACAGACCGGACTGGACAAAATCTGAGCCTATCGTAGACGTACAGTACCAGTCAGAAGTTTGGACACACCTACTCATTCCAGGGTTTTTTCTTTATTTGCACTATTTTCTACATTGTAGAATAGTAGTGAAGACACCAAAACTATGAAATAACACGTGGAATCATGTAGTAATGTAGTAGTGTTGATTTGAGATTCTTCAAAGTAGCCACCCTTTGCCTTGATGACAGCTTTGCACACTCTTGGCATTCTCTCAACCAGGTTGGTTGGCCACCCTGCTCACCCAGTATCTCTCCTGGAGGATGGTTGACCACCCTGCTCACCCAGTATTTCTTCTGGAGGATGGTTGGCCACCCTGCTCACCCAGTATCTCTTCTGGAGGATGGTTGGCCACCCTGCTCACCCAGTATCTCTCCTGGAGGATGTTTGACCACCCTGCTCACCCAGTATCTCTCCTGGAGGATGTTTGGCCACCCTGCTCACCCAGTATCTCTCCTGGAGGATGGTTGGCCACCCTGCTCACCCAGTATCTCTCCTGGAGGATGTTTGGCCACCCTGCGACATTACAACCAAATGCTTGATATGTCTTTTAAAATAATTCCTCATTCAGTGAACCAGGTGGGTGAGGTAGCCAACTGAGATGTTTATCTATTTATAAATATTCAGTGTTCAGGGGAGATCTTGACAGCATTGGAGTTTCTTATCAATTAGGCTATTCTAAGAATATTTTTTTACTTTGTCAGAATTACATGGCCAGTACTGAATAGAGGAGAATCCTGGCCAATTGTGAGCGCTTCAGAGATTGTTTTTCAACCGATGTATGCAGCATTGGTTTCATCAACTGAACATCTGTGTGAACTGCTTCTCAGGCAACCAGACAAGCGTTAATGTCCTTTTGTACTGAACTATACTCTACTGTACTTGTATTGGACTCTACGGTACTGAACTATACTGTACTGTATTAAACTCTACGGTACTGTGCTATACTCTACTGTACTTGTATTGGACTCTACGGTACTGAACTATACTGTACTGTATTAAACTCTACGGTACTGTGCTATACTCTACTGTACTTGTATTGAACTCTACGGTACTGAACTATACTCTACTGTACTGTATCGGACTCTCTACGGTACTGAACTATACTGTACTGTATTAAGCTCTACGTTACTGAACTATACTCTACTGTACTTGTATTGGACTCTACGGTACTGAACTATACTGTACTGTATTAAACTCTACGGTACTGAACTATACTGTACTGTATTGAACACTACGGTACTGTACTATACTCTATTGTACTGTATTGAACTCTACGGTACTGTACTATACTCTACTGTACTGTTTTGAACACTACGGTACTGAACTATATACTCTATTGTACTGTTTTGAACTCTACGGTACTGTACTATACTCTATTGTACTGTATTGAACTCTACGGTACTGTACTATACTCTACTGTACTGTTTTGAACTCTACGGTACTGTACTATACTCTATTGTACTGTATTAAACTCTACGGTACTGTACTATACTCTACTGTACTGTTTTGAACTCTACGGTACTGTACTATACTCTATTGTACTGTATTGAACTCTACGGTACTGTACTATACTCTACTGTACTGTTTTGAACTCTACGGTACTGTACTATACTCTATTGTACTGTTTTGAACTCTACGGTACTGTACTATACTCTATTGTACTGTTTTGAACTCTACGGTACTGTACTATACTCTTACTGTTTTGAACTCTACGGTACTGTACTATACTCTATTGTACTGTTTTGAACTCTACGGTACTGAACTATACTCTATTGTACTGTTTTGAACACTACGGTACTGAACTATACTCTATTGTACTGTATTAAACTCTACGGTACTGTACTATACTCTATTGTACTGTTTTGAACTCTACGGTACTTTACTATACTCTATTGTACTGTTTTGAACACTACGGTACTGAACTATACTCTATTGTACTGTATTAAACTCTACGGTACTGTACTATACTCTAATGTGCTGTATTGAACTCTACGGTACTCTATTGTACTGTGTTGAACTCTACGGTACTGAACTATACTCTATTGTACTGTATTAAACTCTACGGTACTGAACTATATACTCTATTGTACTGTTTTGAACACTACGGTACTGAACTATACTCTATTGTACTGTATTAAACTCTACGGTACTGTACTATACTCTAATGTGCTGTATTGAACTCTACGGTACTCTATTGTACTGTGTTGAACTCTACGGTACTGAATTATACTCTACTTGACTATACTGTTCTCTTTGAATAAACCTATTTTTCTCCCTCTGGTTTTCTTTGGGGTGTGTGTTACTGAAGTGTAACATCAACTGCTAACAACTATATATACAAAAGTATGTGGACACCTCTTCAAATGAGTGTATTTGTCTATTTCAGCCACACCCGTTGCTGACAAGTGTATAAAATTGAGCACACTGCCATGCAATCTCCATAGACAAACATTGGCTGTAGAATGGCCTTACTGAAGAGCTCAGTAACTTTCAACGTTGCACCATCATAGGATGCCACCTTTCCAACAAGTCAGTTTGCAAAATGTCTTCCCTGTTAGACCTGCCCCGGTCAACTGTAAGTGCTGTTAATATGAAGTGCAAACATGTAGGAGCAACAACGGCTCAGCCGAGAAGTGGTAGGCCACAGAACCTCACATAACAGGACCGCCGAGTGCTGAAGAGTGTAAAAATCTTCTATATTCGGTTGTAACACTCACTACTGAGGTCCAAACTGCCTCTGGAAGCAACGTCAGCTCGAGAACTGTTCGTCTGAAGCTTCATGAAATGGGTTTCCACGGCTGAGCAGCCGCACACAAGCATAAGATCACCATGCTCAATGCCAAGCGTCGGCTAGAGTGGTGTAAAACTCGCCGCCATTGGATTATGGAGTGATGAATCATGCTTCACCATCCAATGGACGAATCTGAGTTTGGCAGATGCCAGGAGAATGCTACCTGCGCCCAACATACAATGACATCCTAGACGACTTTGTGGAAACTGTTTGTGCAAGGCCCTTTCCTGTTTCAGCATAACGATGCCTCCGTGCACAAAGCGAGGTCTGTACGGAAATGGTTTTGTGGAAGAACTCGACTGGCCTGCACAGAGCCCTGACCTCAACCCCATCGAACACCTTTGGAATGAATTGGAAAGCCAACTGCGAGCCAGTCTTCATCACCCAACATCAGTGCCCTACCTCACTAATGTTCGTGGCTGAATGGAAGCAAGTCCCCTCAGCAATGTTCCAACATCTAGTGGAAAGACTTCCCAGAAGAGTGAAGACTGTTATAGCAGCAAATGGGGCGGGGCATTAATAACTCCTTATTAATGCCCATGATTTTAGAATGAAATGTTTGACGAGCAGGTGTCCACATACTTTTGCTAATGTAGTGTATATGCGTACAGCCAGTTTACTGTGATGGAATATGTGTAGTTTTTGTATGTCAGGTAACCTTCTGTTTCTGTGTTTTATTCAACAGTTACTGGGAGCAGCCTTCCTGGGCATAGGACTATGGGCATGGGCCGAGAAGGTAAGAAACATTTATTCGTCAAATATTTTCATGACATTTTTTCAGGTATCCGGATAGTCCAAATTCTAAACAAAATATCTTTAAAAAATAAATAAATAGCAAACATGCTGCTTTTCTCTGGTTGTTTGGCTAACAGAGGTCTGATTTTTCACCGTGATCGAACTGACTTTTCTGGTGAATATTTTGCATTGATCTGTGTCAGGTATTGGTGAAACTCTCTTATCTGAGCACCTGTAGATGCTATTTGAATTGGAGGAATAGCATGCTGATGTCAGGGTAGCCTGGGGGGATAAATACATACTGATGTCAGGGTAGCCTGGGGGGATAAATACATACTGATGTCAGGGTAGCCTGGGGGGATAAATACATACTGATGTCAGGGTAGCCTGGGGGATAAATACATACTGACGTCAGGGTAGCCTGGGGGTTAAATACATACTGATGTCAGGGTAGCCTGGAGGGAATAATACATACTGATGTCAGGGTAGCCTGGGGGGATAAATACATACTGATGTCAGGGTAGCCTGGGGGGATAAATACATACTGATGTCAGGGTAGCCTGGATGGAGTAATACATACTGATGTCAGGGTAGCCTGGGGGATAAATACATACTGATGTCAGGGTAGCCTGGAGGGTTAAATACTTACTGATGTCAGGGTAGCCTGGATGGAGTAATACATACTGATGTCAGGGTAGCCTGGGGGATAAATACATACTGATGTCAGGGTAGCCTGGAGGGAATAATACATACTGATGTCAGGGTAGCCTGGGGGTTAAATACATACTGATGTCAGGGTAGCCTGGGGGTTAAATACATACTGATGTCAGGGTAGCCTGGAGGAATAATACATACTGATGTCAGGGTAGCCTGGAGGGAATAATACATACTGATGTCAGGGTAGCCTGGGGGTTAAATACATACTGATGTCAGGGTAGCCTGGGGGTTAAATACATACTGATGTCATGGTAGCCTGGGGGAATAATACATACTGATGTCAGGGTAGCCTGGAGGGATAAATACATACTGATGTCAGGGTAGCCTGGATGGAGTAATACATACTGATGTCAGGGTAGCCTGGGGGATAAATACATACTGATGTCAGGGTAGCCTGGAGGGAATAATACATACTGATGTCAGGGTAGCCTGGAGGGAATAATACATACTGATGTCAGGGTAGCCTGGATGGAGTAATACATGCTGATGTCAGGGTAGCCTGGAGGGTTAAATACATACTGATGTCAGGGTAGCCTGGATGGAGTAATACATACTGATGTCAGGGTAGCCTGGGGGATAAATACATACTGATGTCAGGGTAGCCTGGAGGGAATAATACATACTGATGTCAGGGTAGCCTGGGGGTTAAATACATACTGATGTCAGGGTAGCCTGGGGGTTAAATACATACTGATGTCAGGGTAGCCTGGAGGGAATAATACATACTGATGTCAGGGTAGCCTGGAGGAATAATACATACTGATGTCAGGGTAGCCTGGGGGTTAAATACATACTGATGTCAGGGTAGCCTGGGGGTTAAATACATACTGATGTCAGGGTAGCCTGGGGGAATAATACATACTGATGTCAGGGTAGCCTGGAGGGTTACATACATACTGATGTCAGGGTAGCCTGGGGGTTAAATACATACTGAAGTCAGGGTAGCCTGGGGGTTAAATACATACTGATGTCAGGGTAGCCTGGATGGAGTAATACATACTGATGTCAGGGTAGCCTGGGGGTTAAATACATACTGATGTCAGGGTAGCCTGGAGGGTTAAATACATACTAATGTCAGGGTAGCCTGGGGGTTAAATACATACTGATGTCAGGGTAGCCTGGGGGATAAATACATACTGATGTCAGGGTAGCCTGGGGGGATAAATACATACTGATGTCAGGGTAGCCTGGGGGGATAAATACATACTGATGTCAGGGTAGCCTGGGGGGTTAAATACATACTGATGTCAGGGTAGCCTGGGGGGATAAATACATACTGATGTCAGGGTAGCCTGGGGGTTAAATACATACTGATGTCAGGGTAGCCTGGAGGAATAATACATACTGATGTCAGGGTAGCCTGGAGGGATAAATACATACTGATGTCAGGGTAGCCTGGAGGGTTAAATACATACTGATGTCAGGGTAGCCTGGATGGAGTAATACATACTGATGTCAGGGTAGCCTGGGGGATAAATACATACTGATGTCAGGGTAGCCTGGAGGAATAATACATACTGATGTCAGGGTAGCCTGGGGGTTAAATACATACTGATGTCAGGGTAGCCTGGGGGTTAAATACATACTGATGTCAGGGTAGCCTGGAGGGAATAATACATACTGATGTCAGGGTAGCCTGGAGGGAATAATACATACTGATGTCAGGGTAGCCTGGGGGTTAAATACATACTGATGTCAGGGTAGCCTGGGGGGGGTTAAATACATACTGATGTCAGGGTAGCCTGGGGAATAATACATACTGATGTCAGGGTAGCCTGGAGGGTTACATACATACTGATGTCAGGGTAGCCTGGGGGTTAAATACATACTGAAGTCAGGGTAGCCTGGGGGTTAAATACATACTGATGTCAGGGTAGCCTGGATGGAGTAATACATACTGATGTCAGGGTAGCCTGGGGGTTAAATACATACTGATGTCAGGGTAGCCTGGAGGGTTAAATACATACTGATGTCAGGGTAGCCTGGGGGTTAAATACATACTGATGTCAGGGTAGCCTGGAGGGAATAATACATACTGATGTCAGGGTAGCCTGGGGGTTAAATACATACTGATGTCAGGGTAGCCTGGGGAGTTAAATACATACTGATGTCAGGGTAGCCTGGGGGTTAAATACATACTGATGTCAGGGTAGCCTGGGGAGTTAAATACATACTGATGTCAGGGTAGCCTGGGGGTTAAATACATACTGATGTCAGGGTAGCCTGGGGTTAAATACATACTGAAGTCAGGGTAGCCTGGAGGAATAATACATACTGATGTCAGGGTAGCCTGGAGGGAATAATACATACTGATGTCAGGGTAGCCTGGAGGGAATAATACATACTGATGTCAGGGTAGCCTGGATGGAATAATACATACTGATGTCAGGGTAGCCTGGAGGGAATAATACATACTGATGTCAGGGTAGCCTGGGGGATAAATACATACTGATGTCAGGGTAGCCTGGAGAATAATACATACTGATGTCAGGGTAGCCTGGAGGGATAAATACATACTGATGTCAGGGTAGCCTGGATGGAATAATACATACTGATGTCAGGGTAGCCTGGAGGAATAATACATACTGATGTCAGGGTAGCCTGGAGGGAATAATACATACTGATGTCAGGGTAGCCTGGAGGGAATAATACATACTGATGTCAGGGTAGCCTGGAGGGAATAATACATACTGATGTCAGGGTAGCCTGGAGGGAATAATACATACTGATGTCAGGGTAGCCTGGATGGAATAATACATACTGATGTCAGGGTAGCCTGGAGGGTTAAATACATACTGATGTCAGGGTAGCCTGGAGGAATAATACATACTGATGTCAGGGTAGCCTGGGGGTTAAATACATACTGATGTCAGGGTAGCCTGGAGGGAATAATACATACTGATGTCAGGGTAGCCTGGGGGTTAAATGCATACTGATCTCAGGGTAGCCTGGGGGTTAAATACATACTGATGTCAGGGTAGCCTGGAGGAATAATACATACTGATGTCAGGGTAGCCTGGGGGTTAAATACATACTGATGTCAGGGTAGCCTGGGGGTTAAATACATACTGATGTCAGGGTAGCCTGGAGGGACTAATACATACTGATGTCAGGGTAGCCTGGGGGTTAAATACAGACTTTACCCTGATCTCCCTTCAGCACTGTGACTTTACCTGATCTCCCTTCAGCACTGTGACTTTACCTAATCTCCCTTCAGCCCAGCACTGTGACTTTACCCTGAACTCCCTTCAGCCCAGCACTGTGACTTTACCCTGAACTCACTTCAGCCCAGCACTGTGACTTTACCCTAATCTCCCTTCAGCCAAGCACTGTGACTTTACTCTGACCTCCCTTCAGCCCAGCACTGTGACTTTACCCTGAACTCCCTTCAGCCCAGCACTGTGACTTTACCCTGACCTCCCTTCAGCCCAGCACTGTGACTTTACCCTGACCTCCCTTCAGCCCAGCACTGTGACTTTACCCTGACCTCCCTTCAGCCCAGCACTGTGACTTTACCCTGAACTCCCTTCAGCCCAGCACTGTGACTTTACCCTGACCTCCCTTCAGCCCAGCACTGTGACTTTACCCTGACCTCCCTTCAGCCCAGCACTGTGACTTTACCCTAATCTCCCTTCAGCCCAGCACTGTGACTTTACCTGACCTCCCTTCAGCCCAGCACTGTGACTTTACCCTGTTCTCCCTTCAGCCCAGCACTGTGACTTTACCCTGACCTCCCTTCAGCCCAGCACTGTGACTTTACCCTGAACTCCCTTCAGCCCAGCACTGTGACTTTACCCTGACCTCCCTTCAGCCCAGCACTGTGACTTTACCCTGACCTCCCTTCAGCCCAGCACTGTGACTTTACCCTGACCTCCTTCAGCCCAGCACTGTGACTTTACCCTGACCTCCCTTCAGCCCAGCACTGTGACTTTACCCTGACCTCCCTTCAGCCCAGCACTGTGACTTTACCTGACCTCCCTTCAGCCCAACACTGTGACTTTACCCTGACCTCCCTTCAGCCCAGCACTGTGACTTTACCCTGACCTCCCTTCAGCCCAGCACTGTGACTTTACCCTGACCTCCCTTCAGCCCAGCACTGTGACTTTACCCTGACCTCCCTTCAGCCCAGCACTGTGACTTTACCCTGACCTCCCTTCAGCCCAGCACTGTGACTTTACCCTGAC
This sequence comes from Oncorhynchus keta, assembly GCF_023373465.1. NCBI lineage: Eukaryota > Metazoa > Chordata > Actinopteri > Salmoniformes > Salmonidae > Oncorhynchus > Oncorhynchus keta. The sequence continues at coordinate 6,519,942 of NC_068450.1, read as the reverse complement.
CTCCCTTCAGCCCAGCACTGTGACTTTACCCTGACCTCCCTTCAGCCCAGCACTGTGACTTTACCCTGATTTCCCTCAATAATAAAGAACCTTGTTTGTTAACAGCTACGGCTGGCTAAATAGAAAAGCCTAATTTTACATTTAGATTTCAATGACATTACTTTTAAAATATGGGGAATTGTCATTGTGTTTACCGGACCCTCACACAACAACCAATACCACCACCCACTACCACAATGAGAAACCATATGCTTTACATTTGAGAGACAGCGATCACCATCAGACATATTAGTTAGGTCTTTGTATCTAGGGCGCGGTATGTCTGACAGCAGATAACTACAGATTAGATGACATATTTTAATGGCAGTCTGGGTAATAACATTGTGGATTCTTGCTTTCTTTGTCCCTCTCTGTCTCTAACCTCAGTCTCTCTTTCTGTCCTCTGCTCTCTCTCTGTCTACCTCTACCTTCATCTCTCGCTCTCTCAATCTTCTCCTTCTTTCTACACCCCCTCTCTCTTGCCATCTCCCCACCCTCTCTGTACACCCCCTCTCTCTTCTCCCTCTCTCTACACCCCTCTCTCTCCCCTCCCTCTCTCTACACCCCCTCTCTCGCCTCCCTCTCTCTCTTCTCCCTCTCTCTACACCCCCTCTCTCCCCTCCCTCTCTCTCTTTTCCCTCTCGCTACACCCCCATCTCTCTCTTCTCCCTCTCTCTTCTCCCTCTCTCTCTTCTCCCCTCCCTCTCTCACTTCTCTCTCTCTACACCCCTCCCTCTCGCTCTTCTCCCTCTCTACACCCCCTCTCTCTTCCCCCTCTCTCTCTTCTCCCTCTCTCTACACCCCTCCCTCTCTTCTCCCTCTCTCTACACCCCTCCCCTCTCTCTTCTCTCTCTCTACACCCCTCCCTCTCTCTCTTCTCCCTCTCTACACCCCCTCTCTCTTCTCCCTCTCTCTACACCCCTCCCTCTCTCTCTTCTCTCTCTCTACACCCCTCCCTCTCTCTCTTCTCTCTCTCTACACCCCTCCCTCTCTCTCTTCTCCCTCTCTACACCCCTCCCTCTCTCTCTTCTCTCTCTCTACACCTCCTCTCTCTCTTCTCTCTCTCTACACCCCTCCCTCTCTCTCTTCTCTCTCTCTACACCTCTTCTCCCTCTCTACACCCCTCCCTCTCTCTTCTCCCTCTCTACACCCCCCCTCTCTTCTCCCTCTCTCTCTTCTCCCTCTCTCTACACCCCCTCTCTCTCTCTCTCTTCTACCTCTCTCCACCCCCTCTCTCTCCCCTCCCTCTCACACCCCCTCTCTCTCCCCTCCCCTCTGATGTCAGGGTAGCCTGGGGGATAAATACATACTGATGTCAGGGTAGCCTGGGGGATAAATACCTGATGTCAGGGTAGCCTGGGGGATAAATACATACTGTCTCCCTGATGTCAGGGTAGCCTGGGGGATAAATACATACTGATGTCAGGGTAGCCTGGGGGATAAATACTGATCAGGGTAGCCTGGGGGATGTCAGGGTAGCCTGGGGGATAAATACATACTGATGTCAGGGTAGCCTGGGGGGATAAATACATACTGATGTCAGGGTAGCCTGGGGGGATAAATACATACTGATGTCAGGGTAGCCCATACTGATGTCAGGGTAGCCTGGGGGTTAAATACATACTGATGTCAGGGTAGCCTGGGGGGATAAATACATACTGATGTCAGGGTAGCCTGGGGGGATAAATACATACTGATGTCAGGGTAGCCTGGGGGGATAAATACATACTGATGTCAGGGTAGCCTGGGGGGATAAATACATACTGATGTCAGGGTAGCCTGGGGGGATAAATACATACTGATGTCAGGGTAGCCTGGGGGGATAAATACATACTGATGTCAGGGTAGCCTGGGGGGATAAATACATACTGATGTCAGGGTAGCCTGGGGGGATAAATACATACTGATGTCAGGGTAGCCTGGGGGATAAATACATACTGATGTCAGGTAGCCTGGGGGGATAAATACATACTCCCTCTCGCTACATCCCCCCCCCCTTCTCCCTCTCTACACCCCCTCTCCTTCTCCCTCTCTACACCCCCCCCCTCTCTCTCTTCTTCCCTCTCCACACCCCTCTCTCTCCCCTCCCTCTCGCTACACCCCCTCTCTCCCCTCCCCCCCACCCCCCTCTCTCTTCTCCCTCTCGCTACACCCCCTTCTCTCTTCTCCCTCGCTCTACATCCCCCCATCTCTCTCTTTCTGTCCATCCCAATAAACTGAAGGTCAGGTAGAAGATGTTGTTCTGTGATGTGTTGAAAGTGGGATACATTCAGAACCTCATTACAGGTTAACAAATAAAATAAATGGTCAATTAGGTCATTAATTAGCTGGAAAGGGACCAGTCAAGATGTTAATTGCCAATGTGGAAACGGTCTGCTGTTTTGTAATGCAGTTAGGATGATGTTAGGATTCATACTGAATTCATGTTCGAACAGGTTGCTTTTTCTTAATACATTAAGTCATGCATAAGATCTAAGTCATACTACAGTATTTTGTAGGTCAAGGTTAGCTTGACAACAAAGAGCCTTTTGTAGAAGGTCTCCAGTTTCCTATGTAACCACAACATAAAAGGATCATATGAACCACAAGAGGAATCTGTGCCATAGATGATTCTGTGGTGCCGTAGCCTCAGGTTGAGGTTAAGGATCATGGCCCAGTTTCTTTTTTGGATCACACAACACCTGAGAAGGAAACAGAATGGAGAAACTAGAGCTCAGAATTCCACCAGAAGCCAAAATCCAATGTCAATCAATCAATCAAATGTATTTATAAAGCCCTTCTTACATCAGCTGATATCTCAAAGTGCTGTACAGAAACCCAGCCTAAAACCCCAAACAGCAAGCAATGCAGGTGTAGAAGCACGGTGGCTAGGAAAAACTCCCTAGAAAGACAGGAACTTAGGAAGAAACCTAGAGAGGAACCAGGCTATGAGGGGTGGCCAGTCCTCTTCTGGCTGTGCTGGGTGGAGATTATAACAGAACATGGCCAAGATATTCAAATGTTCATAAATGACCAGCAGGGTCAAATAATAATAATCACAGTAGTTGTAGAGGGTGCAGCAAGTCAGCACCTCAGGAGTAAATGTCAGTTGGTTTTTCATAGCCGATCATTAAGAGTATCTCTACCACTCCTGCTGTCTCTAGAGAGTTGAAAACAGCAGGTCTGGGACAGGTAGCACGTCCTGTGAACAGGTCAGGACTCCATAGCCGCAGGCAGAACAGTTGAAACTGGAGAAGCAGCACGGCCAGGTGGACTGGGGACAGCAAGGAGTCATCATGCCAGGTAGCCCTGAGGCATGGTCCTAGAGCTCAGGTCCCCCAAAAAAGAGCGAGCGAGAAAGAGAGGGAGCATACTTAAATTCACACAGGACACCGGGTAAGACAGGAGAAATTCTCCAGAAATAACCGACTGACCCTTGACCCCTGACACAAACTACTGCAGCATAAATTCCGGGGAAAGAGAAAGGATGTCTTCAGGGCAGAATGTGAATTGGGCTGCTAGAGTGAGAGAGGAAGTCACCTGAAGTTGACCAGTACCCAGCCACAGGGGTTTAGAGGGGGAAGCAGGGTGTTAGGGGGAAGCAGAGTGTTAGGGGGTAGCAGAGTGTTAGGGGGTAGCAGAGTGTTAGGGGGTAGCAGGGTGTTAGGGGGTAGCAGGGTGTTAGGGGGTAGCAGGGTGTTAGGGGGTAGCAGAGTGTTAGGGGGTAGCAGGGTGTTAGGGGGTAGCAGAGTGTTAGGGGGTAGCAGAGTGTTAGGGGTAGCAGAGTGTTAGGGGGTAGCAGGGTGTTAGGGGGTAGCAGAGTGTTAGGGGGTAGCAGGGTGTTAGGGGTAGCAGAGTGTTAGGGGTAGCAGAGTGTTAGGGGTAGCAGAGTGTTAGGGGTAGCAGGGTGTTAGGGGTAGCAGGGTGTTAGGGGGTAGCAGAGTGTTAGGGGGTAGCAGAGTGTTAGGGGTAGCAGAGTGTTAGGGGGTAGCAGGGTGTTAGGGGGTAGCAGAGTGTTAGGGGGTAGCAGGGTGTTAGGGGGTAGCAGAGTGTTAGGGGGTAGCAGGGTGTTAGGGGGTAGCAGGGTGTTAGGGGGTAGCAGGGTGTTAGGGGGTAGCAGAGTGTTAGGGGGTAGCAGGGTGTTAGGGGGTAGCAGGGTGTTAGGGGTAGCAGGGTGTTAGGGGGTAGCAGGGTGTTAGGGGGTAGCAGGGTGTTAGGGGGTAGCAGAGTGTTAGAGTGTTAGGGGTAGCAGGGTGTTAGGGGTAGCAGGGTGTTAGGGGTAGCAGGGTGTTAGGGGGTAGCAGGGTGTTAGGGGGTAGCAGAGTGTTAGGGGGTAGCAGGGTGTTAGGAGGTAGCAGGGTGTTAGGGGAAGCAGGGGGAGAGCTGTCTGTCTGTATTTATTGTCCTGGAAGGGAAAGGCAGTGGAATGCCTCGTGTCTCTCTGACAGTAAGGTGTGGTGTTGTATTATATCATGCCAAAGAAGACGTTGCACAACACTGCTTTCTTACTGATCTATCACTGCCATTTCTCACTGCTTTCTTACAGATCTATCACTGCCATTTCTCACTGCTTTCTTACAGATCTATCACTGCCATTTCTCACTGCTTTCTTACAGATCTATCACTGCCATTTCTCACTGCTTTCTCACTGCTTTCTTACAGATCTATCACTGCCATTTCTCACTGCTTTCTCACTGCTTTCTTACAGATCTATCACTGCCATGTCTCACTGCTTTCTTACAGATCTATCACTGCCATTTCTCACTGCTTTCTTACAGATCTATCACTGCCATTTCTCACTGCTTTCTCACTGCTTTCTTACAGATCTATCACTGCCATGTCTCACTGCTTTCTTACAGATCTATCACTGCCATTTCTCACTGCTTTCTTACAGATCTATCACTGCCATTTCTCACTGCTTTCTCACTGCTTTTACAGATCACTGCCATTTCTCACTGCTTTCTTACAGATCTATCACTGCCATTTCTCACTGCTTTCTCACTGCTTTCTTACAGATCTATCAATGCCATTTCTCACTGCTTTCTTACAGATCTATCACTGCCATCTCTCACTGCTTTCTCACTGCTTTCTTACAGATCTATCACTGCCATTTCTCACTGCTTTCTTACAGATATATCACCACCATTTCTCACGGCTTTCTTACAGATCTATCACTGCCATTTCTCACTGCTTTCTTACAGATCTATCACTGCCATTTCTCACTGCTTTCTCACTGGTTTCTTACAGATCTATCACTGCCATTTCTCACTGCTTTCTCACTGCTTTCTTACAGATCTATCACTGCCATGTCTCACTGCTTTCTTACAGATCTATCAGTGCCATTTCTCACTGCTTTCTTATAGATCTATCACTGCCATTTCTCACTGCTTTCTCACTGCTTTCTTACAGATCTATCACTGCCATTTCTCACTGCTTTCTTACAGATCTATCACTGCCATTTCTCACTGCTTTCTCACTGCTTTCTTACAGATCTATCACTGCCATTTCTCACTGCTTTCTTACAGATCTATCACTGCCATTTCTCACTGCTTTCTTACAGATCTATCACTGCCATTTCTCACTGCTTTCTTACAGATCTATCACTGCCATTTCTCACTGCTTTCTTACAGATCTATCACTGCCATTTCACACTGCTTTCTCACTGCTTTCTTACAGATCTATCAATGCCATTTCTCACTGCTTTCTTACAGATCTATCACTGCCATTTCTCACTGCTTTCTCACTGCTTTCTTACAGATCTATCACTGCCATTTCTCACTGCTTTCTTACAGATCTATCACTGCCATTTCTTACTGCTTTCTTACAGATCTATCACTGTCATTTCTCACTGCTTTCTCACTGCTTTCTTACAGATCTATCAATGCCATTTCTTACTTTTTTACTTTTGGGGTCTTACGCTTTCAGTGGTAAAAAACACATCTGAATTAACCTCATGGTCCTCCTGTCCTCTAGGGGGTGCAGTTCAACATGGTGTCGCTAACAGACCTGGGAGGTTTGGGTGCTGTGTGTCTATACATCTGTAACAACACCTTGGTCCTCCTGTCCTCTAGGGGGGTGCAGTTCAACATGGCCTCCATAACAGACCTGGGAGGTTAGGGTCCTGTCTGTCTGCACATCTGTAACAACACCTTGGTCCTCCTGTCCTCTAGGGGGGTGCAGTTCAACATGGCCTCCACAACAGACCTGGGAGGTTAGGGTGCTGTCGATCTGTAATAACACCTTGGTCCTCCTGTCCTGCAGGGGGTGCTGTCCAACACGGCCTCTATAACAGACCTGGGAGGTTAGGGTGCTGTCTGTCTGCACATCTGTAACAACACCTTGGTCCTCCTGTCCTCTAGGGGGGTGCAGTTCAACATGGCCTCCACAACAGACCTGGGAGGTTAGGGTGCTGTTGATCTGTAATAACACCTTGGTCCTCCTGTCCTGCAGGGGGTGCTGTCCAACATGGCCTCCATAACAGACCTGGGAGGCTTCGACCCCGTGTGGCTGTTCATCGTAGTGGGAGGAGTCATGTTCATCCTGGGATTCGCTGGTTGCATCGGAGCGCTACGGGAAAACACCTTGCTGCTCAAATTTGTGAGTTTGAATTAAATATGTTTTATTTCTCCTTAGAGAGTTCAACTCTTTCTTCCTCACATAGGCTTTCTTAGTTTAATCTCTCTTTGGGGTGGTAAGACTGTGTGCCTTGGACGATACCACATTGAACCTCGTATGGTTAATTTCTGCTTTCTGCTCTGCTATCCACACCTTTTGGGTTTGCAGTTCAGTAATTTACACCTTGGTTCACACCTTTTAGGTCTTCATTTAGGTATTATTTAGAGGACGGAAGAGGAGAGGGAGGGAGGTACATCCTAGTTTGATTCACAAAAATAACTCTGGCTTCGTTTGATCTGAAAGTTGAGGTCATTCATAGCAGTTGGCTACTTACTGTAAATGAACAACTAGGATTGGTATTGATCTCGATGGGAAATAATAAACCACTCGTTTCTAAAAGCCTGACACATCCATTATTGAGTACACAAACCTAAGCATTTTATCTAAATATCTGGGGGGGGGGGGGACAATGACATCATTCAGAGAAGTTATGTCAAGTTCAACAATGGAGTCTGAGTGACAGAGACAAACTGGGCCTCATAGCCAGCTGTCACTCTCAGTGACTATTACCTCCACTACTCTGTCCATTAACTCCTGACTGCCCAGAAGAGGGGAAAGAGCAGGGATGACTCCTGGTTGGCCAGCCTACAGAAGAGGAGAAAGAGAAGGGATGGCTCCTGGTTGGCCAGCCTACAGAAGAGGAGAAAGAGAAGGGATGGCTCCTGGTTGGCCAGCCTACAGAAGAGGAGAAAGAGAAGGGATGGCTCCTGGTTGGCCAGCCTACAGAAGAGGAGAAAGAGAAGGGATGGCTCCTGGTTGGCCAGCCTACAGAAGAGGGGAAAGAGAAGGGATGGCTCCTGGTTGGCCAGCCTACAGAAGAGGAGAAAGAGAAGGGATGGCTCCTGGTTGGCCAGCCTACAGAAGAGGAGAAAGAGAAGGGATGGCTCCTGGTTGGCCAGCCTACAGAAGAGGAGAAAGAGAAGGGATGGCTCCTGGTTGGCCAGCCTACAGAAGAGGAGAAAGGGAAGGGATGGCTCCTGGTTGGCCAGCCTACAGAAGAGGGGAAAGAGAAGGGATGGCTCCTGGTTGGCCAGTCTACAGAAGAGGAGAAAGAGAAGGGATGGCTCCTGGTTGGCCAGTCTACAGAAGAGGGGAAAGAGAAGGGATGGCTCCTGGTTGGCCAGCCTACAGAAGAGGGGGAAGAGAAGGGATGGCTCCTGGTTGGCCAGCCAGGCATCCTGTTCTGATGTTCTCTCCCTGTGTTCTAGTTTTCGGTGTTCCTGGGCCTGATCTTCTTCTTAGAGCTGACAGCAGGCATCCTGGCCTTTGTGTTCAAAGACTGGATCAAAGACCAGCTCAACTTCTTCATCAATAACAACGTCAAGGCTTACCGCGACGACATCGACCTGCAGAACCTCATAGACTTCACACAGGAATATGTGAGTAGTACTATATGTTAAAGAGTTAACAGGTATATGTCAGTAGTACTAGATGTTATAGAGGTAACACAGGGATATGTCAGTAGTACTAGATGTTATAGAGTTAACAGGTATATGTCAGTAGTACTAGATGTTATAGAGTTAACAGGTATATGTCAGTAGTACTAGATGTTATAGAGTTAACAGTAATATGTCAGTAGTACTAGATGTTATAGAGTTAACAGGGATATGTCAGTAGTACTAGATGTTATAGAGTTAACAGGGATATGTCAGTAGTACTAGATGTTATAGAGTTAACAGGGATATATCAGTAGTACTAGATGTTATAGAGTTAACAGGGATATGTCAGTAGTACTAGATGTTATAGAGTTAACAGGGATATGTCAGTAGTACTAGATGTTATAGAGCTAACACAGGGATATATCAGTAGTACTAGATGTTATAGAGTTAACAGGGATATGTCAGTAGTACTAGATGTTATAGAGTTAACAGGGATATGTCAGTAGTACTAGATGTTATAGAGTTAACAGGGATATGTCAGTAGTACTAGATGTTATAGAGTTAACAGGGATATGTCAGTAGTACTAGATGTTATAGAGTTAACAGTAATATGTCAGTAGTACTAGATGTTATAGAGTTAACAGTAATATGTCAGTAGTACTAGATGTTATAGAGTTAACAGGGATATGTCAGTAGTACTATCTGTTATGTCTCGTACCTTTAACTGTACTGGCAGCTAGTGCCTTAACCTTGATTGGATAACTGTACATATACTGAAGCCAACCAGAGTCAGCCTCTTTATCATAGCAGACTTGGTTGTAGTAAGACTGTATAAGGGCTCAACTATGCTTATAACATGTGATAAAGCCTTATACCTGTCTGTGTGTGTGTGTTTTAGTGGTCGTGCTGTGGAGCCCACGGTCCTAATGACTGGAACCTGAATATCTACTTCAACTGCACTGAGTTTAACCCCAGTAGAGAGCGCTGTGGAGTCCCCTTCTCCTGCTGCGTCAAAGACCCTGCCGTGAGATGCCTTATTGGGCTACAGAACATTATAAACCTCAGACTTAATTCAGTTTAACACATTAAACATATTCTACAGATCGTAATGGAACACCCACGTTCTTCTGTTCTCATGATAGTTTTGCTTTCATTCGTTTCAGGAAGACGTCCTTAACACACAGTGTGGCTACGACGTGAGACTTCAAGGGGTTGGTTTTTTCTCTTGTGTTTTTCCAATCAGACCCAATCAGTCTTTCAAACCATGCTGGTCGTTATCCAGAGGGAGAGAGGCGGCGGACATTTCAACCTTTCCTCTGAACATCTAGACAGGCTCCTCTCCTCTGTCCTCATCTCTTCCTAGCTAGCTAGCGTTCAGGCTCCTCTCCTCTGTACTTCTCTCTTCCTAGCTAGCTAGCGCTCAGGCTCCTCTCCTCTGTCCTCATCTCTTCCTAGCTAGCTAGCGCTCAGGCTCCTCTCCTCTGTCCTCATCTCTTCCTACCTAGCTAGCGCTCAGGCTCCTCTCCTCTGTCCTCATCTCTTCCTAGCTAGCTAGCGTTCAGGCTCCTCTCCTCTGTCCTCATCTCTTCCGAGCTAGCTAGCGTTCAGGCTCCTGTCCTCATCTCTTCCTACCTAGCTAGCGCTCAGGCTCCTCTCCTCTGTCCTCATCTCTTCCTAGCTAGCTAGCGCTCAGGCTCCTCTCCTCTCCTCTGTCCTCTCTTCCTT
>NC_068450.1:6452645-6505145 GCF_023373465.1 Oncorhynchus keta | reverse complement strand
CACACACACACACACACACAGCTTCATCCACAGTGTACACACACACACACACACACACACACACACACACACACACACACACACACACACACACACACACAGCTTCATCCACAGTGTACACACACACACACACACACACACACACACACACACACACACACACACACACACACACACACACACACACACAGCTTCATCCACAGTGTACACACACACACAGCTTCATCCACAGTGTACACACACAACTTCATCCACAGTGTACACACACAGCTTCATCCACAGTGTACACACACACAGCTTCATCCACAGTGTACACACACACACACAGCTTCATCCACAGTGTACACACACAGCTTCATCCACAGTGTACACACACACAGCTTCATCCACAATGTACACACACACAGCTTCATCCACAATGTACACACACACAGCTTCATCCACAGTGTACACACACAACTTCATCCACAGTGTACACACACGGCTTCATCCACAGTGTACACACACACAGCTTCATCCACAGTGTACACACACACACACACACACAGCTTCATCCACAGTGTACACACACAACTTCATCCACAGTGTACACACACACAGCTTCATCCACAATGTACACACACACAGCTTCATCCACAATGTACACACACACAGCTTCATCCACAGTGTACACACACACACACACAGCTTCATCCACAGTGTACACACACACACACACAGCTTCATCCACAGTGTACACACACACACACACACACAGCTTCATCCACAGTGTACACACACAGCTTCATCCACAGTGTACACACACAGCTTCATCCACAGTGTACACACACACACACACACACACACACAGCTTCATCCACAGTGTACACACAGCTTCATCCACAGTGTACACACACACACACACAGCTTCATCCACAGTGTACACACACACACACAGCTTCATCCACAGTGTACACAGACACACACACACAGCTTCATCCACAGTGTACACACACACAGCTTCATCCACAGTGTACACACACACAGCTTCATCCACAGTGTACACACAGCTTCATCCACAGTGTACACACAGCTTCATCCACAGTGTACACACACACACACACACACACACACACACACACACACACACACACACACACACACACACACACACACACACAACACACACTTCAGCTTCATCCAAGATGTACACACACACACACACACACACAGCTGCATCCACAGTGTACACACACACAGCTTCATCCACAGTGTACACACACACACACAGCTTCATCCACAGTGTACACACACAGCTTCATCCACAGTGTACACACACACACACAGCTTCATCCACAGTGTACACACAGCTTCATCCACAGTGTACACACATACACAGCTTCATCCACAGTGTACACACACACAGCTTCATCCACAGTGTACACACACACACACACACACCTTCATCCACAGTGTACACACAGCTTCATCCACAGTGTACACACACACACAGCTTCATCCACAGTGTACACACACACACAGCCTCATCCACAGTGTACACACACACACAGCTTCACCCACAGAGTACACACACACACACACACACACACACACACACACACACACAGCTTCATCCACAGTGCACACACACACACACACACACACACACACACACACACACACACACACACACACACACACACACACACACACACACACACACACACACACACACACACACACACACACATACACAGCTTCATCCAAAATGTACACACACACACACAGCTTCATCCACAGTGTACACACACACACACAGCTTCATCCACAGTGTACACACACTAGGGCTGTCCCCGACCAACCAAAATCATTGTCGACCGAGAGTCGTATGTTCTTTTTCCATATATAGACACAGCCGTCTGATGCTTTAAGCGAAATGTTTGATGAAAAAAACACACACATATGACTCGAGGGAGTCTGACCTCAATTGATTTGTGCCGGGCCGGGCTTAGACTCGCTGCGCTTTGTTACAAAAAGCGAGTGACTGTGACTAGCGGTATGGAAGTATGAAGGTAGTTTTGTGTATACTTAAAATAGTTCCTTAGATTCTAATTCAAATAGCTAAATTATCTAAGTTCGTGTCTCGATTTTAAACTGTCAACATTTCCTCCTCTTTCCAACTGTCGTTTGATGTTCCAGCAGCTAAACCGCTAGATGTTCCAGCAGCTAAACCGCTAGATGTTCCAGCAGCTAAACCGCTAGATGTTCCAGCAGCTAGATGTTCCAGCAGCTAAACCGCTAGACGTTCCAGCAGCTAAACCGCTAGACGTTTTTAAGAAAAGCTAAATATTTTCCTCTTGTGTCTGACATACACTGGTGACATTATGGACTGGACCTGTGTGGTGTGTGTGTGTGAGTTTGCTGGTTCTCTTATATAGGCCTATTTGTCCATTCACAAGGTTTCCTAAAGTAGTCTGTCTGGACTCTCTCTAATTAGAATCATGCTCATGATTTCATCTGGGTAAAAGGCCTGTTTTCATTATCTTTAGGCCACGTTACTTCTCTCGTTACGGCGTAAAAGCCTAACGACAAATTAAGCATATATCTTTACCCCTTACACTGTGTATAAGACAGTAGTTTTGAAATTGTTAGTTAGATTACTTGTTGGTTATCACTGCATTGTCGGAACTAGAAGCACAAGCATTTCGCTACACTCGCATTAACATCTGCTGACCATGTGTATGTGACAAATAAAATTTGATTTGATTTGATCTAGTAACCTTTTGGTTACTGGCCCAATGCTCTACCCACTAGGCTACCTGCCGCCCCTACACTCTAACCACTAGGCTACCTGCCGCCCCTACACTCTAACCACTAGGCTACCTGCCACCTCTACACTCTAACCACTAGGCTACCTGCCACCTCTACACTCTAACCACTAGGCTACCTGCCACCTCTACACTCTAACCACTAGGCTACCTGCCACCTCTACACTCTAACCACTAGGCTACCTGCCACCTCTACACTCTAACACTAGGCTACCTGCCGCCCCTACACTCTAACCACTAGGCTACCTGCCACCTCTACACTCTAACCACTAGGCTACCTGCCACCTCTACACTCTAACCACTAGGCTACCTGCCACCTCTACACTCTAACCACTAGGCTACCTGCCACCTCTACACTCTAACGACTAGGCTACCTGCCACCTCTACACTCTAACCACTAGGCTACCTGCCACCTCTACACTCTAACCACTAGGCTACCTGCCACCTCTACACTCTAACCACTAGGCTACCTGCCACCTCTACACTCTAACCACTAGGCTACCTGCCACCTCTACACTCTAACCACTAGGCTACCTGCCACCTCTACACTCTAACCACTAGGCTACCTGCCACCTCTACACTCTAACCACTAGGCTACCTGCCACCTCTACACTCTAACCACTAGGCTACCTGCCACCTCTACACTCTAACCACTAGGCTACCTGCCACCTCTACACTCTAACCACTAGGCTACCTGCCACCTCTACACTCTAACCACTAGGCTACCTGCCACCTCTACACTCTAACCACTAGGCTACCTGCCACCTCTACACTCTAACCACTAGGCTACCTGCCACCTCTACACTCTAACCACTAGGCTACCAGCCACCTCTACACTCTAACCACTAGGCTACCTGCCACCTCTACACTCTAACCACTAGGCTACCTGCCACCTCTACACTCTAACCACTAGGCTACCTGCCACCTCTACACTCTAACCACTAGGCTACCTGCCATCTCTACACTCTAACCACTAGGCTACCTGCCACCTCTACACTCTAACCACTAGGCTACCTGCCAACTCTACACTCTAACCACTAGGCTACCTGCCACCTCTACACTCTAACCACTAGGCTACCTGCCACCTCTACACTCTAACCACTAGGCTTCCTGCCACCTCTACACTCTAACCACTAGGCTACCCTGCCACCTCTACACTCTAACCACTAGGCTACCTGCCACCTCTACACTCTAACCACTAGGCTACCTGCCACCTCTACACTCTAACCACTAGGCTTCCTGCCACCTCTACACTCTAACCACTAGGCTACCCTGCCCCCTCTACACTCTAACCACTAGGCTACCTGCCCCCTCTACACTCTAACCACTAGGCTACCCTGCCACCTCTACACTCTAACCACTAGGCTACCTGCCACCTCTACACTCTAACCACTAGGCTACCTACCACCTCTACACTCTAACCACTAGGCTACCTGCCACCTCTACACTCTAACCACTAGGCTACCTGCCACCTCTACACTCTAACCACTAGGCTACCTGCCACTTCTACACTCTAACCACTAGGCTACCCTGCCACCTCTACACTCTAACCACTAGGCTACCCTGCCACCTCTACACTCTAACCACTAGGCTTCCTGCCACCCCTAAATGGCACCCTATTCTCTTTTATAGTGCACTTCTTTCAACTAGGTCCCATAGGAAATAGCGTGCCATTTGGGAGTCATCTGGTATTTGTGTTATCCTTCGTGTTCTATGAGTCGTAGTCAGTGGTATGGTTTGGTTTGGCTCGGTTTGGTCTGGTTTGGCTCAGTTTGGTTTGGTTTGGCTTGGTTTGGTCTGGTTTGGCTAACTCAATGTTAAAAAAAAAAGTATTTTCTCCAAACTGTTGGTTGGAGAAAAACTGTATTTTAAAACATGTATCCAATTTCTCCTCTCAGGAGTTGGACCAGCAGAAGTACATCCACACCAAGGGTTGTGTGGGCCAGTTTGAGAGGTGGCTTCAGGACAACCTGATCATTGTAGCTGGGATCTTTGTGGGCATTGCACTTTTACAGGTAAGGAGGACCCCAAGACACATTATTTAACAAATGTATATTTTAAAGAGTCAGCTTTTGTGTGAATCAGATCATGTCTGCATTTGCAGTCAACCGTCATGGCTGGAAGTCAGGGTTTCCGTTAGCCGGCAATTACCGACTTTTGTCCCCATAAAAATAATATAAAAAGCAGATAAATAAAACCGCTGCCGGCCAAAATGACCCAACAAAATAAATCCCCAAATAATGCTTTTTATAATTTGATGGAAATGCCAGTCGATGGAAATATATTTGACCATCATGCTTATTAGTCTATAGGTTAATATGCATCATTTATTGGAATTAAATTGGCCTGTGTGTATTTCTGTTATCTTGTATCTTATTTGTTGACTGGCCTTAACGGGGTGAGTTTTGCTGATTCTCTCTATAGGCCGATACAGTGCATTCAGAAAGTATTCAGACCCCTTGACTTTTTCCCACATTTTGTTACATTTTGTTATGTTACAGCCTTATTCTAAAAATGGATTATATAAAACATTTGTCCTCATCGATCTACAAAATAATACCTCGTAATGACAAAGCGAAAACAAGTTTTTGTGCTCTCACATGCACTGTGAACTGTGGGATCTTATATAGACAGATGTGTGCCTTTCCAAATCATGTCCAATCAATTGAATTTACCACAAGTGGACTCCAATCAAGTTGTAGAAACATCTCAATTTCGAGTCTCATAGCGAAGGGTCTGAATACTTATGTAAATAAGGTATTTTTAATCATTTACATTTACATTTAAGTCATTTAGCAGACGCTCTTATCCAGAGCGACTTACTAATCAATTTGCAAAAACTTCTAGCCTCTTTTCGCTTTCTCATTATGGAGTATTGTGACGTCATTATGGATTATTGTGATGTCATTATAGATTATTGTGATGTCATTATGGAGTATAGTGATGTCATTATGGAGTATTGTGTGTAGATTGATGAGGGGGAAAAAAACAGTTGAATCATTTTTAGAATAAGGCTGTAAAGCCAACAAAATGTGTAGAAAGTGAAGGGGTCTGGATACTTTCTGAATGCACAAGTACAGTACCAGTCAAAAGTTTGGACACACTTACTCATTCCAGGGTGTTTATTTATTTGTACTATTCTCTACATTGTAGAATAATAGTGAAGACATCAAAACTATGAAATAACACATAGAACATGTAGTAACCAAAAAAAGTGTTAAACAAATCAAAATATATTTTATATTTGAGATTCTTCATTCTTCACTTCCTTGATGACAGTGTTGCGGACTTGTGCTGACCAATAGGGAGACGTCTATGAGCTTGTGATTTGAAACAATCCACAGCTATTTTTTTTAAACAATGATGATCCTGGATTTATTTTTGGGGCCGGAAGTGTTGTGAATGATTTTGTTTCTTTCTGTATAGACAGTAGTAATGGTATAATTTTGGCCAATGTATTTCCATTTACTTCCCTATTGGATCCACCACTCTGCCATTTTCTCCTGTTCTATTGGTTTTCACACCAACTTTCTTTCGTCGTCCAGGAGCCAAAGGCACAATCCTGGTCATATTAACAACCCGTCCTAGTTGCTGCCTGGCAACAACCCGTCCTAGTTGCTGCCTGGCAACAACCCGTCCTAGTTGCTGCCTGGCAACAACCCGTCCTAGTTGCTGCCTGGCAACAACCCGTCCTAGTTGCTGCCTGGCAACAACCCGTCCTAGTTGCTGCCTGGTAACAACCCGTCCTAGTTGTTGCCTGGCAACAACCCGTCCTAGTTGCTGCCTGGCAACAACCCGTCCTAGTTGCTGCCTGGCAACAGCCCGTCCTAGTTGCTGCCTGGTAACAACCCGTCCTAGTTGCTGCCTGGTAACAACCCGTCCTAGTTGCTGCCTGGCAACAGCCCGTCCTAGTTGCTGCCTGGCAACAGCCCGTCCTAGTTGCTGCCTGGTAACAACCCGTCCTAGTTGCTGCCTGGCAACAACCCGTCCTAGTTGCTGCCTGGCAACAGCCCGTCCTAGTTGCTGCCTGGTAACAACCCGTCCTAGTTGCTGCCTGGTAACAACCCGTCCTAGTTGCTGCCTGGCAACAGCCCGTCCTAGTTGCTGCCTGGCAACAGCCCGTCCTAGTTGCTGCCTGGTAACAACCCGTCCTAGTTGCTGCCTGGCAACAGCCCGTCCTAGTTGCTGCCTGGCAACAGCCCGTCCTAGTTGCTGCCTGGTAACAACCCGTCCTAGTTGCTGCCTGGCAACAACCCGTCCTAGTTGCTGCCTGGCAACAACCCGTCCTAGTTGCTGCCTGGCAACAACCCGTCCTAGTTGCTGCCTGGCAACAACCCGTCCTAGTTGCTGCCTGGCAACAACCCGTCCTAGTTGCTGCCTGGCAACAGCCCGTCCTAGTTGCTGCCTGGCAACAACCCGTCCTAGTTGCTGCCTGGCAACAACCCGTCCTAGTTGCTGCCTGGCAACAACCCGTCCTAGTTGCTGCCTGGCAACAACCCGTCCTAGTTGCTGCCTGGTAACAACCCGTCCTAGTTGCTGCCTGGCAACAGCCCGTCCTAGTTGCTGCCTGGCAACAGCCCGTCCTAGTTGCTGCCTGGCAACAACCCGTCCTAGTTGCTGCCTGGCAACAACCCGTCCTAGTTGCTGCCTGGCAACAACCCGTCCTAGTTGCTGCCTGGCAACAACCCGTCCCTAGTTGCTGCCTGGCAACAACCCGTCCCTAGTTGCTGCCTGGCAACAACCCGTCCTAGTTGCTGCCTGGCAACAACCCGTCCTAGTTGCTGCCTGGCAACAACCCGTCCTAGTTGCTGCCTGGCAACAACCCGTCCTAGTTGCTGCCTGGCAACAACCCGTCCTAGTTGCTGCCTGGTAACAACCCGTCCTAGTTGCTGCCTGGCAACAACCCGTCCTAGTTGCTGCCTGGCAACAACCCGTCCTAGTTGCTGCCTGGTAACAACCCGTCCTAGTTGCTGCCTGGCAACAACCCGTCCTAGTTGCTGCCTGGCAACAACCCGTCCTAGTTGCTGCCTGGCAACAACCCGTCCTAGTTGCTGCCTGGCAACAACCCGTCCTAGTTGCTGCCTGGCAACAACCCGTCCTAGTTGCTGCCTGGTAACAACCCGTCCTAGTTGCTGCCTGGCAACAACCCGTCCTAGTTGCTGCCTGGTAACAACCCGTCCTAGTTGCTGCCTGGCAACAACCCGTCCTAGTTGCTGCCTGGCAACAACCCGTCCTAGTTGCTGCCTGGCAACAACCCGTCCTAGTTGCTGCCTGGCAACAACCCGTCCTAGTTGCTGCCTGGCAACAACCCGTCCTAGTTGCTGCCTGGCAACAACCCGTCCTAGTTGCTGCCTGGCAACAACCCGTCCTAGTTGCTGCCTGGCAACAACCCGTCCTAGTTGCTGCCTGGCAACAACCCGTCCTAGTTGCTGCCTGGTAACAACCCGTCCTCGTTGCTGATTTCAGGTGTGCTGTTTAGAATGCTGTTTTCCCTCGAATATCATTTTGGCAAATGTTTGAAAATGACGTTTTATTGGGCTGCTTCACTGCATAATTTGCATATTCTCTTAAGAGCCATTACCATAATCTAAATGAGATTTTTCTGGCACTGTGGTTGGACGTCCTAATGGGTTATGCACCCAATGCATATGGGTCTGGTAAATTTCTCAAATGGCCGTTAAATTAAATTCTTCCCGGTCATGTTCTCCTGCACCACATTTTCCTAACGGAAACCCTGCTTGGAGTTTAGACTGTTTAGACTGCCATCTGCTGGCGAGAATCATGATTACATCCTTCTCCTTGAGTGTCATTCCAAATCAGAGAACCTATGCTTCAGATGTCAGTTAGCTTTATGTCAGAGCTAACCTGTGATGTCATTTCCTGTTTAGATATTTGGGATCTGCCTGGCTCAGAACCTGGTGAGTGACGTCAAGGCTGTGAAGGCCAACTGGTGACGCCAGGACCCTGAGGGGGAGGGAGTACTCTGACCTTTGACCCCCAACATCCAGCTCACCTCCCACTGACCGCTAAGAGATGAAAACACAAAGAGCTGTTTACCTCTGGACCTGCCAGGCTGAGAGGTGAAAACACAAAGAGCTGTTTACCTCTGGACCTGCCAGGCTGAGAGGTGACAACACAAAGAGCTGTTTACCTCTGGACCTGCCAGGCTGAGAGGTGAAAACACAAAGAGCTGTTTACCTCTGGACCTGCCAGGCTGAGAGGTGAAAACACAAAGAGCTGTTTACCTCTGGACCTGCCAGGCTGAGAGGTGAAAACACAAAGAGCTGTTTACCTCTGGACCTGCCAGGCTGAGAGGTGAAAACACAGAGCTGTTTACCTCTGGACCGGCCAGGCTGAGAGGTGAAAACACAAAGAGCTGTTTACCTCTGGACCTGCCAGGCTGAGAGGTGAAAACACAAAGAGCTGTTTACCTCTGGACCTGCCAGGCTGAGAGGTGAAAACACAAAGAGCTGTTTACCTCTGGACCTGCCAGGCTGAGAGGTGAAAACACAAAGAGCTGTTTACCTCTGGACCTGCCAGGCTGAGAGGTGAAAACACAAAGAGCTGTTTACCTCTGGACCTGCCAGGCTGAGAGGTGAAAACACAAAGAGCTGTTTACCTCTGGACCTGCCAGGCTGAGAGGTGAAAACACAAAGAGCTGTTTACCTCTGGACCTGCCAGGCTGAGAGGTGAAAACACAAAGAGCTGTTTACCTCTGGACCTGCCAGGCTGAGAGGTGAAAACACAAAGAGCTGTTTACCTCTCGACCTGCCAGGCTGAGAGGTGAAAACACAAAGAGCTGTTTACCTCTCGACCTGCCAGGCTGAGAGGTGAAAACACAAAGAGCTGTTTACCTCTGGACCGGCCAGGCTGAGAGGTGAAAACACAAAGAGCTGTTTACCTCTGGACCTGCCAGGCTGAGAGGTGAAAACACAAAGAGCTGTTTACCTCTGGACCTGCCAGGCTGAGAGGTGAAAACACAAAGAGCTGTTTACCTCTGGACCTGCCAGGCTGAGAGGTGAAAACACAAAGAGCTGTTTACCTCTGGACCTGCCAGGCTGAGAGGTGAAAACACAAAGAGCTGTTTACCTCTGGACCTGCCAGGCTGAGAGGTGAAAACACAAAGAGCTGTTTACCTCTGGACCTGCCAGGCTGAGAGGTGAAAACACAAAGAGCTGTTTACCTCTGGACCTGCCAGGCTGAGAGGTGAAAACACAAAGAGCTGTTTACCTCTGGACCTGCCTGTCCATCTATTTCACCTGGTGTCACTTTCAACCCTACTTCCACTAGCATTTCAAAACAGCCCTTGAGAAAGGCCTTCCAGGGCTGCTTGTTGGATACCTGCTATCCCACTACAGCCTTTCTGTCTCCTGTACAGTATAGAGTGGGCTGCTGACTGACCTACCGGCTGGCTGACAGGATGGCATTTCTTTCCCTCATCCTATGACCACTGAAAGACATTAAGCTCTCTTCATGTTAGGGTAAAATTCAGAAAATTCACAAGATGGCAAGTCTGGAGTTAGCAAGGCCCTGCTACGGATGCATGTCTTTAACCAGCTGTTTGTTGAGCAGCATGTTTTAACAAACAACATGTTTTATTTTATTTTGTCTGTCGATGTTTTGAGTTTAATCAAACAGACAGACAGACATACGGAGAGGAGTTTTCTCTCCCGGCATCCCTGAAGCACATGGGGATAGTAGGTTTTTACTTGATCTAACCTTTAACCTTATACTAACATTAAATCTACGTTATACTGACGTCGAGGCGACGACGTTTGTACGTGTTTATTCTGTCTCTCTTCTGGACTCCCACCACTACCTTTTGGAAGCTTGAATTACCTGATTGTCTGGTCTGTCTGGATTTGTACTTTTCTCCTCTCTTAGTTTTTTTCTCCTAGTGTTTGTTGGTGTGTTTGTTGTCTGTCTGTCTTAGTTGGACTGTTTTAAAAAAAAAAACTAGTTTTGTATAGAATAACAAATACTTGTTTAATATCTTCATGTATAAATAGTAACAGATTTTCTCAATATAACATGAAGGCTGCTTCATCATTGTATCTTGGAGGATTGATATGAGTAAGTAGACTTCCTGGTTGTAGGATTCCGTATTTCCTGTTTATTCCTTCCTGATTTCTGGGAACTCTTCCAACAACCAGGATTTCTGGAAATCTGGGAATTTGGGGAAAAAAGTTAACAAAATGTTTTCAAATCTATTAGTTATGTTATTTGTAACCAGGTCTAAAGCGGACATGGTGAAATGAAATCCATATTATTATTCTGATAAAGTGGTGGTTGTGCCATATTCATGTTTTTTTTTTTTAAACTTGTGTTATTACCTTGTCAATACAGAGTTTTACACTTTCAGCATACCAGTACATTTTAAGCACATTATCAGATTTGTAGCAGTATATGGTTTGAATTGAATTGTATTTATTGGGATTTGGGGATTTTAAATTATGTCTGGCATGAATATATTCCCTGCAGCTTCTGTCTGGGCGGCTCTCCAAAATGTCAGCTCTTGTACACAGTTATTGCTCCACTCGTTAAGGTCCCTTAGATATACCTTACCACTGTCTCGCTCTTCCTGTGGTGTGTACAAGGCCCTGCTTGTCAGAGCTCTTTAATGCTGTAGTTCAGCAGCATGGGCTCTACTACCCTGCTTGTCAGAGCTCTTTAGTGCATGGGCTCTATAATATATGCCATTTAGCAGACGCTTTTATCCAAAGCGACTTACAGTCATGTGTGCATACATTCTACGTATGGGTGGTCCCGGGAATCGAACCCGGGACCACAAGCGCCATGCTCTACCAACTGAGCTACAGAAGGACTACTACCCTGCGTGTCAGAGCTCTTTAATGCTGTAGTTCAGCAGCATGGGCTCTACTACCCTGCTTGTCAGAGCTCTTTAGTGCTGTAGTTCAGCAGCATGGGCTCTACTACCATGCTTGTCAGAGCTCTTTAATGCTGTAGTTCAGCAGCATGGGCTCTACTACCCTGCGTGTCAGAGCTCTTTAATGCTGTAGTTCAGCAGCATGGGCTCTACTACCCTGCTTGTCAGAGCTCTTTAATGCTGTAGTTCAGCAGCATGGGCTCTACTACCCTGCGTGTCAGAGCTCTTTAATGCTGTAGTTCAGCAGCATGGGCTCTACTACCCTGCTTGTCAGAGCTCTTTAATGCTGTAGTTCAGCAGCATGGGCTCTACTACCCTGCTTGTCAGAGCTCTTTAATGCTGTAGTTCAGCAGCATGGGCTCTACTACCCTGCTTGTCAGAGCTCTTTAATGCTGTAGTTCAGCAGCATGGGCTCTACTACCCTGCTTGTCAGAGCTCTTTAATGCTGTAGTTCAGCAGCATGGGCTCTACTACCCTGCTTGTCAGAGCTCTTTAATGCTGTAGTTCAGCAGCATGGGCTCTACTACCCTGCTTGTCAGAGCTCTTTAATGCTGTAGTTCAGCAGCATGGGCTCTACTACCCTGCGTGTCAGAGCTCTTTAATGCTGTAGTTCAGCAGCATGGGCTCTACTACCCTGCTTGTCAGAGCTCTTTAATGCTGTAGTTCAGCAGCATGGGCTCTACTACCCTGCTTGTCAGAGCTCTTTAATGCTGTAGTTCAGCAGCATGGGCTCTACTACCCTGCGTGTCAGAGCTCTTTAATGCTGTAGTTCAGCAGCATGGGCTCTACTACCCTGCTTGTCAGAGCTCTTTAATGCTGTAGTTCAGCAGCATGGGCTCTACTACCCTGCGTGTCAGAGCTCTTTAATGCTGTAGTTCAGCAGCATGGGCTCTACTACCCTGCTTGTCAGAGCTCTTTAGTGCTGTAGTTCAGCAGCATGGGCTCTGGGTGTTTGCGTCGGCCGCTTTACTGTCGTTCGTCAAGTAGCCTTGAACGATGGTTTGCCTGAATAGGAGAGAAACCAGTTTGTGTTAGGCTAGGTTTTTATGCAAAAAAAAAAAAAAGATTATTCTGACATTAGAACAGGATGTTTGTTTTAAAGGTCTAATTCAGCTGTTTTTATCTCTTGTCAAATAAGTTCAGGGTATAAATGAAATACCTTACTGTGAATTTGTTTTTCATTAAAATTGTTTAAAAAATAAGATATTTTTAAAATATATTTATTTAAAAAAAAATGCTTCTTAGCAAAGAGCAATTTCTCAAGCAAGAATTTTGCTAGGACTGTCTGGGTCTGAGTGTGGAGGGGAAAACCGAAAACTAGCTGTTATTGGCAGAGAGGTTCAGAACTCTTTCTTGGTCACCAGGCAGGCCAAAACGCCAACCCACCAAAACAGGCTCTACATTTCATTTGAAATTATGCTTTAGTTTAAAAATAAAAATGGGGGTGGGGGGGGTTACCAGCCATAGGTTGTTGAATTTGTTTTGTTTTGTCCGTTTGATCATGATGGCCTTACAACATGATACCTTGTGATGTTTCATATTTTCTCCTAGGTTTGTGTCCCAGAATCACACTATTCAATATTACAGTTTGCCTGACCACTCCTCCTTAATTGAATTCCGCTGCTCTATCGATCGCTCCACACAACAGTGTGAACTTGCACGAGTCGTTTGTACTGATGTCAACAATTCAGTGATTTATTATTCGTGTAGGCCAACTCTGGTCCAACCCATCGGTTTCTTGGTCCAATCAGAATGGTTTGAATGTGTTTGCGTTTAATAAGTCATCGAGGAGGAAAATCCAGACTCTTGGTGGAGAAGAAACCTTAGTGGGCCTTGGCATCTGGCTGGAGCCATGTGGAGCCTCTAGTCAAAACTAGTGCACTATATAGGGAATAGGGTGCCATTTCGGGCACACCCTTCCCTCCCTAAGATAGATTGCATCATTCCAGAGCATCATTCCAGAGCCTCCTGCATATCATGAATGTATACCTATGGATGAACCTCAATTGTATTTCCTTGATTCCTTCCATACGCTCTCCTTGCCTCCTTCTCCAGTCAAAACACATTGAAGGATGAGTTCCAAAGGGAAGATTGAGATTCACCCTGTCTGTTACCATCTATTACTTAGACCTAATCCAATGCATTTCACCCTAACATGTCATCACTACCCTTTAGCAGTGCAATGAACACAAATCTGATGTGAAAAAAATAAACCTAAGATCTGTTATGTTACATCATTACAAACTTTAGCATTATTTTGTATTTTGTACATGAAATCAAATAGGTCCATTCCATTTTCAGGTGCTTTGGTTTTCTTCCTTTTACTTCCTGTTCCTGCTTTACTTCCAGTGTACTTCCTTTGTTACTTCCTGTGTATGTGCATTGTCATCTCAGGAATCTGCTAAATATATATATATATTTTTTACCTTGACACATCGCTTCATGAATGATTTGCTATATTTCAAAGCACGTCTGTACCTAGGTGGGGCTGTACTCTAGGTCTACCCAAGTTCCTGCTGTAAGCTGCAATCCTCTCATTGATAATACTGATCTATTATAGAGAGACAACATTGGCTCAGTGTTTTAGGTTCACATCATACATGTGCATTTATCAATGATTTCTAATACATACTTAGTGTCTGGTGTTTCACAGAACATGACTGAAGTATTTCTCTGTTTTATAAAATGAAAAGTATGTCTGTGGTTGCTTAATGTTATTAACTAACCTGTTCGGTGTGGGTTTAAAAAAAATAAAGTTTATTTGTATTTTATCTCAAAGCCTTTTAAGATATTTTCTTTCCGTTCCCCACATAGCTTGTACATTTCCAGAGTCTACCTCATTTTTAGAGAGGTGTCCTTTTAAAAAAAGCTAGTGGTTGGTTTTGTTCCATGGCCCGTCAGAAAGACGCCGAGAGGTGTAGAGAATCTTAACTGTTTGTTAAAACCTATAAGAGAGTCACGACAGGAAGAAAGTAGGTCCTTAAGTTACAACATACAGGTGATTTCATAGGGTTATTTCTACTTCCCGGGGACGTAGCTTCTATTCTGATGACAAGCTATACTACAGTATGGCGATTTATGGTTCATTTGGTCAAAATGTTTTGACAAGTTTGTCCTGATCTTGAAATGGTGTTGTGTAATATGTACCACCACAGTGACAGTACCATGCCTGTCATAGCCATTCACCTTTTAATGATGATTCCAAATTATATTTCTCTTATTATTATTATTATTATTATTATTATTTTGAAGATGTAACATTCTTATTGTAGCATTCGTTTTATTTTATTTTTTATTTATTTTTTAATTTTGAAAATGTTATTTCTCTCAATTTCTTGAATTCCATTTTGTTATTAATACAGCTGGAATGTAAATTATATAAAACATAAACATGATATTAGTCCTTACAAACCTCCTAAAATGTATTCATTTTATTTTAGCAATGTTTTGATTGTCATTACGTTAACGTCTTAAAGGATAGTATTGCTGAACAGAGATGCTGAAAACGAGTTAGATGCCTTTCGATAATGGGGACATGGTCTGTTACACTGTACCATTGTGTTACAAATATACTTATTTTTCAGATTAAATAAAAAGGACTTATGAAAAACATCAGGCCTCCAATTGCTAGTCTGGATGCGTCAACAAAATGATGTTTTTCTGTATGCACAGTTTTCCTGTCTGTCTCTCTCTTTATTGGTTTGAAGAGAGAAAGGCTAGGTGGTCTTGACCAGACGGTTGGTTTATTTGAAATGAAATGTCATAGCTGTGCCACTAGAGGGTGACACTCGTAAAGAATATCTCTACTCATCTGTTGTACTGTATGCGTCAGGTCTCTTGAGTAGGAGTGCTGATCTAGGACCATGTCCTCCCTTCCCCAGTCATGTAATCTGATCAGGTGAAAGTGTTCCTGAATCAGGATGTGGAGGCTGATGTTAGTAAAGGGTTTTATAAGGTGAAACTGTGAAAAGATGACACTTGGTGAAATGACCAGGTTGATGTATTACATTCTGTGACAGGGTGTGTTTAGCTGTTTCCAAATAGAACCTCCAAAGACTACCAAATAGGACCTCCAAAGACTACCAAATAGGACCTCCAAAGACTACCAAATATGACCTCTAAAGACTACCAAATAGGACCTCCAAAGACTACCAAATAGGACCTTCAAAGACTACCAAATAGGACCTCCAAAGACTACCAAATAGGACATCCAAAGACTACCAAATAGGACCTCCAAAGACTACCAAATAGGACCTCCAAAGACTACCAAATAGGACCTTCAAAGACTACCAAATAGGACCTCTAAAGACTACCAAATAGGATCTCCAAAGACTACCAAATAGGACCTCCAAAGACTACCAAATAGGACCTCCAAAGACTACCAAATAGGACCTCCAAAGACTACCAAATAGGACCTTCAAAGACTACCATATAGGACCTCTAAAGACTACCAAATAGGACCTCCAAAGACTACCAAATAGGACCTCCAAAGACTACCAAATAGGACCTCCAAAGACTACCAAATAGGACCTCCAAAGACTACCAAATAGGACCTCCAAAGACTACCAAATAGGACCTCCAAAGACTACCAAATAGGACCTCCAAAGACTACCAAATAGGACCTCCAAAGACTACCAAATAGGACCTTCAAAGACTACCAAATAGGACCTTCAAAGACTACCAAATAGGACCTCCAAAGACTACCAAATAGGACCTCCAAAGACTACCAAATAGGACCTCCAAAGACTACCAAATAGGACCTCCAAAGACTACCAAATAGAACCTCCAAAGACTACCAAATAGGACCTCCAAAGACTACCAAATAGGACCTCCAAAGACTACCAAATAGGACCTCCAAAGACTACCAAATAGGACCTCCAAAGACTACCAAATAGGACCTCCAAAGACTACCAAATAGGACCTCCAAAGACTACCAAATAGAACCTCCAAAGACTATCAAATAGGACCTCCAAAGACTACCAAATAGAATCTCCAAAGACTACCAAATAGAATCTCCAAAGACTACCAAATAGGACCTCCAAAGACTACCAAATAGGACCTCCAAAGACTACCAAATAGAACCTCCAAAGACTACCAAATAGGACCTCCAAAGACTACCAAATAGGACCTCCAAAGACTACCAAATAGAACCTCCAAAGACTACCAACTAGGACCTCCAAAGACTACCAAATAGAAACCTGTGGGGTGGTTGTCTTTGGAGGTTACATTGTGTTTTGCACACATCCAACAGAAAAGCCTCTATAGAGAAGAGTCCGATCACTGTTTGTTTCTAAGGGATCTTTAAATGAAGCCAAGGCGGAAATATAAACAATGTTTTTGACAGACACAGTCTTTATTTGGTCACGTAGGTGTGAAAATGCTTTATTAAAGAGGACTTTTGAGTTTGAGGTTAAAGAAAAAAACCAACAACTACAGAGATTTATTTATTTAAAACAAAAATGCATCCGTTATTTTACCAGGTAAATTGACTGAGAACATGTTCTCATTTGCAGCAACGACCTGGGGGATAGTTACAGGGGAGAGGAGGGGGGATGAATGAGCCAATTGTAAACTGGGGATTATTAGGTGACCAGATTGGGAATTTAGCCAGGACACCTGGGGTTAACAACCCTACTCTTACGATAAGTGCCATGGGATCTTTAATGACCTCAGAGAGTCAGGACACCCGTTTTAACGTCCCATCCGAAAGACGGCACCCTACACAGGGCAGTGTCACCAATCACTGCCCTGGGGCATTGGGATATTTCTTTAGACCAGAGGAAAGAATGCCTCCTACTGTATTGTTACCTACCCTTACCACCTGGGGGCGGCCTGTCAGGAAGTCCAGGATCCAGTTGCAGAGGGAGGTGTTTAGTCCCAGGGTCCTCAGCTTAGTGATGAGCTTTGAGGGCTCTATGGTGTTGAACGTTGACCTGTAGTCAATGAATAACATTCTCATATAGGTGTTCCTTTTGTCCCGGTGTGAAAGGGCAGTGTGGAGTACAATAGAGATTGCATCGTCTGTGGATCTGTTGAGGCGGTATACAAATTAGAGTAGGTCTAGGGTCCACCTTTTTCCTCAGAACATAACGATGGTCATTATGGCCAAACAGATCTATTTTTGTTTCATCAGGCCAGAGGACATTTCTCCAAAAAGTACGATCTTTGTTCCCATATGCAGTTGTAAACCGTAGTCTGGCTTTTTTATGTCGGTTTTGGAGCAGTGGCTTTTTCCTTGCTGAGTGGCCTTTCGGGTGTATGTCGATATAGGACTCATTTTACTGTGGCTGTAGATTATTTTGTACCTGTTTCCTCCAGCATCTTCACAAGGTCCTTTGCTGTTGTTCTGGGATTGATTTTCACTTTTCGCACCAAAGCACTTTGATCTCTAGGAGACAGAACGCGTCTCTTTCCTGAGCAGTAGGACGGCTACTTGGTCCCATGGTGTTTATACTTCCATACTATTGTTTGTACAGATGCACGTGGTACCTTCAGGTGTTTGGAAATTGCTCCCAAGGATGAACCAGCCTTGTGGAGTTCTACAATTGTTTTTCTGAGGTCTTGGCTGATTTCTTTAGATTTTCCCATGATGTCAAGCAAAGAGGCACTGAGTTTGAAGGTAGGCCTTGAAATACATCAACAGGTGCACCCTCAAATTGACTCAAATTATGTCAATTAGCCTATCAGAAGCTTCTAAAGCCATGACATAATTTTCTAGAATTTTCCAAGCTGTTTAAAAGCACAGTCAACTTAGTGTATGTAAACTTCTGACCCACTGGATTTGTGATACAGATAAGTGAAATAATCTGTCTTTAAACAATTGTTGGTAAAATGACTGGTGTCATGCACAAAGTTGATGTCCTAACCGACTTGCCAAAACTATAGTTTGTTAACAAGACATTTGTGGCGTGGTTGAAAAATGAGTTTTAATGTCTCCAACCTAAATGTATGTGATCTTACAACTTCAACTGTAAGTTTCCCTGCATTAAAGTCCCCGGACACTAGGAGCGCCACCTCTGGATGAGTGTTTTCCTGTTTGCTTATGGCGGTATGCAGCTCATTGAGTGCGATTTTAGTGCCAGCCTCGGTCTGTGATGGTATGTAGACAGCTACGAAAAATACAGATGAAAACTCTCTCGTTAGATAGTGTGGTCTAGAGCTTATCATGAGATACTCTACCTCAGGTGAGCGAAACCTTGAGACTTCCTTAGATATCGTGCACCAGCTGTTTTACAAATATACATAGACTGCCACCCCTTGTCTTACCAGAGGCTGCTGTTCTATCCTGCCGATACAGTGTGTAACACGCCAGCTATATGTTATTCATGTCGTCATTCAGCCACGACTCGGTGAAACATAAGATATTACAGTTTTTAATTTCCTGTTGATAGGATATACGTGCTTTTAGTTCGTCCCAATTTATTATCCAGCAATTGTACGTTGGCCAATAGGACCGATGGAAAAGGCTAGTCACCCCGATCTCCTCCCGTGATATCTCTTCACGTCTCTTTCTCCTGCAAATGACGGGGATGAACTCCTGTTCTGGTGTCTGGAGTAAGTCCCTCTCGTCCGACTCATTAAAGAAAAGTGATTTGTCCAATTCAAGGCGAGTAATAGCTGTTCTGTTGTCCCGAAGCTCTTTTCGGTCAAACGAAACGGTAAGCAGAAACATTCTGTACAAAATAAGTTACAAAAAATGCGGGGAAAAAAAAAAAAAAAAAAAAAGTACGACGCAGTTGGTTAAGTTAAGAGCCAAATGAAACGGCATTCTCTCCGGCGCCATTACAGATCTGAACCAGAAAGAACACCATTTGGAAGTGTGGCAAGTGAGGAAAAATGAACATGCTGGAGGATACCCACCTAACATGTCTGACCTGACCTCTACACCATGCATTCCTGCATCATTTTCTCCCTTCTCTCCCTCTGGATCGGCTCAAGAGTTGATATTTTTTACATTTTTTTCAATGTATTTTAGTAGATGACCGTTATTGTTTGTTCCTAGGTGTAACAGGGTTAGTTATGCTTCCACTTGCCAATTCAGAAATAGGTATTCATATTGTTTTCTTTTTTTCCCAATAATCTTACAGGTACCAGAAATATCATTGGCGATCTCCTTGCTGCAAGCGTGGCCAATGGCATTAATGTCATGTAAATAAACAAAGCAACGGAAATACATTTGTCTGCAGAGGCAAGTGGTATCATAACCTAACCTGTTACATACTGTAGATACCCCTATGTGATATGCCTCTCTTTAACAAACACATCCACGGTATTATTACGGTTTACGTACAAGATGTCCTGCCCTTTGACTAAAGTATACAGGCGGGAGGCACTGCAACAATTATATCTTACATCAACATGAGATAATTTCAGAATTGGAAAGACCAGATTGATATTATTCACGAGATACACATTAATTTCCTATTGGACAACCAGTCCAGAACAGATCATTTCCTATTGGCT
Source organism: Oncorhynchus keta (assembly GCF_023373465.1). Classification (NCBI taxonomy): domain Eukaryota; kingdom Metazoa; phylum Chordata; class Actinopteri; order Salmoniformes; family Salmonidae; genus Oncorhynchus; species Oncorhynchus keta. Next base: position 6,484,988 of record NC_068450.1, on the reverse strand, counting down.
AACCAGTCCAAAACATATAATATCCTATTGGCTAACCAATCCAGAGCAGATCATTTCCTGTAGGGCTACCAGTCCAGAGTTGACCATTTCCTGTAGGGCTACCAGTCCAGAGCAGATCATTTCCTGTAGGGCTACCAGTCCAGAGCAGATCATTTCCTGTAGGCCAACCAGTCCAGAGCAGATCATTTCCTGTAGGGCTACCAGTCCAGAGCAGATCATTTCCTGTAGGCCAACCAGTCCAGAGCAGATCATTTCCTGTAGGCCAACCAGTCCAGAACAGATCATTTCCTGTAGGCCAACCAGTCCAGAGCAGATCATTTCCTGTAGGGCTACCAGTCCAGAGCAGATCATTTCCTGTAGGGCTACCAGTCCAGAGCAGATCATTTCCTGTAGGGCTACCAGTCCAGAGCAGATCATTTCCTGTAGGGCTACCAGTCCAGAGCAGATCATTTCCTGTAGGGCTACCAGTCCAGAGCAGATCATTTCCTGTAGGGCTACCAGTCCAGAGCAGATCATTTCCTGTAGGGCTACCAGTCCAGAACAGATCAATTCCTGTAGGGCTACCAGTCCAGAGCAGATCATTTCCTGTAGGGCTACCAGTCCAGAGCAGATCATTTCCTGTAGGGCTACCAGTCCAGAGCAGATCATGTCCTGTAGGTCTACCAGTCCAGAGCAGATCATTTCATGTAGGCCAACCAGTCCAGAGCAGATCATTTCCTGTAGGCCAACCAGTCCAGAACAGATCATTTCCTGTAGGCCAACCAGTCCAGAGCAGATCATTTCCTGTAGGGCTACCAGTCCAGAGCAGATAATTTCCTGTAGGGCTACCAGTCCAGAGCAGATCATGTCCTGTAGGGCTACCAGTCCAGAGCAGATCATTTCATGTAGGCCAACCAGTCCAGAGCAGATCATTTCCTGTAGGCCAACCAGTCCAGAACAGATCATTTCCTGTAGGCCAACCAGTCCAGAGCAGATAATTTCATGTAGGCCAACCAGTCCAGAGCAGATCATTTCCTGTAGGGCTACCAGTCCAGAGCAGATCATTTCATGTAGGCCAACCAGTCCAGAGCAGATCATTTCCTGTAGGGCTACCAGTCCAGAGCAGATCATTTCCTGTAGGCCAACCAGTCCAGAGCAGATCATTTCCTGTAGGCCAACCAGTCCAGAGCAGATCATTTCCTGTAGGCCAACCAGTCCAGAGCAGATCATTTCCTGTAGGCCAACCAGTCCAGAGCAGATAATTTCCTGTAGGGCTACCAGTCCAGAGCAGATCATTTCATGTAGGCCAACCAGTCCAGAGCAGATCATTTCCTGTAGGGCTACCAGTCCAGAGCAGATCATTTCCTGTAGGCCAACCAGTCCAGAGCAGATCATTTCCTGTAGGCCAACCAGTCCAGAGCAGATCATTTCCTGTAGGCCAACCAGTCCAGAACAGATACGCAATCAAATCAGAAGGCGACTATGATGGTTTAAATTCTGCTAGGGCCACCCATAGGAAAATGTATTCACGCACTGCTATAAGTCATATATACACTGAGTGTACAAAACATGAAGAACACCTTCCTCATATTTAGTTCTACTACTATGGACTCTACAATGTGTCGAAGCGTTCCACAAGGATCATGGCCCATGTTGACTCCAATGCTTCCCACAGTTGTGCCAAGTTGGCTGGATGTCCTTTGGGTGGTGGACCATTGATACACACAAAAAAACTTAAGTGTGGAAAAACCCAGAAACTTTGTAATTCTTGACACAAACCGGTGCACTAAATAGGGAATATGGACCTCTTTGGAATGCATTCCTGACCATCTGTGCGGGAGGGAGAGAAAGCTAGTGTCCTGTGTTGGTCTTGATTCTAGATCGCCGTTGTATTACAGATCTGATTCCAAAGATAAATCACAACTGACATTAACAGGAAAGTGCTGTGTTCCATCTTTCATTCAAGAGAAAGAATACTGATTCCCCACCAGTTAATCCATCACATTAAATGTTTTATTCTTCCTCTGAAGGCTGGTGGATCTATAATACAGACTGTCTCCAGATCAGCTGCTTCCATCCACACATGTCTACTTCAATTATGTTCCAAATGGAATTCCCTATTCTCATTTGGAAGTGTCTGGCTTCTAAAGGCTTCTATGGAACGGCGTGTTCCTCTGGGTTTAGACAGGAAGTATAAAGGCTTCTATGGAACGGCGTGTTCCTCTGGGTTTAGACAGGAAGTATAAAGGCTTCTATGGAACGCTGTGTTCCTCTGGGTGTAGACAGGAAGTATAAAGGCTTCTATGGAACGCTGTGTTCCTCTGGGTGTAGACAGGAAGTATAAAGGCTTCTATGGAACGGCGTGTTCCTCTGGGTTTAGACAGGAAGTATAAAGGCTTCTATGGAACGGCGTGTTCCTCTGGGTCTAGACAGGAAGTATAAAGGCTTCTATGGAACGGCGTGTTCCTCTGTGTTCCTCTGGGTTTAGACAGGAAGTATAAAGGCTTCTATGGAACGGCGTGTTCCTCTGGGTTTAGACAGGAAGTATAAAGGCTTCTATGGAATGCCGTGTTCCTCTGGGTTTAGACAGGAAGTATAAAGGCTTCTATGGAACGCCGTGTTCCTCTGGGTTTAGACAGGAAGTATAAAGGCTTCTATGGAACGGCGTGTTCCTCTGGGTCTAGACAGGAAGTATAAAGGCTTCTATGGAACGGCGTGTTCCTCTGGGTTTAGACAGGAAGTATAAAGGCTTCTATGGAATGCCGTGTTCCTCTGGGTTTAGACAGGAAGTATAAAGGCTTCTATGGAACGCCGTGTTCCTCTGGGTTTAGACAGGAAGTATAAAGGCTTCTATGGAATGCCGTGTTCCTCTGGGTTTAGACAGGAAGTATAAAGGCTTCTATGGAACGGCGTGTTCCTCTGGGTTTAGACAGGAAGTATAAAGGCTTCTATGGAACGGCGTGTTCCTCTGGGTCTAGACAGGAAGTATAAAGGCTTCTATGGAACGGCGTGTTCCTCTGGGTTTAGACAGGAAGTATAAAGGCTTCTATGGAATGCCGTGTTCCTCTGGGTTTAGACAGGAAGTATAAAGGCTTCTATGGAACGCCGTGTCCCTCTGGGTTTAGACAGGAAGTATAAAGGCTTCTATGGAACGGCGTGTTCCTCTGGGTTTAGACAGGAAGTATAAAGGCTTCTATGGAACGGCGTGTTCCTCTGGGTTTAGACAGGAAGTATAAAGGCTTCTATGGAACGGCGTGTTCTTCTGGGTTTAGACAGGAAGTATAAAGGCTTCTGTGTTCCTCTGGGTTTAGACATGTAGTCCAAAAAGAAAGTAATGCATCTCCCATAAATATTAGGAAAACTTTTGAAATTCAGTATGACTCATTTAAGACATTAAAATGGTATCCATAAGTTGACCTGACTCTGGGTAGTTTGACTCATTTAAGACATTAAAATGGTATCCATGGGTTGACCTGACTCTGGTCAAGTAGAAAAAAGGGCTTAATTGCCAAAATGTCGCACTATGCCTTTAACTTAAGACACTGTAGAGGACACTGTATAGGACACTGTATAGGACACTGTAGAGGACACTGTATAAGACACTGTAGAGGACACTGTAGAGGACACTGTAGAGGACACTGTATAAGACACTGTAGAGGACACTGTAGAGGACACTGTAGAGGACACCGTATAAGACACTGTAGAGGACACTGTATAGGACACTGTATAAGACACTGTAGCGGACACTGTAGAGGACACTGTAGAGGACACTGTATAAGACACTGTAAAGGACACTGTATAGGACACTGTAGAGGACACTGTAGAGGACACTGTATAGGACACTGTATAAGACACTGTAGAGGACACTGTAGAGGACACTGTAGAGGACATGGTATAGGACACTGTAGAGGACACTGTAGAGGACACTGTAGAGGACACTGTAGAGGACACGGTATAGGACACTGTAGAGGACACTGTAGAGGACACGGTATAGGACACTGTAGAGTACACTGTAGAGGACACTGTAGAGGACACGGTATAGGACACTGTAGAGGACACTGTAGAGGACACTGTAGAGGACACTGTAGAGGACACGGTATAGGACACGGTATAGGACACTGTAGAGGACACGGTATAGGACACTGTAGAGGACACTGTAGAGGACACTGTAGAGGACACTGTAGAGGACATGGTATAGGACACTGTAGAGGACACGGTATAGGACACTGTAGAGGACACGGTATAGGACACTGTAGAGGACACGGTATAGGACACGGTATAGGACACGGTATAGGACACTGTAGAGGACACTGTAGAGGACACGGTATAGGACACTGTAGAGGACACTGTAGAGGACACTGTAGAGGACACGGTATAGGACACTGTAGAGGACACTGTAGAGGACACGGTATAGGACACTGTAGAGGACACTGTAGAGGACACTGTAGAGGACACGGTATAGGACACTGTAGAGGACACTGTAGAGGACACTGTATAGGACACTGTATAAGACACTGTAGAGGACACTGTATAGGACACTGTAGAGGACACTGTATAAGACACTGTAGAGGACACTGTATAGGACACTGTATAGGACACTGTAGAGGACACTGTAGAGGACACGGTATAGGACACTGTAGAGGACACTGTAGAGGACACTGTAGAGGACACTGTAGAGGACACGGTATAGGACACTGTAGAGGACACTGTATAAGACACTGTAGAGGACACTGTAGAGGACACTGTAGAGGACACTGTATAAGACACTGTAGAGGACACTGTAGAGGACACTGTAGAGGACACCGTATAAGACACTGTAGAGGACACTGTATAGGACACTGTATAAGACACTGTAGCGGACACTGTAGAGAACACTGTAGAGGACACTGTATAAGACACTGTAAAGGACACTGTATAGGACACTGTAGAGGACACTGTATAGGACACTGTATAGGACACTGTAGTGGACACTGTAGAGGACACTGTAGAGGACATGGTATAGGACACTGTAGAGGACACTGTAGAGGACACTGTAGAGGACACTGTAGAGGACACGGTATAGGACACTGTAGAGGACACTGTAGAGGACACGGTATAGGACACTGTAGAGGACACTGTAGAGGACACGGTAGAGGACACTGTAGAGGACACGGTATAGGCCACGGTATAGGACACTGTAGAGGACACTGTAGAGGACACTGTAGAGGACACTGTAGAGGACACGGTATAGGACACTGTAGAGGACACTGTAGAGGACACTGTAGAGGACACGGTATAGGACACTGTAGAGGACACTGTAGAGGACACTGTAGAGGACACTGTAGAGGACACGGTATAGGACACGGTATAGGACACTGTAGAGGACACTGTAGAGGACACTGTAGAGGACACTGTAGAGGACACGGTATAGGACACTGTAGAGGACACTGTAGAGGACACGGTAGAGGACACTGTAGAGGACACGGTATAGGACACGGTATAGGACACTGTAGAGGACACTGTAGAGGACACTGTAGAGGACACTGTAGAGGACACGGTATAGGACACTGTAGAGGACACTGTAGAGGACACTGTAGAGGACACGGTATAGGACACTGTAGAGGACACTGTAGAGGACACGGTATAGGACACGGTATAGGACACTGTAGAGGACACTGTAGAGGACACGGTATAGGACACTGTAGAGGACACTGTAGAGGACACTGTAGAGGACACTGTAGAGGACACGGTATAGGACACTGTAGAGGACACTGTAGAGGACACGGTATAGGACACTGTAGAGGACACTGTAGAGGACACGGTATAGGACACTGTAGAGGACACTGTATAGGACACTGTAGAGGACACTGTATAGGACACTGTAGAGGACACTGTATAGGACACTGTAGAGGACACTGTATAAGACACTGTAGAGGACACTGTATAGGACACTGTAGAGGACACTGTAGAGGACACGGTATAGGACACTGTAGAGGACACTGTAGAGGACACTGTAGAGGACACGGTATAGGACACTGTAGAGGACACTGTAGAGGACACTGTAGAGGACACGGTATAGGACACTGTAGAGGACACTGTAGAGGACACTGTAGAGGACACGGTATAGGACACTGTAGAGGACACTGTAGAGGACACTGTAGAGGACACGGTATAGGACACTGTAGAGGACACTCTAGAGGACACTGTATAGGACACTGTATAAGACACTGTAGAGGACACTGTATAGGACACTGTATAAGACACTGTAGAGGACACTGTAGAGGACACTGTAGAGGACATTGTATAGGACACTGTATAGGACACTGTATAGGACACTGTAGAGGACACTGTATAGGACACTGTATAGGACACTGTATAGGACACTGTAGAGGACACTGTATAAGACACTGTATAAGACACTGTAGAGGACACTGTAGAGGACACTGTAGAGGACACTGTAGAGGACACTGTAGAGGACACGGTAGAGGACACTGTAGAGGACACTGTAGAGGACACTGTAGAGGACACGGTAGAGGACACGGTATAGGACACGGTATAGGACACTGTATAGGACACTGTATAGGACACTGTAGAGGACACTGTAGAGGACACTGTATAGGACACTGTATAGGACACTGTATACACCCAAATCAACGCATGATTACAGTTTTTTTTACGATCTCTAACATCCCTTTGTCCAATCTGTACTCACATTTTCAAAACTCTAAACACAATTAGCACAACATCCATTTGTTGTTGACCACACCATTAACACAATTCATGTTGTTGTCACAGAATATACATTAAATTAACACGTTTCTAAAATGCAGAGGAGTTTCTGGACCAGGCAGAGGAGTATCTGGACCAGGAAGAGGAGTAGCTGGACCAGGGAGAGAAGTAGCTGGACCAGGCAGAGGAGAAACTGGACCTGGGAGAGGAGTAACTGGACCTGGGAGAGGAGTAGCTGGACCAGGGAGAGGAGTAGTTGGACCAGGCAGAGGAGTAGTTGGACCAGGCGGAGGAGTAGTTGGACCAGGCAGAGGAGTAGTTGGACCAGGCAGAGGAGTAGCTGGACCAGGCAGAGGAGTAGCTGGACCAGTGAGAGGAGTAGCTGGACCAGGGAGAGGAGTCGCTGGACCAGGGAGAGGAGTAACTGGACCTGGGAGAGGAGTAGCTGGACCAGGGAGAGGAGTAGTTGGACCAGGGAGAGGAGTAGTTGGACCAGGCAGAGGAGTAGTTGGACCAGGCGGAGGAGTAGTTGGACCAGGCGGAGGAGTAGTTGGACCAGGTGGAGGAGTAGTTGGACCAGGCAGAGGAGTAGCTGGACCAGGCAGAGGAGTAGCTGGACCAGGGAGAGGAGTAGCTAGACCAGGCAGAGGAGTAGTTGGACCAGGGAGAGAATGAGAGGTAGGGGGAGAGGAGTAAGAATGTGTGGTGGTGTTCAAAGGAGATTAGAGCTGTTGTCACTGATGAAATAAGAGCCACCGTCATAGACCATGTGATAAACCATGGTCTATCACTGAGAGAGACTGGTGAAAGAGTCCCATCTAATACCATGGTCTATCACTAAGAGAGGCTGGTGAAAGAGTCCAGCCTAATACCATGGTCTATAACTGAGAGAGTCCAGCCTAATACCATGGTCTATCACTGAGAGGCTGGTGAAAGAGTCCCCCCTAATACCATGGACTATCACTGAGAGAGACTGGTGAAAGAATCCAGCCTAATACCATGGTCTATCACTGAGAGGCTGGTGAAAGAGTCCCCCCTAATACCATGGACTATCACTGAGAGAGACTGGTGAAAGAATCCAGCCTAATACCATGGTCTATCACTGATAGGCTGGTGAAAGAGTCCCCCCTAATACCATGGACTATCACTGAGAGGCTGGTGAAAGAGTCCCCCCTAATACCATGGACTATCACTGAGAGAGTCTGGTGAAAGAGTCCCCCCTAATACCATGGACTATCACTGAGAGAGACTGGTGAAAGAATCCAGCCTAATACCATGGTCTATCACTGAGAGGCTGGTGAAAGAGTCCCCCCTAATACCATGGACTATCACTGAGAGAGTCTGGTGAAAGAGTCCCCCCTAATACCATGGACTATCACTGAGAGAGTCTGGTGAAAGAGTCCCCCCTAATACCATGGACTATCACTGAGAGAGTCTGGTGAAAGAGTCCCCCCTAATACCATGGACTATCACTGAGAGAGTCTGGTGAAAGAGTCCCCCCTAATACCATGGACTATCACTGAGAGGCTGGTGAAAGAGTCCCCCCTAATACCATGGGCTATCACTGAGAGAGTCTGGTGAAAGAGTCCCCCCTAATACCATGGACTATCACTGAGAGAGACTGGTGAAAGAATCCAGCCTAATACCATGGTCTATCACTGAGAGGCTGGTGAAAGAGTCCCCCCTAATACCATGGACTATCACTGAGAGGCTGGTGAAAGAGTCCCCGCTAATACCATGGACTATCACTGAGAGGCTGGTGAAAGAGTCCCCCTAATACCATGGACTATCACTGAGAGAGTCTGGTGAAAGAGTCCCCCCTAATACCATGGACTATCACTGAGAGAGTCTGGTGAAAGAGTCCCCCCTAATACCATGGACTATCACTGAGAGAGTCTGGTGAAAGAGTCCCCCCTAATACCATGGACTATCACTGAGAGAGACTGGTGAAAGAATCCAGCCTAATACCATGGTCTATCACTGAGAGGCTGGTGAAAGAGTCCCCCCTAATACCATGGACTATCACTGAGAGGCTGGTGAAAGAGTCCCCGCTAATACCATGGACTATCACTGAGAGAGTCTGGTGAAAGAGTCCCCCCTAATACCATGGACTATCACTGAGAGAGTCTGGTGAAAGAGTCCCCCCTAATACCATGGACTATCACTGAGAGAGTCTGGTGAAAGAGTCCCCCCTAATACCATGGACTATCACTGAGAGAGTCTGGTGAAAGAGTCCCCCCTAATACCATGGACTATCACTGAGAGAGTCTGGTGAAAGAGTCCCCCCTAATACCATGGACTATCACTGAGAGAGTCTGGTGAAAGAGTCCCCCCTAATACCATGGACTATCACTGAGAGAGACTGGTGAAAGAATCCAGCCTAATACCATGGTCTATCACTGAGAGGCTGGTGAAAGAGTCCCCGCTAATACCATGGACTATCACTGAGAGAGTCTGGTGAAAGAGTCCCCCCTAATACCATGGACTATCACTGAGAGAGTCTGGTGAAAGAGTCCCCCCTAATACCATGGACTATCACTGAGAGAGTCTGGTGAAAGAGTCCCCCCTAATACCATGGACTATCACTGAGAGAGTCTGGTGAAAGAGTCCCCCCTAATACCATGGACTATCACTGAGAGAGTCTGGTGAAAGAGTCCCCCCTAATACCATGGACTATCACTGAGAGAGACTGGTGAAAGAATCCAGCCTAATACCATGGTCTATCACTGATAGGCTGGTGAAAGAGTCCCCCCTAATACCATGGACTATCACTGAGAGGCTGGTGAAAGAGTCCCCCCTAATACCATGGACTATCACTGAGAGAGTCTGGTGAAAGAGTCCCCCCTAATACCATGGACTATCACTGAGAGAGACTGGTGAAAGAATCCAGCCTAATACCATGGTCTATCACTGAGAGGCTGGTGAAAGAGTCCCCCCTAATACCATGGACTATCACTGAGAGGCTGGTGAAAGAGTCCCCGCTAATACCATGGACTATCACTGAGAGAGTCTGGTGAAAGAGTCCCCCCTAATACCATGGACTATCACTGAGAGAGTCTGGTGAAAGAGTCCCCCCTAATACCATGGACTATCACTGAGAGAGTCTGGTGAAAGAGTCCCCCCTAATACCATGGACTATCACTGAGAGAGTCTGGTGAAAGAGTCCCCCCTAATACCATGGACTATCACTGAGAGAGACTGGTGAAAGAATCCAGCCTAATACCATTGTCTATCACTGATAGGCTGGTGAAAGAGTCCCCCCTAATACCATGGACTATCACTGAGAGGCTGGTGAAAGAGTCCCCCCTAATACCATGGACTATCACTGAGAGAGTCTGGTGAAAGAGTCCCCCCTAATACCATGGACTATCACTGAGAGAGACTGGTGAAAGAATCCAGCCTAATACCATGGTCTATCACTGAGAGGCTGGTGAAAGAGTCCCCCCTAATACCATGGACTATCACTGAGAGGCTGGTGAAAGAGTCCCCGCTAATACCATGGACTATCACTGAGAGAGTCTGGTGAAAGAGTCCCCCCTAATACCATGGACTATCACTGAGAGAGTCTGGTGAAAGAGTCCCCCCTAATACCATGGACTATCACTGAGAGAGTCTGGTGAAAGAGTCCCCCCTAATACCATGGACTATCACTGAGAGAGTCTGGTGAAAGAGTCCCCCCTAATACCATGGACTATCACTGAGAGAGTCTGGTGAAAGAGTCCCCCCTAATACCATGGACTATCACTGAGAGAGTCTGGTGAAAGAGTCCCCCCTAATACCATGGACTATCACTGAGAGAGACTGGTGAAAGAATCCAGCCTAATACCATGGTCTATCACTGATAGGCTGGTGAAAGAGTCCCCCCTAATACCATGGACTATCACTGAGAGGCTGGTGAAAGAGTCCCCCCTAATACCATGGACTATCACTGAGAGAGTCTGGTGAAAGAGTCCCCCCTAATACCATGGACTATCACTGAGAGAGACTGGTGAAAGAATCCAGCCTAATACCATGGTCTATCACTGAGAGGCTGGTGAAAGAGTCCCCCCTAATACCATGGACTATCACTGAGAGGCTGGTGAAAGAGTCCCCCTAATACCATGGACTATCACTGAGAGAGTCTGGTGAAAGAGTCCCCCCTAATACCATGGACTATCACTGAGAGAGTCTGGTGAAAGAGTCCCCCTAATACCATGGACTATCACTGAGAGAGTCTGGTGAAAGAGTCCCCCTAATACCATGGACTATCACTGAGAGAGTCTGGTGAAAGAGTCCCCCCTAATACCATGGACTATCACTGAGAGAGTCTGGTGAAAGAGTCCCCCCTAATACCATGGACTATCACTGAGAGAGTCTGGTGAAAGAGTCCCCCCTAATACCATGGACTATCACTGAGAGAGTCTGGTGAAAGAGTCCCCCCTAATACCATGGACTATCACTGAGAGAGTCTGGTGAAAGAGTCCCCCCTAATACCATGGACTATCACTGAGAGAGACTGGTGAAAGAATCCAGCCTAATACCATGGTCTATCACTGAGAGGCTGGTGAAAGAGTCCCCGCTAATACCATGGACTATCACTGAGAGAGTCTGGTGAAAGAGTCCCCCCTAATACCATGGACTATCACTGAGAGAGTCTGGTGAAAGAGTCCCCCCTAATACCATGGACTATCACTGAGAGAGACTGGTGAAAGAATCCAGCCTAATACCATGGACTATCACTGAGAGGCTGGTGAAAGAGTCCCCGCTAATACCATGGACTATCACTGAGAGAGTCTGGTGAAAGAGTCCCCCCTAATACCATGGACTATCACTGAGAGAGTCTGGTGAAAGAGTCCCCCCTAATACCATGGACTATCACTGAGAGAGTCTGGTGAAAGAGTCCCCCCTAATACCATGGACTATCACTGAGAGAGTCTGGTGAAAGAGTCCCCCCTAATACCATGGACTATCACTGAGAGAGACTGGTGAAAGAATCCAGCCTAATACCATGGTCTATCACTGAGAGGCTGGTGAAAGAGTCCCCCCTAATACCATGGACTATCACTGAGAGGCTGGTGAAAGAGTCTTGCCTAATCTCAGACTGTCAACCTTGGCTTCCATTATCCGGAATTTTCAACAAACCAATAGTTAAGTAATGCATTTCACAACAGCCTCTTCAATCATTACTGTTGCTATGTCCCACAGTAACTGTAGGCCACCAGTCCCAATGCAAATATATGTTGTATATTTGGGGGGCAGTGTTCAGAAGTTCAGATAAATGACGTGCCCAAAGTAAACTGCCTGTTACTCAGGCCCAGAAGCAAGGATATGCAGATAATGTGTAGCATTGGATAGAAAACACTCTGAAGTCATCGGGAAAAGGGGCCACCATTGATGTGCCGGATCAGAGAAGAGCAAATATCCCAATGTGCTGCAATCTGGAGTGCTGGTTTGGTCCTGCAGAAATGCCAGATTGGTCTCTACAATTCTGAGCACCTTCTTTGGTGTTTAGATGACCTCCACCAACAACCGTTGCCAGAAGCATAAAGAGAACAGCTGGGACGAAACATGAGGACATTTCTGATTGCCTGGGACAATGTAGCATTCCACCAATCACATGGAATCACAAACTGGTTTGCAGCCCGTCCAAGAATGGTTTCTCCTTTTCTTCCCTCCCTACTCGCCTTTCCTCAACCCCATTGAGGAATTATTTTCTGCCTGTAGGTGGAAAGTGTATGATTATCGGTCACATGACCAAATGTCCCTCCTGGATGCAATGGATGATGTCTGCAGAGACATCTCAACTGAAGACTACCAGGGGTGGATAAGGCAGGCCAAGCGTTTCTATCCGAGGTGCCAAGACATCTCAGCTGAAGAGTACCAGGGGTGGATAAGGCAGGCCAAGCGTTTCTATCCGAGGTGCAGAGACATCAGCTGAAGAGTACCAGGGGTGGATAAGGCATGCCAAGCGTTTCTATCCAAGGTGCATAGCGAGAGACAACATAAGATGCCAGGTTGTTCTTTAAAAGTGCTTTCCTCACCATCTTAAATAAGCATGCCCCTTTCAAAAAAATGTAGAACTAAGAACAGATATAGCCCTTGGTTCTCTCCAGACTTGACTGCCCTTGACCAGTACAAAAACACAGTGTGGCGTACTGCACTAGCATCGAATAGTCCCCGCGATATGCAACTTTTCAGGGAAGTCAGGAACCAATACACACAGTCAGTTAAGAAAGCAAAGGCTGTCTTTTTCAAACATAAATTTACATCCTGCAGCACTAATTCCAAAACATTCTAGGACACTGTAAAGTCCATGGAGAATAAGAGTACCTCCTCCCAGCTGCCCACTGCACTGAGACTAGGAAACACTGTCACCACTGACAAATCCACTATAATCGAGAATTTCAATAAGCATTTCTATACGGCTGGCCATGCTTTCCACCTGACTACCCCAACCCGGGCCAACAGCCCTGCACCCCCTGCAGCAACTGGCCCAAGCCAGCCCCGCTTCTCCTTCACCCAAATCCAGACAGCTGATGTTCTGAAAGAGCTGCAAAATCTGGATCCCTAAAAATCAGCTGGGCGAGACAATCTGGACCCTCTCTTCCTAAAATGATCACCTGACATTGTTGCAACCCCTATTACTAGTCTCTTTCGTATTGTCTGAGATTCCTAATGATTGGAAAGCGGCCACGGTCATCGCCCTCTTCAAAGGGGGAGACACTCTAGACGCAAACTGTTACAGACCTATATATATCCTACCCAGCCTTTCTAAAGTCTTTGAAAGCCAAGTTAATAATAATATATGCCATTTAGCAGATGCTTTTATCAAAAGCGACTTACAGTCATGTGTGCATACATTCTACATATGGGTGGTCCCGGGAATCGAACCCACTACCCTGGCGTTACAAGCGCCATGCTCTACCAACTGAGCTACAGAAGGACCACAGATCACTGACCATTTCGAATCCCACCGTATCTTCTCCGCTATGCAATCTGGTTTCAGAGCCGGTCACGGGTGCACCTCAGCCACGCTCAAGGTACTAAACTACATCATAACCGCCATCAATAAAAGATAGTACTAAGCAGCTGTCTTCATCTACCTGGCCAAGACTTTCGACTCTGTCAGTCACAGTATTCTTATCGGCAGACTCAATAGCCTTGATTTCTCTAATGACTGCCTCTCCTGGTTCACCAACTACTTCTCAGATAGAGTTCAGTGTGTCAAATCGGAGGGCGTGTTGTCCGGACCTCTGGCAGTCTCTATGGGGGTGCCACAGGGTTCAATTCTCAGGCCGACTCTTTTCTCTGTATATATCAATGATGTCGCTCTTGCTGCTGGTAATTCTCTGACCCACCTCTATGCAGACAACACCATTCTGTATACTTCTAGCACTTCTTTGGACACTGTGTTAACAAACCTCCAAACGAGCTTCAACGCCATACAACTCTCCTTCCGTGGCCTCCCAACTGCTCTTAAATGCTAGTAAAACTAAATGCATGCTCTTCAACCGATCACTGCCTGCACCCGCCCGACTAGCATCACTACTCTGGACGGTTCTGACTTAGAATATGTGGACAACTCTAAATACCAAGGTGTCTGGCTAGACGGTAAACTATCCTTCCAGACTCACATTAAGCATTTCCAAACCAAAGTTAAATCTAGAATCGGCTTCCTATTTCACAACAAAGTCTCCTCGTGAAAACTGACTATCCTACCGATCCTTGACTTTGGCGATATCATTTAGAAAATAGCATCCAATACTCTACTCAACAAAAATTGGATGTAGTCTATCACAGTGCCATCCAATTTGTCTCCAAAGCCCCATATACTAACTCCAGGTCATCTATAAGCCTTTGCTAGTTAAAGCTCCGCCTTATCTCAGCTCACTGGTCACCATAGCATCACCCACCCATAGCATGTGCTCCAGCAGGTATATTTCACTGGTCATCCCCAACGCCAACAGTTTATTAGCTAACACCTCCTTCGGCCGCTTTTCCTTCCAGTTCTCTGCCGCCAATGACTGGAACGAATTGCAAAAATCACTGAAGTTGGAGACTTATATCTCCCTCACTAACTTTAAGCATCAGCTGTCAGAGCAGCTCACAGATCACTACACCTGTATACAGCCCATCTGTAAATAGCCCATCCAACCAACTACCTACCTCATCCCCAGATTTGTTTTTTGTTTTTCTGCTCTTTTGCACACCAGTATTTCTACTTGCACATCCTCTTCTGCACAAATATCACTCCAGTGTAAATTGCTAAATTGTAATTACTTCGCCACTATTGACCGATTTATTGCCTTTACCTCCTTACTTCATTTGCACACACTGTAAACAGATTTTTCTATTGTGTTACTCACTGTATTGTTTGTTTATTCCATGTGTAACTCTGTGTTGTTGTTTTTGTCGCAATGCTTTTCTTTATCTTGGCCAGGTCGCAGTTGAAAATGAGAACTTGTTCTCAACTAGCCTACCTTGTGAAATACAAACATAAAAAAAAAAGATGTGATGTGGACAAATGCTGAACATAGATTAGAACAGGACTGTGCATTTTTGTGTTTTTCCCTTCTGTGTCTTTTTAATGTATTTTTTACACACTTGGAACCAAAGGCCATGTATGTTGGATGTGATGTTGATCACCGGCAGTACTTTCATGTTGCCAATAAAGCTTTTACTGCAGCAATTCTGTCACTTACAATGTTTTTTTATACTGTACTGTCACTCCATGACCTTAGTTATCTTTGTTTTCTTTATTTATTATTTTGGTTAGGTCAGGGTGTAATGAGGTTGGTATGGGTGGTTTTTGTATGTCTAGGGGGTTTTGAATGTCTAGCGGGTTTTGTATATCTAGGTGTTTCTGTATGTATTCATATCACGCTGCGCCTTGGTCTCCTCGTTAATGAACGTGACAGAATAACCCACCAAACCAGGACCAAGCAGCGTGAAAAGGAGGAACAGCGCTTAATGGGGAGATGCACCTGGGAGGAGATATTAGATGGAGCAGGACCCTGTACACAGCCGGGGAGTAATCACAGTCCTAAGGAGGAGATAGAGGCAGCTAAAGTGGAACGGCGATACTACGAGGGAAAAATACCGGAGAATAGAGGAACGGCCACGATATGAATGTACACGGCTAGCACGGAAGCTCGAAAGGCAGCCCCAATACATTTTTTTTTTTTTTTGGGGGGACACGAGGAGATTGCATGAGTCAGGTCGGAGAGCTGAGCCTACTCCTTGTG
Organism: Oncorhynchus keta; assembly: GCF_023373465.1. Classification (NCBI taxonomy): domain Eukaryota; kingdom Metazoa; phylum Chordata; class Actinopteri; order Salmoniformes; family Salmonidae; genus Oncorhynchus; species Oncorhynchus keta. Next base: position 6,469,077 of record NC_068450.1, on the reverse strand, counting down.
CTTACCATGGGGAGCGTGTTACTGGTCAGCCACCGTGTTATGCGGTAGAGCGCACGGTGTCTCCAGTGCGCTATTCTAGCCCGGTGCGCTCTATTCCAGCTCCTCCTATTGGCCGGGCTAAAATGGGCACCCAGCCAGGATGGAGGGTGCCGGCTCAGTGCTCCTGGTCTCCAGTATACCTCCTTGGACCAGGATATCCTGCCCTGGCTCTGCGTACTGTGTCTCCGGTGAGTCTGCACAGACCAGTGCGTCCTGTGCCAGCACCCATTTGCAGGGTGAAAATGAACATCCGGCCAGGACGGGTTGTGTCAGCTCTACACTCCAGACCTCCAGTGCCCCTCCACAGTCCAGTACGTCCTGTGCCTGCTCCCCGCACTCGCCCTGAGGTGTGTGTCACCAGCCCGGTACCACCAGTGGCGGTACCACACACCAGGCGAACAGTGCGCCTTCAGGGTCCAGTACGCCCTGTTCCTGCACCTCACACTCGCCCTGAGGTGCGTGTCCCCAGCCCGGTACCACCAGTGCCGGCACCACGCACCAGGCCTACAGTGCGCCTCGGCAGTCCAGAGCGTCTGGCGACAGTACCCAGTCCAGGGCGTCCGGTGACAGTACCTAGACCAGAACCTCCAGCGTCGGTCCCCAGTCCGGGGTCTCCAGCGACAGTCCCCAGTGCGGAGCCTCCAGCGACGGTCCCCAGTGCGGAGCCTCCAGCGACGGTCCCCAGTGCGGAGCCTCCAGCGACGGTCCCCAGTGCGGAGCCTCCAGCGATGGTCCCCAGTCTGGAGCCTCCAGCGACGGTCCCCAGTGCGGAGCCTCCAGCGACGGTCCCCAGTCCGGGGCCTCCAGCGACGGTCCCCAGTCCGGGGCCTCCAGCGACGGTCCCCAGTCCGGGGCCTCCAGCGACGATCCCCAGTCCGGGGTCTCCAGCGACGGTCTTCAGTCCGGGGCCTCCAGCGACGGTCCCCAGTCCGGGGCCTCCAGCGTCGGTCCCCAGTCCGGGGCCTCCAGCGACGGTCCTCAGTCCGGGGCCTCCAGCGACGGTCCCCAGTCCGGGGCCTCCAGCGACGGTCCCCAGTCCGGGGCCTCCAGCGACGGTCCCCAGTCCGGGGTCTCCAGCGCCGGTCCCCAGTCCGGGGCCTCCAGCGACGGTCCCCAGTCCGGGGTCTCCAGCGCCGGTCCCCAGTCCGGGGCCTCCAGCGACGGTCCCCAGTCCAGGGCCTCCAGCGACGGTCCCCAGACCAGAACCTCCAGCGACGGTCCCCAGACCAGAACCTCCACCGCCGGTCCCTAGTCCAGAAAATCAGGCGATGATCCACGCGGCGAGGGTTTTTTGTATATCTTGGTGTTTTTATGTCTATGGTTGCCTAGATTGGTTCCCAATCAGAGGCAGCTGTTTATCGGTGTCTCTGATTGGGGACCATATTTAGGTAGCCATATTCCTTGGGTATTTTGTGGATTATTGTCTATGGTTAGTTGCATGTCAGCACTCGTTATATATAGCTTCACGTTTGTTTTGTTGTTTTGTATAGTTTGTTCAGTGTTCTCTTTCATTAAAGAGGAATGTATTCATATCACGTTGCGCCTTGGTCTCCTCGTTATGACGAACGTGACATGTACGTTGTACACACTCACTTTTAAATAGTATAGTATGTTGCCAAATATGCACACATTTGACACTCAACCAGAAACAATGTAGAGTGGTTAACAGTAAAAGGAAATTGAATTATGAAAAACAATGGATTTCGTGTGGTCTATTGTATGCACGTATAACTGAAACATGAAAAGTAATGCAGTTTTTTGTAATGCCATCAACTGTATTTTGAAAGTCGCTGTGCTTTGATTGACTATGTTCCTCTTAGATAGAGTGTGAGTCAGGTTTTCTGTGTTTTGATAGAGTTGGTGTATGTAGAGTTTTTTTTTTAGCATTTTGAAATATAGAGTTGGTATTTCATTAACAATTTGTGGGTTTTTTTTGCAGAAAATTAAATATTTAGCTAATTGTGTGATGTAGGTGTGTTGCCGTATTAAGAGTTTAGTAAAAGTATCTTAAGTATAGGCAAATGCTTGTTAGCAATTGTAAAAAAAACATAATGTAAAAGTCCATTACTCAAGTTAGAAATTGGTTGTAAATGACTGGCATTTCTCAGAATCTTTCTCAAATATTAATTGCGAACTTCACACGACACTATGGGGTGTGTAGATCATATGGATTAATTTAAATCAAATGATTAAATTATCTCTGTCAGCTGTCTGTATTGTCCTCTGTAATCTCATGATATATATATTTAAACGTTTTATCCTACGTTTTATCCTACAACATCAAGCTGTTTTTATGGGGGATCTGTTCTGTGCTTTATCTCTATGTTTCCCATTAAGTTTTATTTTTGAGTCTTCTCATGTGGGTTTTGTTACACCAGCTTCAAACAGCTGAACGTACTGTATTTTTGGTTATTGAAAAGATATTCCACAATGGTACAATGGTTCTCTACGTTGCTTGTTTTGTCACATAAACGGAAATTATAGGTCGAACTATTCGAATTTTAACAACCAGGAAATGGACGATCGATTTCTGCATTTTGTACATTTCAGAAAAACAGACTCTTTGCTAAACTAAACTATAAACTACCAAGCCAACAAAGTTAAGCTGGATTACACAATTATGACGATACTACAGCCTGTCTTTGTTGTGATTTTATGGTTCCTTCTTTTTTTTGCTAAAGTAGTAATCATCTCAGGAAGACACCTCCACCAGGAATGCGGCTGCTGAACTCCAGTGTTCAGTATGACCTTCCTGTGCATTTAAAGAACACAGATGCTTTCCTGGAATCATTCTCCAAAATCCAACGTTTTAACATCGCATGGTTCAAATGCACTCTAACCAAGATGTCATCCCTATTACGTCAACTGAATGCACTCTTACCAAGATGGCATCCCTATTACGTCAACTGAATGCACTCTAACCAAGATGGCATCCCTATTACGTCAACTGAATGCACTCTAACCTAAGATGGCATCCCTATTACGTCAACTGAATGCACTCTTACCAAGATGGCATCCCTATTACGTCAACTGAATGCACTCTTACCAAACTAATGCACTCTTACCAAGATGGCATCCCTATTACGTCAACTGAATGCACTCTTACCAAACTAATGCACTCTTACCAAGATGGCATCCCTATTACGTCAACTGAATGCACTCTTACCAAACTAATGCACTCTTACCAAGATGGCATCCCTATTACGTCAACTGAATGCACTCTAACCAAGATGGCATCCCTATTACGTCAACTGAATGCACTCTACCCAAGATGGCATCCCTATTACGTCAACTGAATGCACTCTAACCAAGATGGCATCCCTATTACGTCAACTGAATGCACTCTAACCTAAGATGGCATCCCTATTACGTCAACTGAATGCACTCTAACCAAGATGGCATCCCTATTACGTCAACTGAATGCACTCTAACCAAGATGGCATCCCTATTACGTCAACTGAATACACTCTAACCAAGATGGCATCCCTATTACGTCAACTGAATGCACTCTTACCAAGATGGCATCCCTATTACGTCAACTGAATACACTCTAACCAAGATGGCATCCCTATTACGTCAACTGAATGCACTCTAACCAAGATGGCATCCCTATTACGTCAACTGAATGCACTCTAACCAAGATGGCATCCCTATTACGTCAACTGAATGCACTCTAACCAAGATGGCACCCCTATTACGTCAACTGAATGCACTCTAACCAAGATGGCATCCCTATTACGTCAACTGAATGCACTCTTACCAAGATGGCATCCCTATTACGTCAACTGAATGCACTCTTACCAAGATGGCATCCCTATTACGTCAACTGAATACACTCTAACCAAGATGACATCCCTATTACGTCAACTGAATGCACTCTTACCAAGATGGCATCCCTATTACGTCAACTGAATGCACTCTAACCAAGATGGCATCCCTATTACGTCAACTGAATGCACTCTTACCAAGATGGCATCCCTATTACGTCAACTGAATGCACTCTTACCAAGATGGCATCCCTATTACGTCAACTGAATACACTCTAACCAAGATGACATCCCTATTACGTCAACTGAATGCACTCTTACCAAGATGGCATCCCTATTACGTCAACTGAATGGACTCTTACCAAGATGGCATCCCTAATACGTCAACTGAATGCACGCTTACCAAACTAATGCACTCTAACCAAGATGGCATCCCTATTACGTCAACTGAATGCACACTTACCAAACTAATTCACTCTAACCAAGATGGCATCCCTATTACGTCAACTGAATGCACGCTTACCAAACTAATACACTCTAACCAAGATGGCATCCCTATTACGTCAACTGAATGCACGCTTACCAAACTAATGCACTCTAACCAAGATGTCATCCCTATTACGTCAACTGAATGCACGCTTACCAAACTAATGCACTCTAACCAAGATGGCATCCCTATTACGTCAACTGAATGCACTCTAACCAAGATGGCATCCCTATTACGTCAACTGAATGCACGCTTACCAAACTAATGCACTCTAACCAAGATGGCATCCCTATTACGTCAACTGAATGCACACTAACCAAGATGGCATCCCTATTACGTCAACTGAATGCACTCTTACCAAACTAATGTACTCTAACCAAGATGGCATCCCTATTACGTCAACTGAATGCACTCTAACCAAACTAATGCACTCTAACCAAGATGGCATCCCTATTACGTCAACTGAATGCACTCTTACCAAGATGGCATCCCTATTACGTCAACTGAATGCACGCTTACCAAACTAATGCACTCTAACCAAGATGGCATCCCTATTATGTCAACTGAATGCACGCTTACCAAACTAATGCACTCTAACCAAGATGGCATCCCTATTACGTCAACTGAATGCACTCTTACCAAACTAATACACTCTAACCAAGATGGCAGCCGAGCGGAAATGGAGGAAAACTCGCCTCCCTGCGGACCTGGCATCCTTTCACTCCCTCCTCTCTACATTTTCCTCCTCTGTCTCTGCTGCTAAAGCCACTTTCTACCACTCTAAATTCCAAGCATCTGCCTCTAACCCTAGGAAGCTCTTTGCCACCTTCTCCTCCCTCCTGAATCCTCCTCCCCCCCCCCCCTCCTCCCTCTCTGCAGATGACTTCGTCAACCATTTTGAAAAGAAGGTCGACGACATCCGATCCTCGTTTGCTAAGTCAAACGACACCGCTGGTTCTGCTCACACTGCCCTACCCTGTGCTCTGACCTCTTTCTCCCCTCTCTCTCCAGATGAAATCTCGCGTCTTGTGACGGCCGGCCGCCCAACAACCTGCCCGCTTGACCCTATCCCCTCCTCTCTTCTCCAGACCATTTCCGGAGACCTTCTCCCTTACCTCACCTCGCTCATCAACTCATCCCTGACCGCTGGCTACGTCCCTTCCGTCTTCAAGAGAGCGAGAGTTGCACCCCTTCTGAAAAAACCTACACTCGATCCCTCCGATGTCAACAACTACAGACCAGTATCCCTTCTTTCTTTTCTCTCCAAAACTCTTGAACGTGCCGTCCTTGGCCAGCTCTCCCGCTATCTCTCTCAGAATGACCTTCTTGATCCAAATCAGTCAGGTTTCAAGACTAGTCATTCAACTGAGACTGCTCTTCTCTGTATCACGGAGGCGCTCCGCACTGCTAAAGCTAACTCTCTCTCCTCTGCTCTCATCCTTCTAGACCTATCGGCTGCCTTCGATACTGTGAACCATCAGATCCTCCTCTCCACCCTCTACGAGTTGGGCATCTCCGGCGCGGCCCACGCTTGGATTGCGTCCTACCTGACAGGTCGCTCCTACCAGGTGGCGTGGCGAGAATCTGTCTCCTCACCACGCGCTCTCACCACTGGTGTCCCCCAGGGCTCTGTTCTAGGCCCTCTCCTATTCTCGCTATACACCAAGTCACTTGGCTCTGTCGTAACCTCACATGGTCTCTCCTATCATTGCTATGCAGACGACACACAATTAATCTTCTCCTTTCCCCCTTCTGATGACCAAGTGGCGAATCGCATCTCTGCATGTCTGGCAGACATATCAGTGTGGATGACGGATCACCACCTCAAGCTGAACCTCGGCAAGACGGAGCTGCTCTTCCTCCCGGGGAAGGACTGCCCGTTCCATGATCTCGCCATCACGGTTGACAACTCCATTGTGTCCACCTCCCAGAGCGCTAAGAACCTTGGCGTGATCCTGGACAACACCCTGTCGTTCTCAACTAACATCAAGGCGGTGGCCCGTTCCTGTAGGTTCATGCTCTACAACATCCGCAGAGTACGACCCTGCCTCACACAGGAAGCGGCGCAGGTCCTAATCCAGGCACTTGTCATCTCCCGTCTGGATTACTGCAACTCGCTGTTGGCTGGGCTCCCTGCCTGTGCCATTAAACCCCTACAACGCATCCAGAACGCCGCAGCCCGTCTGGTGTTCAACCTTCCCAAGTTCTCTCACGTCACCCCGCTCCTCCGCTCTCTCCACTGGCTTCCAGTTGAAGCTCGCATCCGCTACAAGACCATGGTGCTTGCCTATGGAGCTGTGAGGGGAACGGCACCTCAGTACCTCCAGGCTCTGATCAGGCCCTACACCCAAACAAGGGCACTGCGTTCATCCACCTCTGGCCTGCTCGCCTCCCTACCACTGAGGAAGTACAGTTCCCGCTCAGCCCAGTCAAAACTGTTCGCTGCTCTGGCCCCCCAATGGTGGAACAAACTCCCTCACGACACCAGGACAGCGGAGTCAATCACCACCTTCCGGAGACACCTGAACCCCCACCTCTTTAAGGAATACCTAGGATAGGATAAGTAATCCTTCTCCCCCCTAAAAGATTTAGATGCACTATTGTAAAGTGGCTGTTCCACTGGATGTCATAAGGTGAATGCACCAATTTGTAAGTCGCTCTGGATAAGAGCGTCTGCTAAATGACTTAAATGTAAAATCCCTAATACGTCAACTGAATGCACTCTTACCAAACTAATGCACTCTCACCAAAACTTTAAATATTGTCTAGACCTCTGAAGGGTTGCTCAGTCCTAGGAATGTAAAACTGGAGTTATGAAAGAAGGTTCTGGACAGCAGCTTAAATCTCTTCACGATTTAAGCAGACGACACAACAGTAGTAGGCTTGATTACCAACAACGACGAGACAGCTTACAGGGAGGTGAGGGCTCTCGGAGTGTGGTGTCATATGCTGAAAATATCCTCTCACTCAAAGTCAACAAAACAAAAGAGCTGATCGTGGACTTCAGGAAACAGCAGAGGGAGCACGTCCCTAACCACATTGACGGTACCACAGTGGAGCAGTTTGAAAGTTTTAAGTTCCTCGGGATATATATCATGGACAAACTGAAATGGTCCACCCACACAGACAGTGTGGTGAAGAGGCGCAATAGCGCCTCAGGAGATTGAAGAAATGTGGCTTTTCACCTAAAAACTCAGAAACTTTTACAGATGCCTGGTACGGCAACTGCACCCCCCTCAACCACAAGGCTCTCCAGAGGGTAGTGTGGTCTGCACAAAGCATCACTGGGGGCAAACTACCTGCCCTCCAGGACACCTACACCACCCGATGTCACAGGAAGGCCAAAGAGATCATCAAGGACAACAAACACCCGAGCCACTGCCTGTTCACCCCGCTACCATCCAGAAGGCGAGGTCAGTACAGGTGAATCAAAGCTGGGACCGAGAGACTGAAAACAGCTACTATCTCAAGGCCATCAGACTGTTAAACAGCCATCACTAACACAGAGAGGCTGCCAACAAACAGACCCAAATCACTGGCCACTTTAATAAATGGATTTAATAATGGTATCTCTAGTCACTTTAAATAATGCCACTTTAATAATGTTTACATATCCTAGATTACTCATCTCATATGTATATACTGTATTGTTTTTTACTATCAACATTATCTTGCCTGTCCCGCTCGGCCATCGCGCATCCATATATTTATATGTACATATTCTTATTCCATTCCTTTACATTTGTATAAGGCAGTTGTTGTGAATTTGTTAGATTACTTGTTTGATATTACTGTACTGTTGGAACTAGAAGCACAAGCATTTTGCTACACTCGCATTAACATTTGCTAACCATGTGTGTGTGACCAATAGAATGTGATTTGATTTGCATTCACTCTAGAGACATCACATTCATTAGCCGATTGAGGTCCTTCTTACTATCTAAATTGACCAAGAGGCACCAAAACATTGTTGTTAGTAGCCCGGCGACGTCGAGCTTGAGAATTAATCAAGGATTCTAATATTTTAGCGAGACTAAAAAGTTTAGAAATAGTCTGATAATTATTTAGGTCACCACCTTTGTGAATGGGGTGTACAAGGGCCACCTTCCAAACCTTGGGGATAGTACCAGATATAATCGTTAGGTTAAAAAATATGGGTTAATTATACAACCAATCAGTGGATTCTTTTTTTTTACATCAAACTTAAGCAAGGCATTGAGAACATCACAGATTGGAAGTTGTTGAAATAAAAACAAAGATTCACTAGAAGTTAAAGTGTTAACCGTTGAGTCAGCTAGAGGCTGTCAGAGGGAAGAGCAGTCAATTGACTGACAAGGGTCAATTAAAACCACAGTCTATTTCAAATAAAAAGCCTGCCGAGATAAAAAATTCTGATTAAAAGCATCACTAATCCCATTCTTCTCAGTTATGATGCCAGAGTGAGACAGTACTTGCTTAGAGGAAGTTGTACGCTTCAGTGCATGTACTGTTTTCCAAACATTTAGAAAGATCACCAGAGTTTAAAAAGTAGTTTGATTTAGCTAGTCTGAAAGACTACCAGTCTAATACAGTAATTTTCAAAGTCCTTGGCCCGGGCCTCATTTCCTCATCTGAATGAGCTCAGATAGCGCCGAAGAAAACCAAGGGTTAGATCTACACTAAACAAAATATATATATAAACAATACAACATATAAAGAGTACACATGTTCACTGTTCGGAAATTAAAGTCCCCCCCCCCCCCCCCCCACAACAAACCTTTGCTCTGAGTTTCAATTGAGCTCAGGTGCTTCCTGTTTCCATTGATCATTCTTGAGGCTTGGAGTCCACCTGTGGTAAATTCAATTGATTGGACATGATTTGGAAAGGCACAAAACTGTCTATAATAAGGTCCCATGGTTGAGATAGCAGGTCAGAGCAAAACCAAGCCATGACGTTGAAGGAATTGTCCATAGCGCGCCGAGACAAGATTGTGTCGAGGCAAAGAACTGGCGAAGGCAAAAAATAATAATAATTCTGCAGCATTGAAGGTCCCAAGAGCACAGTGGCCTCCATCATTCTTAAATGAAAGAAGTTTGGAACCACCAAGACAACTTCCTAGAGCTGGCCGCCCGGCCAAACTGAGTAATCGGGGAGAAGGGCCTTGGTCAGGGAGGTGACAAAGAACCCGATGGTCACTCAGACAGAGCTCTAGAGTTCCACTGTGGAGATGGGAGAACCGCCCAGAAGGACAACCATCTCTGCAGCCCTCCACCAATCAGGCATTTATGGTGGAGTTGCCAGATGAAAGCCAGTCCTCAGTAAAAGCCACATGACAGCCTGCTTGGAGTTTGTCAAAAGTCACCTAAAGACTCTCAGACCATGAGAAACAAGATTCTCTGGGCTGATGAAACCATTGAACTCTTTGGCCTGAATGCCAAGCTTCACGTCTGGAGGAAACCTGGCATCATCCCTACGGTGAAGCATGGTGGTGGCTGCATCATGCTGTGAGGATGTTTTTCAGGGACTGGGAGACTATTCATGATCGAGGCAAACGTGAACTGAGAAAGGTACAGAGAGATCCTTGAAAACCTGCTCCAGAGCGCTCAGGACCTCAGACTGGTTCACCTTCCAACAGGACAACGACCTTAAGCTCACAACCAAGACAACGCAGGAGTGACTTCGGGACAAGTCTCTGAATGTCCTTGACTGGCCCAGCCAGAGCCTGGACTTGAACCCGATCTAACATCTCTAGAGAGACTTATATAGAATATAGCTGTGCAGCAATGCTCCCCATCCAACCTGACAGAACTTGAGAGGATCTGCAGAGAAGAATGGGAGAAACTCTCCAAATACAGGTGTGCTAAGCTTGCAGCGTCATACCCAAGAAGACTCAATGCTGTAATCGCTGCCAAAAGTGCTTCAACAAAGTACTGAGTAAAGGGTCTGAATACTTATGTAAAATGTGATATTTCCATTCATTTTTTTGTTTTTATACATTTGCAAAATTTTCTAAAAATCTGCTTTTGTTTGTCATTATGGAGTATTATGTTTAGATTGATAAGGAGGGAAAAAATGATTTAATAATTTAATGTTTGAATAAGGCTGACTGTAGGAACGTCCTGCAGAGCTGATGCCAAATAATTTCACGTTAATGTATCTACCATAAGTGGCCTCCAACATCATTTTAGAGAATTTGAAAGTACATTAATTAATAATTAATTAAATGAAATTAGATTTGACAGATATGACCACCCCTCCCTCTTTCTGTAATCTGTCTCATCTAAATACATTATAATCATTTACTTCTACATCTTTATCAGACGCAGAGCCATATTTTCTGAGAGAACCAAAATGTCAGGGCATGAGTCATGTACCCAAATGCCAATTGTGTCCATTTAAAAAAAAAATCATACATTGAGGTGCATTAGCCCAAGTCCTCTATGAGATTTAAAGTCAGAGGGGGGGTATTCGGTACATTTCCATAAGAGCTAACAGGCATAGGGTCATCTGCCTCTATTTGTTGAGTGAGCTGAGACTATGCCAAGGTCGCTGGCCCCACGTGAGAGCAGAGCAGAACTGAACATTTGACAGACTCTCAAGTTGCTGGATGCGGAGCCTGGGAGAGCAGTCTACACGAATGAAGCTCCCGCCAAAGGAGAGGAGCTGCTGCAGGGGACCAAAGTGGCTGCCAATGCTCCATTCTGGGTGTGTTGGTGTGGCTCCTGTTGCAGGGTTGGGGCTGCCGGGGGGGCAGGAGTGTCCTAGGTCTGTCCTGGGGATGGGGGTAGGGAGGGTATTCAAAACTTGCCTGTGAGGGAGGTTGTAGGGGGGATTGAGGATAGTGGTGTGGAGGGCTGATGATGTGAATGATACGTGAACTGACTACATCATGTGGTCTACTACTGTCAACAGTGTTTTGCCAGACCCTAAGGTAGTGGTCGGTGCTGTGTAGAGCTGGGCTGAGTTGAAGTGGGCCTGGTCTGGTAGAGCTGTGCTGAGGCAGGCCTGGTCTAGTAGAGCTGTGCTGAGGCGGGCCTGGTCTGGTAGAGCTGTGCTGAGGCGGGCCTGGTCTGGTAGAGCTGTGCTGAGGCGGGCCTGGTCTGGTAGAGCTGTGCTGAGGCGGGCCTGGTCTGGTAGAGCTGTGCTGAGGCGGGCCTGGTCTGGTAGAGCTGTGCTGAGGCGGGCTGGGCCAGGTGGCATGGGAGAGAGGTTATATGGGGAATTGAAGAGGGTGGTGTGGAGGGCGGTATTTGTATTTATTAAGGGTCCCAATTAGCTGCTTCCCAGGCAGCATCTACTCTTCCTCTTTCTTCTTCCTCTTCCTGCAAAATGAAGGCAGTTAAATTAAAAACAGTACAATTAAAAAGATTACAATACATTCAGAGATTTCACAACACACTGAGTGCCCTCAGGCCCCTACTCCACCACTACCACTTATCTATAGTATATAATCCACGTGTACGTGTGTGTGTATTGTGCATATGTTGTCGTGTGTGTGTATGCATGTGTCTGTGACTATGTTTGTGTTGCTTCACAATCCACAATTCACAGTTCCATATTTTTATCTGGTTTTTTTAAGTATAATTTATTTGATTTGGAATATTGTTCCATGTAATCATGGCTCTATGTAGTACTGTGCACCTCCCATAGGCTGTTCTGGGGACTTGGGGACTGTGAAGAGACCTCTTGTGGCATGTCTAGTGGGGTACTGTGCACCTCCCATTGTAATGTTTTTAATTTAACTGCCTTCTGGACTTGGGGACTGTGAAGAGACCTCTGGTGGCATGTCTAGTGGGGTACAGCAGGGGTGTCCGAGCTGTGAGCCAGTAGTTCAGACAGACAGCTCGGTGCTTTCAACAAGTCAATACTTCTCATAAATACAAGTTTTGATGAAGTCAATCTCTCCTCCACTTTGAGCCAGGAGAAACTGTCATGCATATGATTGATGTTAGCTCTCTGTGTACATCCAAGGGCCGGCCGTGCAGCCCTGTTCTGATGCAATTGCTTTTTTGGCCTGGATGGAATATGGGGAAAAATGCACCAAATTATTTTTCAATCTTCAACATAGAACTGCTTCCAAAATAAATTGATTGAAATTTGTTACAAATGGCGGAGTCACTTATGATTCACCAAACGATATTTTGAAAGAGGAAGTAAAGTACTTTAAGAATATGTTTTCATTTCAGGCTCCTCCATCTCCACTAACTGAAACTAATTGTATGGATTTTTTTCCTAATAATAATGTAAAATTAACATCTGTACGGAAAGACTCATGTGAAGGCCAAATTACAGAGGAGGAACTTCCTGATGCAATTAAACCCTTTATAAGTCCAGTAAAAATCCAGGGCTGGATGTCATACCAGTGGAAGTATACCAAACCTTTTTTTGATATACTCAGAGGACCAGTATTATTATGTTTTAATCACTCCTATATAAACGCTAGATTATTGGACACGCAACAAGAAGGTCTGATTTCATTATTACTGAAACAGAATCCAAGTGGTAAATGTAAAGATTCTGTCCATTAAAACATATTGGAGGCCTCTTACACTTCAGTGTTGTGATGCAAAAATTATTGCTAAATGATTGGTGCATAGAATTAAAAAGATATTGTCAGATATTATTCATCCTAATCAGACAGGTTTTTTTTTACATGGACAACACATTGGAGTTAATATAAAACAAGTACTGGAATCAATCACAGTAGACCTGTTTACTTGCGGTTTTGCCAACACCTAGAGACCTGCTTTTTAAATTATGTGAACAAAAATATTCCATTATATTTGGAATGGCAAGCCAGACAACATTAAAAGGGCCTACTTATATAACGAACATGAATTCGGAGGGCAGAAACGATTAGATATTAAAGCATTAGACCTCTCACTAAAGGCATCAGTCATACACAAGTCATACTTACATTTGAAATGGTTCTCTAGTAAATTTTTAAGAATGTCTCACCCCATGTTCAAGAATGGCCTTTTTCCCTTTATTCAGATTACAACTGTGTAACGGCTTTCCTCTTCCTCTTCCGAGGAGGAGGAGTAGGAAGGATCAGAGGACCCAAAATGCAGCGTGGTATGTATCCATAATGTCATTTAATGAGAATGAATACAGAATACAAAAAGAACAAGAGAAACCAAAATGAAAACCGAAACAGTCCCGAATGGTGCAAACACTGAAACGGAAAATATTATATAAAACAGTTTTTATATGTATATATGTATATATATGTGTATGTGTATATATATGTGTATATATATGTGTATGTGTATATATATGTGTATATATATGTGTATATATATGTATATATATATATGTATATATATATGTATATATATGTGTATATATATATGTGTATATATATGTATATATATGTGTATATATATGTGTATATATATATGTATATATATGTATATATGTGTATATATATGTGTATATATATGTGTATATATGTGTATATATATGTGTATATATATGTGTATATATGTATATATATGTATATATATGTGTATATATATATGTGTATATATGTGTATATATATGTGTATGTGTATATATATGAATATATATATTTCCCCAAAATAATATATGGGGGATTGGAAATGATGTAGACAACTGATGGGTGTCTTCTAGTGGGCGCTCATGGTGGGTGTCTTTTAGTGGGAGCTCATGGTGGGTGTCTTTTAGTGGGAGCTCATGGTGGGTGTCTTCTAGTGGGCGCTCATGGGTGGGTGTCTTTTAGTGGGAGCTCATGGTGGGTGTCTTTTAGTGGGAGCTCATGGTGGGTGTCTTAGTGGGAGCTCATGGTGGGCGCTCATGGTGGGTGTCTTTTAGTGGGCGCTCATGGTGGGTGTCTTTTAGTGGGAGCTCATGGTGGGTGTCTTCTAGTGGGCGCTCATGGTGGGTGTCTTAGTGGGAGCTCATGGTGGGTGTCTTTAGTGGGCGCTCATGGTGGGTGTCTTTTAGTGGGCGCTCATGGTGGGTGTCTTTTAGTGGGAGCTCATGGTGGGTGTCTTAGTGGGGAGCTCATGGTGGGCGCTCATGGTGGGTGTCTTTTAGTGGGCGCTCATGGTGGGTGTCTTTTAGTGGGTGCTCATGGTGGGTGTCTTTTAGTGGGCGCTCATGGTGGGTGTCTTTTCGTGGGCGCTCATGGTGGGTGTCTTTTAGTGGGAGCTCATGGTGGGTGTCTTTTAGTGGGCGCTCATGGTGGGTGTCTTTTAGTGGGAGCTCATGGTGGGTGTCTTCTAATGGGCGCTCATGGTGGGTGTCTTAGTGGGAGCTCATGGTGGGTGTCTTTTAGTGGGCGCTCATGGTGGGTGTCTTTTAGTGGTAGCTCATGGTGGATGTCTTTTGTGTTTCAGTTGTTGTTGCCAGGCAACATTCAGTGGACACCCCAATAAGTGTCTTTCACAACCATAAAACTCCACCTGTTTTGTTTATTGTCAATGACCCTCCTGTTTGAGTGACCTTATTTGGTTTTCTTGCTGGGGAACGTAACAATGTGAATGTGAAGAATGACAGTGTTGGTGTGTGTGGCTGAGTGGTAAAGACCCAAGGAGTGTGTGTGTTTTACTTCTTAACCAGGTCCTTCCAGTACTATGACTCTGGACAGCCTCCTATAGAGAAGGAAAAAAAGAATCAGAATTCTTAGAAGAGATTGCTGCTTAGACCTGGAGTGATGGTGCTAATTTGAAGGAAGACACATTTCCGCTCTCTCTCGTTCGCTCTCTCTCGCTTTCTATATCTCTCTATTGTTCTCTCTCTCTCGTTCGCTCTCTCTCGCTTTCTATATCTCTCTATTGTTCTCTCTCTCGTTCTCTCTATCGTTCTCTCTCTCTCTCGTTAAATCCTGACCTCAGGTTTCATCAGGGACTACAGGATTAAAGGTTGTTCTGTAATTTACACAGCCACGGTTTATATTCACAGTGTTACTTTTTTTTACCTCTCATAAGAACTGGTCTGGACTTAATTTAGACACGCTTCGCTGTGTGACCTACAAGGGGCATGAAATGATGTCATCACCAGCGATGAGAAGTTCATGGCATTTATTGTGCCCTTAATACTCTGTGATTGGTTGATTGCCTAATTGAATTGGAACTTTTAAGTGGTTTACCAGGAAGTAGTAATCAATTGAATAAGAGAGTTCTTCAATTAATGGAGAGTTGGATAGGATGAGGATGATGAGTTGGGTTATGTCTCAAATGTCACCCTATTCCTTACATAGTGAACTACTTTTGACCAGAACCCTACGAGCCCTAGTCACATGTAGTGCACTTCATCGGAAAATGGGTGTCATTTGGGACACAGTTAATGTTATTTAACCTTTTACATGCGTTTGGAGGCCCCATGTTACTGTTGTGATCCTTACTTCAATCGTAAGGACATTTGTTTCACAGACTGGTGGGACAGTTAAAGGGATGACTTGTCCCCCCACACCAGATACTTTCTGCCAAGCTTGGAAGCCCCAGTAGAAGGTCTGGTATATAACATCTTCAAGTGGTCTTCAATAACCTGGTACCTAACTACATTAGTCATTGTACAGTTGTACAGCCTATCAATGTCCCACCCCACTGCTGACACACCGGCCACTCATACATACAGTGCCTTGCAAAGGTATTCACCCCCCATGGCATTTTTCCTATCTTCTTGCATTACAAACTGTCATTTTTTAAATATTTTTTTTTAACATTTGGATTTCATGTTATGGACCTACACAAAATAGTCAAAAATGGTGAAGTGAAATTTAAAAAAAATACTTGTTTAAATTTTTTTCTCTAAAATAAAAAAATGGAAAAGTGGTGTGTTTATTCACCCCCCTTTTGCTATGAAGCCCCTAAATAAGATCTAGTGCAACCAAATACCTTGAAGTACCCCAGTAGAACCCATCCAAATTGAAGGAGCTGGAGCAGTTTTCCTTGAAGAAATGGCAAAAATCCCAGTGGCTGGATGTGTCAAGCTTAGAGACATACCCCAAGAGACTTGCAGCTGTAATTGCTGCAGAAGGTGGCTCTACAAAGTATTGACTTTGGGGGGGTGAATAGTTACGCAAACTCAAGTTTTCTGTTTTTTCCCCCGTCTCTTATTTCTTGTTTGTTTCACAAAGAATATTTTGCATTTTAAAGTGGTAGGCATGTTGTATAAATCAAATGATACAAACCC
>NC_068450.1:6340145-6450145 GCF_023373465.1 Oncorhynchus keta | reverse complement strand
ATGGCTTTAACATAGTCTCTAATACAGCTTCTAGAGAGGTTATATCTACATGGCCATGGCTTTAACAGAGTCTCTAATACAGCTTCTAGAGAGGTTATATCTACATGGCTCTAACAGAGTCTCTAATACAGCTTCTAGAGAGGTTATATCTACATGGATTTTACAGAGTCTCTAATACAGCTTCTAGAGAGGTTATATCTACATGGCTTTAACAGAGTCTCTAATACAGCTTCTAGAGAGGTTATATCTACATGGCTTTAACAGAGTCTCTAATACAGCTTCTAGAGAGGTTATATCTACATGGCTTTAACAGAGTCTCTAATACAGCTTCTAGAGAGGTTATATCTACATGGCTTTAACAGAGTCTCTAATACAGCTTCTAGAGAGGTTATATCTACATGGCTTTAACAGAGTCTCTAATACAGCTTCTAGAGAGGTTATATCTACATGGCTCTAACAGAGACTCTAATACAGCTTCTAGAGAGGTTATATCTACATGGCTCTAACAGAGTCTCTAATACAGCTTCTAGAGAGGTTATATCTACATGGCTTTAACAGAGTCTCTAATACAGCTTTTAGAGAGGTTATATCTACATGGCTTTAACATAATCTCTAATACAGCTTCTAGAGAGGTTATATCTACATGGCTTTAACAGAGTCTCTAATACAGCTTCTAGAGAGGTTATATCTACATGGCTTTAACAGAGTCTCTAATACAGCTTCTAGAGAGGTTATATCTACATGGCTTTAACAGAGTCTCTAATACAGCTTCTAGAGAGGTTATATCTACATGGCCCTAACAGAGACTCTAATACAGCTTCTAGAGAGGTTATATCTACATGGCTCTAACAGAGTCTATAATACAGCTTCTAGAGAGGCTATATCTACATGGCTTTAACAGAGTCTCTAATACAGCTTCTAGAGAGGTTATATCTACATGGCTCTAACAGAGACTCTAATACAGCTTCTAGAGAGGTTATATCTACATGGCTTTAACAGAGTCTCTAATACAGCTTCTAGAGAGGTTATATCTACATGGCCCTAACAGAGACTCTAATACAGCTTCTAGAGAGGTTATATCTACATGGCTCTAATAGAGTCTATAATACAGCTTCTAGAGAGGTTATATCTACATGGCTTTAACAGAGTCTCTAATACAGCTTCTAGAGAGGTTATATCTACATGGCTTTAACAGAGTCTCTAATACAGCTTCTAGAGAGGTTATATCTACATGGCTTTAACAGAGTCTCTAATACAGCTTCTAGAGAGGTTATATCTACATGGCTTTAACAGAGTCTCTAATACAGCTTCTAGAGAGGTTATATCTACATGGCTTTAACAGAGTCTCTAATACAGCTTCTAGAGAGGTTATATCTACATGGCTTTAACAGAGTCTCTAATACAGCTTCTAGAGAGGTTATATCTACATGGCTTTAACAGAGTCTCTAATACAGCTTCTAGAGAGGTTATATCTACATGGCCATGGCTTTAACAGAGTCTCTAATACAGCTTCTAGAGAGGTTATATCTACATGGCTCTAACAGAGTCTCTAATACAGCTTCTAGAGAGGTTATATCTACATGGATTTAACAGAGTCTCTAATACAGCTTCTAGAGAGGTTATATCTACATGGCTTTAACAGAGTCTCTAATACAGCTTCTAGAGAGGTTATATCTACATGGCTTTAACAGAGTCTCTAATACAGCTTCTAGAGATGTTATATCTACATGGCTTTAACAGAGTCTCTAATACAGCTTCTAGAGAGGTTATATCTACATGGCTTTAACAGAGTCTCTAATACAGCTTCTAGAGAGGTTATATCTACATGGCTTTAACAGAGTATCTAATACAGCTTCTAGAGAGGTTATATCTACATGGCTTTAACAGAGTCTATAATACAGCTTCTAGAGAGGTTATATCTACATGGCTTTAACAGAGTCTCTAATACAGCTTCTAGAGAGGTTATATCTACATGGCTTTAACAGAGTCTCTAATACAGCTTCTAGAGAGGTTATATCTACATGGCTTTAACAGAGTCTCTAATACAGCTTCTAGAGAGGTTATATCTACATGGCTTTAACAGAGTCTCTAATACAGCTTCTAGAGAGGTTATATCTACATGGCTTTAACAGAGTCTCTAATACAGCTTCTAGAGAGGTTATATCTACATGGCTTTAACAGAGTCTCTAATACAGCTTCTAGAGAGGTTATATCTACATGGCCATGGCTTTAACAGAGTCTCTAATACAGCTTCTAGAGAGGTTATATCTACATGGCTCTAACAGAGTCTCTAATACAGCTTCTAGAGAGGTTATATCTACATGGATTTAACAGAGTCTCTAATACAGCTTCTAGAGAGGTTATATCTACATGGCTTTAACAGAGTCTCTAATACAGCTTCTAGAGAGGTTATATCTACATGGCTTTAACAGAGTCTCTAATACAGCTTCTAGAGATGTTATATCTACATGGCTTTAACAGAGTCTCTAATACAGCTTCTAGAGAGGTTATATCTACATGGCTTTAACAGAGTCTCTAATACAGCTTATAGAGAGGTTATATCTACATGGCTTTAACAGAGTATCTAATACAGCTTCTAGAGAGGTTATATCTACATGGCTTTAACAGAGTCTATAATACAGCTTCTAGAGAGGTTATATCTACATGGCTTTAACAGAGTCTCTAATACAGCTTCTAGAGAGGTTATATCTACATGGCTTTAACAGAGTCTCTAATACAGCTTCTAGAGAGGTTATATCTACATGGCTTTAACAGAGTCTCTAATACAGCTTCTAGAGAGGTTATATCTACATGGCTTTAACAGAGTCTCTAATACAGCTTCTAGAGAGGTTATATCTACATGGCTTTAACAGAGTCTCTAATACAGCTTCTAGAGAGGTTATATCTACATGGCTTTAACAGAGTCTCTAATACAGCTTCTAGAGAGGTTATATCTACATGGCTTTAACAGAGTCTCTAATACAGCTTCTAGAGAGGTTATATCTACATGGCCATGGCTTTAACAGAGTCTCTAATACAGCTTCTAGAGAGGTTATATCTACATGGCTCTAACAGAGTCTCTAATACAGCTTCTAGAGAGGTTATATCTACATGGATTTAACAGAGTCTCTAATACAGCTTCTAGAGAGGTTATATCTACATGGCTTTAACAGAGTCTCTAATACAGCTTCTAGAGAGGTTATATCTACATGGCTTTAACATAGTCTCTAATACAGCTTCTAGAGAGGTTATATCTACATGGCTTTAACAGAGTCTCTAATACAGCTTCTAGAGAGGTTATATCTACATGGCTTTAACAGAGTCTCTAATACAGCTTCTAGAGAGGTTATATCTACATGGCCCTAACAGAGACTCTAATACAGCTTCTAGAGAGGTTATATCTACATGGCTCTAACAGAGTCTATAATACAGCTTCTAGAGAGGTTATATCTACATGGCTTTAACAGAGTCTCTAATACAGCTTCTAGAGAGGTTATATCTACATGGCTTTAACAGAGTCTCTAATACAGCTTCTAGAGAGGTTATATCTACATGGCTTTAACAGAGTCTCTAATACAGCTTCTAGAGAGGTTATATCTACATGGCTTTAACATAGTCTCTAATACAGCTTCTAGAGAGGTTATATCTACATGGCTTTAACATAGTCTCTAATACAGCTTCTAGAGAGGTTATATCTACATGGCCCTAACAGAGACTCTAATACAGCTTCTAGAGAGGTTATATCTACATGGCCCTAACAGAGACTCTAATACAGCTTCTAGAGAGGTTATATCTACATGGCTCTAACAGAGTCTATAATACAGCTTCTAGAGAGGCTATATCTACATGGCTTTAACAGAGTCTCTAATACAGCTTCTAGAGAGGTTATATCTACATGGCTCTAACAGAGACTCTAATACAGCTTCTAGAGAGGTTATATCTACATGGCTTTAACAGAGTCTCTAATACAGCTTCTAGAGAGGTTATATCTACATGGCTCTAACAGAGACTCTAATACAGCTTCTAGAGAGGTTATATCTACATGGCTCTAACAGAGACTCTAATACAGCTTCTAGAGAGGTTATATCTACATGGCTTTAACAGAGTCTCTAATACAGCTTCTAGAGAGGTTATATCTACATGGCTTTAACAGAGTCTCTAATACAGCTTCTAGAGAGGTTATATCTACATGGCTTTAACATAGTCTCTAATACAGCTTCTAGAGAGGTTATATCTACATGGCTTTAACAGAGTCTCTAATACAGCTTCTAGAGAGGTTATATCTACATGGCCCTAACAGAGACTCTAATACAGCTTCTAGAGAGGTTATATCTACATGGCTCTAACAGAGTCTATAATACAGCTTCTAGAGAGGTTATATCTACATGGCTTTAACAGAGTCTCTAATACAGCTTCTAGAGAGGTTATATCTACATGGCTTTAACAGAGTCTCTAATACAGTTTCTAGAGAGGTTATATCTACATGGCTCAAACAGAGACTCTAATACAGCTTCTAGAGAGGTTATATCTACATGGCTCTAACAGAGTCTCTAATACAGCTTCTAGAGAGGTTATATCTACATGGCTTTAACAGAGTCTCTAATACAGCTTCTAGAGAGGTTATATCTACATGGCTTTAACAGAGTCTCTAATACAGCTTCTAGAGAGGTTATATCTACATGGCTTTAACAGAGACTCTAATACAGCTTCTAGAGAGGTTATATCTACATGGCTTTAACAGAGTCTCTAATACAGCTTCTAGAGAGGTTATATCTACATGGCTTTAACAGAGTCTCTAATACAGCTTCTAGAGATGTTAGATCTACATGGCTCTAACAGCATCTCCTATACAGCCTCTGGAGAGGTTATCTACATGGCTTTAATAGAGTCTCTAATACAGCCTCTAGAGAGGTTAGATCTACATGGCTCTAACAGTGTCTCCTACACAGCTTCTAGCAAGGTTATATCTACATGGCTCTAACAGCGTCTCCTATACAGCCTCTAGAGAGGTTAGATCTACCTGTCTCTAACATTTTCTAATACAGCCTCTAGAGAGGTTATATCTAAATCTTCACAACTATAGTCTGAGTAAACAGTCTCCTGAATCATAAGGTCTCTCAAAGAAGTTCATAATATCTACTCTATCATCAAGATTTACAATGCATAATCAACACAGTGTGTCCTCACACCCCACATCCCAATGGATAAACAGAGAGTAAGCAGGTCAGGAGGGGAATCCAAGGGAGTGTAGAGTGGGGAATCCAGGACAGAGTAGCAGGACTGACGAGACGTCAGACTGGAGACAGGGACCAGAGTCAGAGCGGGCAGAACTGTAGCGGAGAGGAAAACAGCATCAGGCAGGGAAAACAGGCACAGCACATCAGGGACAAACGGCTAGAAACGTGGACTGACTGAGCAGAGATTAGGATCTGGCAGTGTGGAAGTGGCAGGACGGAGTATTTGTAGAGGTCTTGATTATGGAACAGGTTGCAGCTGGTGGGGATCTGCTCTGACTCCATCACAACTGTCTCTGCCCACACCAACACACACAGAGAGAGGGAGAGAGCACTGGGGGAGTGCCGGCAGGTCAAGGACACACAGGATGAGCACTAGGGGGCGAGGTAGGAGCAGATGTGACAGTACTCCCCTCCCCCTCCCTCCAAATGTGACGGCGGGGCACCCAGCAGCGCTCCTCAGGACCGTATCCCTCCCAGTCCACCAGGCACTGCCAGCCACGACCCCGACGGTGCACATCCAAAGCCACCGGACGGTATAGGCAGAATGGTCATCGATGAGCCGAGGGGGGTGTAGGAGCTGCTGCAGGAGGAGACAAGGGACTGGAGCAGACAGGTTTAATCAAGGACACATGGAAGGTTGGGTGGATCTTACGAGAGTCTGGGAGCTTCAGGTGCTCAGCAGAGGGGTTAATGACATGATCAATCAAATGAATCGGGGGGCAAGTTTCCTGGAAGCCACTTTCAAAGGCAAGTCCTTCAATGAGAACCATTCCTTTTGGCCTGGAGTGTGGACCGGAGCTGAGGCACGGTGACGGTTTGCTTGGGATTGAGTCCTGGTGGAGGCACGGTGAAGGGCAGACCGGGCCCTCCTCCAGGTGCGATGACAATGGTGCATGTGGTCATGGAATGAGGGCACCGCTTCCTCAACCTCTTGGGCGGGGAACAAGGGGGGTTGATAGCACAGAGCACACTCGAAGAGTGACATACCTGACGAGGCGTTGATGAGGGTGTTGTTGGAATGTCATGCAGCTGAAACACATGGGATACCAGCAGGTTCGCAGTCTCCCTGGAGGATGGATGCAGGTGGATGGCATAATGGTCTCTGGCTCTGAACCTGTGTTGTGGTCGGTGAATTGATGGGAGAGGGCGTCAGGCTCGGTATTCTAAGACCCGGGGTGATAAGTGAGTGTGACGTTGAATCTTCCAAAGAACAATGCCCACCTGGTCTGTCTGGAGTTCAGACTTTTGGCGGTCTGGATGAAGGACAGGTTTTTATGATCAGTCCACACAATGGGGAGAACCGATCCCTCCAACCAGTGACGCCACTCTTTAAGAGCCAGCTTCACAGCCAGAAGATCCCGGTTACCTATGTTGAAATTTCTTTCCGCAGGTGATCAGCGGGGGAACGTTGAGACAGAACAGCACCTACCCCTTGTGTCGGAGGCCTCCACCTCGATGACGACTGGAGTTCTGAGTCTGGGTGAGGGTCGGAGCGGAAGTGAAGTGACGCTTGTGTTCCCGGAACGCTGCCTCTGCCTCAGGGGTCCAGTAGAATGGAGAGGTTGGAGGTGAGAGTGGGGAGAGGGCCTGATGCGGAACGCTGCCTCTGCCTCAGGGGTCCAGTAGAATGGAGAGGTTGGAGGTGAGAGTGGGGAGAGGGCCTGACGCGGAACGCTGCCTCTGCCTCAGGGGTCCAGTAGAATGGAGAGGTTGGAGGTGAGAGTGGGAGAGGGCCTGACGCGGAACGCTGCCTCTGCCTCAGGGGTCCAGTAGAATGGAGAGGTTGGAGGTGAGAGTGGGGAGAGGGCCTGACGCGGAACGCTGCCTCTGCCTCAGGGGTCCAGTAGAATGGAGAGGTTGGAGGTGAGAGTGGGGAGAGGGCCTGACGCGGAACGCTGCCTCTGCCTCAGGGGTCCAGCAGAATGGAGAGGTTGGAGGTGAGAGTGGGGAGAGGGCCTGACGCGGAACGCTGCCTCTGCCTCAGGGGTCCAGTAGAATGGAGAGGTTTGAGGTGAGAGTGGGGAGAGGGCCTGACAAACGGCTGTAGCTACGATGAAACGTCTGTAAAAATTGGTAAACCCCAGGAAACGCTCGAGCTGCTTCAGATTCGAGGGCACAGGCCACTCTGTCACTGCCCTGACCTTGGCAGCAACAAATGATTATGTTCACCGCCAAGTCGAAAAAACAGACATTTTTCCAGCCAAAGATAGGAGTCTCAAAAAGCAGAAATATACATCAAATTAATCACTAACCTTTGACGATCTTCATCAGATGACACTCATAGGACATCATGTTACACAATACATGTTGTTTTGTTCGAGAATGTGCATATTTATATCCAGAAATCTCAGTTTACATTGGCGCCTTACGTGCAGTAATGTTTTGATTCCAAAACATCCGGTGATTTTGCAGAAATACTCATAATAAACATTGATAAAAGATACAAGTGTTATTCACAGAATTAAAGATAGACTTCTCCTTAATGCAACCGCTGTGTCAGATTTCAAAAAGACTTTACGGAAAAAGCATCATCTGAGAACGGCGCTCAGAACCCAAAACAGCCAGAGGAATATCCGCCATTTTGGAATCAACAAAGTTGATTTATAGTAATTTATTGTCGAACTGGGATTCCTGGGAGTGCCTTCTGATGAAGATCATCAAATGTAATATTTATGGTGTTGTTTCTAACTTTGTTGACGTCAGGGCTTTGTGATGGCCACTCCAATACCTTGACTTTGTTGTCCTTAAGCCATTTTGCCACAATTTTGGAAGTCTGCTTGGGTTCATTTTCCATTTGGAAGAACCATTTGCGACCAAGCTTTAACTTCCTGACTGATGTCTTGAGATATTGCTTCAATATATCCACATAATTTTCATTCCTCATGACCCCATCTATTTTGTGAAGTGCACCAGTCCCTCCTGCAGCAAAGCATCCCCACAACATGATGCTGCCACCCCCATGCTTCACGGTTGGGATGGTGTTATTCAGCTTGCAGGACTCCAATTTTTCCTCCAAACATAATGATGGTCATTATTGCCGAACAGTTCTATTTTTGTTTCATCACACCAGAGGACAATTCTCCAAAAAGTATGATCTTTGTACCCATGTGCAGTTGCAAACTCTAGTCGCTATTTTTTATGGCGGTTTTGGAGCAGTGGCTTCTTCCTTGCTGAGCGGCCTTTCAGGTTATGTCGATATAGGACTCGTTTTATTGTGGATGTAGATACTTTTGTACCTGTTTCCTCCAGTATCTTCACCAGGTCCTTTGCTGTTGTTCTGGGATTGATTTGCACTTTTCGCACAAACGTATGTTTATCTCTAGGAGACAGAACGCGTCTCGTTCCTGAGTGGTGTGATAGCTGCATTGGTGTTTATCCCATGGTGTTTATACTTGCGTACTATTGTTTGTACAGATGAACATGGTACATTCAGGCATTTGGAAATTGCTCCCAACAATGAACCTTACTTGTGGAGGTCTACAATTATTTTTCTGAGGTCTTGGCTGATTTCTTTTGATATTCCCATCATTTCAAGCAAAGAGGCACTGAGTTTGAAGGTAGGCCTTGAAATACATCCACAGGTCAAATTCAAATACAATCAAATCAAATTTTATTTATATAGCCCTTCGTACATCAGCTGATATCTCTAAGTGCTGTACAGAAACCCAGCCTAAAACCCCAAACAGCAAGCAATGCAGGTGTAGAAGCACGGTGGCTAGGAAAAACTCCCTAGAAAGTCCAAAACCTAGGAAGAAACCAAGAGAGGAACCAGGCTATGTGGGGTGGCCAGTCCTCTTCTGGTTGTGCCGGGTGGAGATTATAACAGAACATGGCCAAGATGTTCAAATGTTCATAAATGACCAGCATGGTGAAATAATAGTAAGGCAGAACAGTTGAAACTGGAGCAGCAGCATGGCCAGGTGGACTGGGGACAGCAAGGAGTCATCATGTCAGGTAGTCCTGGGGCATGGTCCTAGGGCTCAGGTCAGTTGAAACTGGAGCAGCAGCGTGGACTGGGGACAGCAAGGAGTCATCATGTCAGGTAGTCCTGGGGCATGGTTCTAGGGCTCAGGTCCTCCGAGAGAGAGAAAGAAAGAAGGAGAGAATTAGAGAACGCACACTTAGATTCACACAGGACACCGAATAGGACAGGAGAAGTACTCCAGATATAACAAACTGACCCTAGCCCCCCGACACAAACTACTGCAGCATAAATACTGGAGGCTGAGACAGGAGGAGTCAGGAGACACTGTGGCCCCATCCGAGGACACCCCCAGACAGGGCCAAACAGGAAGGATATAACCCCACCCACTTTGCCAAAGCACAGCCCCCACACCACTAGAGGGATATCTACAACCACCAACACCTTCAATTGGCTCAAATAATGTAAAGTAGCCTATCAGAAGCTTCTAAAGCCATGACATAATTTTTGGGAATTTTGCTGTTTAAATGGCACAGTCAACTTAGTGTATGTAAACTTCTGACCCACTGGAATTGTGATGAAGTGAAATAATCTGTCGGTTAATTTACAATTGTTGGAAAAATGACTTGTGTCATGCACAAAGTAGATGTCCTAAACGAGTTGTTGAAATACAAGTTTTTAGTTCCAACATAAGTTTATGTAAACTTCGGACTTCAATTGTGTGTCCGGCAGGTCCAAATCGGAAAGATAGGTTGGAGCAAACCCATGTAATGCTTTGTAGGTTATCAGTAAAACCTTGAAAATCAGCCCTAGTCCTAACAGGAAGCCAGTGGAGAGAGGCTAGCACTGGACAAATATTTTCACATTTTCTAGTCAGGATTCTGGCAGCTGTGTTTAGCACTAACTGAAGTTTATTTAGTGTTTTATCTGGGTAGCCGGAAAGTAGAGCATTGCAGTAGTCTAACCTACAAGTGACAAATGCATGGATACATTTTTCTGCATCATTTTTGGATGGAAAGTTTCAGATTTTTGCAATGTTAAGGAGGTGGAAAATAGCTGTCCTTGAAACAGTCTTGATATGTTCGTCAAAAGAGAGATCAGGGTCCAGAGTAACGCCAATGTTCTTCACAGTTTACTTGAGACAACTGTACAACCATCAAGATTAATTGTCAGATTCAACAGAAGATCTCTTTGTTTCTTGGGACCTAGAACTAGCATCTCTATTTTGTCCGAGTTTAAAATTAGAACATTTGCATCCATCGACTTCCTTATGTCTGAAACACAGGCTTCCAGGTAGGGCATTATTGGGGCTTCACCATGTTTCATTGAAGTGGTCCTAAAACGGAACCTTGAGTAACACCGAAATTTACAGTTGATTTGTCAGAGGACAAACCATCTACAGAGATAAACTGATATCTGTCCGACAGATAAGATCTAAACCAGGCCAGAACTTGTTCGTGTAGACCAATTTGGGTTTCCAATCTCTCCAAAAGAATGTGGTGATCGATGGTATCAAAGCGGTACTAAGGTCTAGGAGCACGAGGACAGATGCAGAGCCTCGGTCTGATGCCATTAAAAGGTCATTTGAAAATAAAAGAGAGGAGCTCAAGATGCAATTTTTTTTATTACCAATGTATCGACAGCCAAGCTGTCTTCATCAGGGTATAATCACAAACACTGCGGGATGACTCGTTTATATAGTGTCAAAAGACACAGGCGTCTGTAATCATGGCCAAGAGTGGCCTAATATCATTGGTTAATTATCAAATATTCAAATGTCACACAAAGAACAGCAAGAAATGAAAATAAGAATTTGTTCTTTAACTGACTTAAATAAAGGTAAAATATAAATAAAACATGTTGAGTCTCATAGCAAAGGGTCTGAACACTTACGTAAATAAGGTATGTCTGTTTTTTGATTTTATTAAATTTGCAAACATTTCTAAATACCTGTTTCCCTTTGAGGTGAGGTATCCTCTCATCTCACATTTTCCCATCATACATTCCCACGTCCCCACATATCACTAGTACAGGACAGAACAGGACAGAAGGAAAAACAGCCTCTGGTTAGAGAGTGAAATGCGGTGTGGACGGAGGACAGGATGAAAGGAGGACAGTATTCCCTCTGCTGTTGTGAAGACTGCTCTTGTGAGGACAATAATGTGGTGAGGACATTAGTGTAGTGAGGACATTAGTGTAGTGAGGACATTAGTGTAGTGAGGACATTAGTGTAGTGAGGACATTAGTGTGGTGAGGACATTAGTGTAGTGAGGACATTAGTGTAGTGAGGACATTAGTGTGGTGAGGACATTAGTGTGGTGAGGACACTAGTGTTGTAGTGAGGACATTAGTGTAGTGAGGACATTAGTGTAGTGAGGACATTAGTGTGGTGAGGACATTCGTGTAGTATAGATGTTATTGTAGTGAGGACATTAGTGTAGTATAGATGTTAGTGTAGTGAGGACATTAGTGTCGTGAGGACATTAGTGTAGTGAGGACATTAGTGTAGTGAGGACATTAGTGTAGTGAGGACATTAGTGTAGTGAGGACATTAGTGTAGTATAGATGTTATTGTAGTGAGGACATTAGTGTAGTATAGATGTTAGTGTAGTGAGGACATTAGTGTAGTGAGGACATTAGTGTAGTGAGGACATATATTACATTTACATTTAAGTCATTTAGCAGACGCTCTTATCCAGAGCGACTTACAAATTGGTGCATACACCTTATGACATCCAGTGGAACAGCCACTTGCATCTAAATATTTTTTTTTGGGGGAGAAGGATTACTTACCCTTACTTACCCTATCCTAGGTATTCCTTGAAGAGGTGGGGTTTCAGGTGTCTCCGGAAGGTGGTGATTGACTCCGCTGTCCTGGCGTCGTGAGGGAGTTTGTTCCACCATTGGGGGCCAGAGCAGCGAACAGTTTTGACTGGGCTGAGCGGGAACTGTACTTCCTCAGTGGTAGGGAGGCGAGCAGGCCAGAGGTGGATGAACGCAGTGCCCTTGTTTGGGTGTAGGGCCTGATCAGAGCCTGGAGGTACTGAGGTGCCGTTCCCCTCACAGCTCCGTAGGCAAGCACCATGGTCTTGTAGCGGATGCGAGCTTCAACTGGAAGCCAGTGGAGAGAGCGGAGGAGCGGGGTGACGTGAGAGAACTTGGGAAGGTTGAACACCAGACGGGCTGCGGCGTTCTGGATGAGTTGTAGGGTTTAATGGCACAGGCAGGGAGCCCAGCCAACAGCGAGTTGCAGTAATCAAGACGGGAGATGACAAGTGCCTGGATTAGGACCTGCGCCGCTTCCTGTGTGAGGCAGGGTCGTACTCTGCGGATGTTGTAGAGCATGAACCTACAGGAACGGGACACCGCCTTGATGTTAGTTGAGAACGTCAGGGTGTTGTCCAGGATCACGCCAAGGTTCTTAGCGCTCTGGGAGGAGGACACAATGGAGTTGTCAACCGTGATGGCGAGATCATGGAACGGGCAGTCCTTCCCCGGGAGGAAGAGGAGCTCCGTCTTGCTGAGGTTCAGCTTGAGGTGGTGATCCGTCATCCACACTGATATGTCTGCCAGACATGCAGAGATGCGATTCGCCACCTGGTCATCAGAAGGGGGAAAGGAGAAGATTAATTGTGTGTCGTCTGCATAGCAATGATAGGAGAGACCATGTGAGGTTATGACAGAGCCAAGTGACTTGGTGTATAGCGAGAATAAGAGAGGGCCTAGAACAGAGCCCTGGGGGACACCAGTGGTGAGAGCGCGTAGTGAGGAGACAGATTCTCGCCACGCCACCTGGTAGGAGCGACCTGTCAGGTAGGACGCAATCCAAGCGTGGGCCGCGCCGGAGATGCCCATCTCGGAGAGGGTGGAGAGGAGGATCTGATGGTTCTAAGTGTCGAAGGCAGCCGATAGGTCTAGAAGGATGAGAGCAGAGAGAGAGAGTTAGCTTTAGCAGTGCGGAGCGCCTCCGTGATACAGAGAAGAGCAGTCTCAGTTGAATGACTAGTCTTGAAACCTGACTGATTTGGATCAAGAAGGTCATTCTGAGAGAGATAGCGGTAGAGCTGGCCAAGGACGGCACGCTCAAGAGTTTTGGAGAGAAAGGAGAGAAGGGATACTGGTCTGTAGTTGTTGACATCGGAGGGATCGAGTGTAGGTTTTTTCAGAAGGGGTGCAACTCTCGCTCTCTTGAAGACGGGAGGGACGTAGCCAGCGGTCAGGGATGAGTTGATGAGCGAGGTGAGGTAAGGGAGAAGGTCTCCGGAAATGGTCTGGAGAAGAGAGGAGGGGATAGGGTCAAGCGGGCAGGTTGTTGGGCGGCCGGCCGTCACAAGACGCGAGATTTCATCTGGAGAGAGAGGGAGAAAGAGGTCAGAGCATAGGGTAGGGCAGTGTGAGCAGAACCAGCGGTGTCGTTTGACTTAGCAAACGAGGATCGGATGTCGTCGACCTTCTTTTCAAAATGGTTGACGAAGTCATCTGCAGAGAGGAGGAGGGGGGAGGATTCAGGAGGGAGGAGAAGGTGGCAAAGAGCTTCCTAGGGTTAGAGGCAGATGCTTGGAATTTAGAATGGTAGAAAGTGGCTTTAGCAGCAGAGACAGAGGAGGAAAATGTAGAGAGGAGGGAGTGAAAGGATGCCAGGTCCGCAGGGAGGCGAGTTTTCCTCCATTTCCGCTCGGCTGCCCGGAGCCCTGTTCTGTGAGCTCGCAAGGAGTCGTCAAGCCACGGAGCGGGAGGGGAGGACCGAGCCGGCCTGGAGGATAGGGGACATAGGGAGTCAAATGATGCAGTAAGGGAGGAGAGGAGGGTTGAGGAGGCAGAATCAGGAGATAGGTTGGAGAAAGTTTGAGCAGAGGGAAGAGATGATAGGATGGAAGAGGAGAGAGTAGCGGGGGAGAGAGAGCGAAGGTTGGGACGGCGCGATACCATCCGAGTAGGGGCAGTGTGGGAAGTGTTGGATGAGAGCGAGAGGGAAAAGGATACAAGGTAGTGGTCGGAGACTTGGAGGGGAGTTGCAGTGAGGTTAGTGGAAGAACAGCATCTAGTAAAGATGAGGTCAAGCGTATTGCCTGCCTTGTGAGTAGGGGGGGAAGGTGAGAGGGTGAGGTCAAAAGAGGAGAGGAGTGGAAAGAAGGAGGCAGAGAGGAATGAGTCAAAGGTAGACGTGGGGAGGTTAAAGTCGCCCAGAACTGTGAGAGGTGAGCCGTCCTCAGGAAAGGAGCTTATCAAGGCATCAAGCTCATTGATGAACTCTCCGAGGGAACCTGGAGGGCGATAAATGATAAGGATGTTAAGCTTGAAAGGGCTGGTAACTGTGACAGCATGGAATTCAAAGGAGGCGATAGACAGATGGGTAAGGGGAGAAAGAGAGAAAGACCACTTGGGAGAGATGAGGATCCCGGTGCCACCACCCCGCTGACCAGAAGCTCTCGGGTGTGCGAGAACACGTGGGCGGACGAGGAGAGAGCAGTAGGAGTAGCAGTGTTATCTGTGGTGATCCATGTTTCCGTCAGTGCCAAGAAGTCAAGGGACTGGAGGGAGGCATAGGCTGAGATGAACTCTGCCTTGTTGGCCGCAGATCGGCAGTTCCAGAGGCTACCGGAGACCTGGAACTCCACGTGGGTCGTACGCGCTGGGACCACCAGATTAGGGTGGTCGCGGCCACGCGGTGTGGAGCGTTTGTATGGTCTGTGCAGAGAGGAGAGAACAGGGATAGACAGACACATAGTTGACAGGCTACAGAAAAGGCTACGCTAATGCAAGGAGATTGGAATGACAAGTGGACTACACGTCACGAATGTTCAGAAAGTTAAGCTTACGTAGCAAGAATCTTATTGACTAAAATGATTAAAATGATACAGTACTGCTAAAGTAGGCTAGCTGGCAGTGGCTGCGTTGTTGACACTATACTAATCAAATCGTTCCGTTGAGTGGACATTAGTGTAGTGAGGACATTAGTGTAGTGAGGACATTAGTGTAGTGAGGACATTAGTGTAGTATAGATGTTATTGTAGTGAGGACATTAGTGTAGTATAGATGTTAGTGTAGTATAGATGTTAGTGTAGTATAGATGTTAGTGTAGTATATATGTTAGTGTAGTGAGGATGTTTGTATTGATGATTCTGTTCAGCTGATGTTCAATACCCACAGGTCCTACAACTAACTGGGATGGAAAGTGATGCTTAGGGGCATGAATGTTGCATCCTGCTGGTCCTCTCTGTACATATTGTTATTACACTAGATTACACACACACACACACACACACACACACACACACACACACACACACACACACACACACACACACACACACACACACACACACACACACACACACACACACACACACACTGAAAACGTATGTTCTCACTGTACTCGTTGGAGATAAAAACAACTTTGAAGTAGCATATATTACATTCATTCAACTTAACCACTTTAAAAAAAAGGATTCCTCAATATCATGCGAAAATTCCTCAAAACATTGATATTTCCTTGTTTTGGCCTGTTTTCGATGATTGGTGAGTCTGGCTGGCACGAGGGATGACATTTTACAGGGGACTCTTTTGTATCTCCATGTTCATCTCTAGTAGTGATGCCTGGGGTCAGGGGTTACTGTTTATCCATACAAAGTGAGTCATTGTGTGTTTTTGTACTCAAGACACTGCTGCTCTCATTGCCTTTGGGGCTTCTCGCTTCTCGGTACCGATGCCACCATATTTGTATTGGTATTTATTAAGGTTTGTATTGGTATTTATTAAGGTTTGTATTGGTATTTATTAAGGTTTGTATTGGTATTTATTAAGGTTTGTATTGGTATTTATTAAGGTTTGTATTGGTATTTATTAAGGTTTGTATTGGTATTTATTAAGGTTTGTATTGGTATTTATTAAGGTTTGTATTGGTATTTATTAAGGATCTCTGCCAAGGCAGCAGCTACTCTTCCTGGAGTTTATTATTGATCCCCGTTAGTTCCTGTCAAGGCAGCGGCTTCTCTTCCTGAGGTTTATTATGGATCCCCATTAGTTCCTGTCAAGTCAGCAGCTACTCTTCCTGGAGTTTATTATGGATCCCCATTAGTTCCTGTCAAGTCAGCAGCTACTCTTCCTGGGGTTTATTATGGATCCCCATTAGTTCCTGTCAAGTCAGCAGCTACTCTTCCTGGGGTTTATTATTGATCCCCGTTAGTTCCTGCCAAGGCAGCAACTACTCTTCCTGGAGTTTATTATTGATCCCCGTTAGTTCCTGTCAAGGCAGCGGCTTCTCTTCCTGAGGTTTATTATGGATCCCCATTAGTTCCTGTCAAGTCAGCAGCTACTCTTCCTGGAGTTTATTATTGATCCCCGTTAGTTCCTGCCAAGGCAGCGGCTTCTCTTCCTGGGGTTTATTATGGATCCCCATTAGTTCCTGTCAAGTCAGCAGCTACTCTTCCTGGGGTTTATTATGGATCCCCATTCGTTCCTGTCAAGTCAGCAGCTACTCTTCCTGGGGTTTATTATGGATCCCCATTAGTTCCTGTCAAGTCAGCAGCTACTCTTCCTGGGGTTTATTATGGATCCCCATTAGTTCCTGTCAAGTCAGCAGCCACTCTTCCTGGGGTTTATTATGGATACCCATCAGTTCCTGTCAAGTCTGCAGCCACTCTTCCTGGGGTTTATTATGGATCCCCATTAGTTCCTGCCGAGTCAGCAGCCACTCTTCCTGGGGTTTATTATGGATCCCCATTAGTTCCTGCCGAGTCAGCAGCCACTCTTCCTGGGGTTTATTATGGATCCCCATTAGTTCCTGCCGAGTCAGCAGCCACTCTTCCTGGGGTTTATTATGGATCCCCATTAGTTCCTGCCGAGTCAGCAGCCACTCTTCCTGGGGTTTATTATGGATCCCCATTAGTTCCTGCCGAGTCAGCAGCCACTCTTCCTGGGGTACAAACAATTAAGGCACTTACATAACAATCATAAGATAAAACAGTACATCATGTAACATTATCATACCACTACATATCTACAATACAAAATGTATAATACCACCATATAACAGTATTACAATGAACGTGTGTAGGGTACGTGTGCTAGCGTTTGTGTGCGTATGCATGTGCATGTACCTTTGTGTGTGTGTGTCTCTTCACAGTCCTGGCTGTTTCATAAGGTGTATTTGTACCTGTTTTTTAGAATCGTATTCCATCGCTTGCATCAGTTACCTGATGTGGAATTAGAGTTCCATGTGGTCATGGCTCTATGTAGGACTGTGTGCCTCCCATATTCTGGACATGCGGCATGACTTGTGGGGTGTGAATGGGTTTCCGAGCCCGTGTGCTAGTAGTTTAAACAGACAGCTCGGTGCATTCAGCTTGTCATCACTTCTTACAAAAAGCAAGTAGTGATGAAGTCAATCTCTCCTTCACTTTGAGCCATGAGAGATTGACATGCACATGATTAATGTTAGCTCCTCGTGCACTTTTAAGGGCCACCCGTGCTGCCCTATTTTGAGCCAGTTGCAATTTTCCTAAGTCCCTCTTTGTCTCACCTGACCACAATACCGAACAGTAGTCCAGGTGCGACAAAACTTGGGCCTGTAGGACCTGCCTTGTTGATAGTATTGTCAAGAAAGCTGGGCAACCCTTTATTATGGACAGACTTCTCCCCATCTTAGCTACTGTATTATCAATATGGTTTGACCATGACAGTTTACAATCCAGGATTACTCCGAAACGTTTAGGACTAATTTATTCCTTGCCACCTATTCTGAAACTGACTGCAGGCCTTTGTTAAGTTTTGCAGTGATTTCAGTCTCTGTAGTAGCTGATGTGTATAGTGTTGAGTCCTCCACATATGTCGACATACAGGCTTTACTCAGAGCCAGCAGGCAGCTCATTAGTAAAGATTGAAAAAAGTTAGTGCCCCAGACAGCTGCCCTGGGGAATGCCTGATTCTACGTGGATTATGTTCGAGAGGACACCATTAAAGAACACCCTCTGTGTTCTGTTAGACAGGTAACTCTCAATCCACAATATAGCAGGAGGGGCAGGTAGCCTAGTGGTTTGAGCGTTGGACTATTAACCGAAAGGCTGCCAGATCGAATCCCTGAGCGGACAAGGTAAAAATCTGTTGTTCTGCCCCTGTACAAAGCAGTTAACCTGCTGTTCCTCGGCCGACATCGAAAATAAGAATTTGTTCTTAACTGACTTGCCTAGTTAAATAAAGTAAAAATAAATAGAGCTATAATATATGTTTTTCCAGGAACATACTATGATCGATCAAATGGTCAAATGCTGTACTGATGTCTTAACAAAACAGCTCCCACAATATTTTTATTATCAATTTCTCTCAGCCAATCATTCTTCATTTGTGTAAGTGCTGTGCATGTTGAATGCCCTTCCCTAAAAGTGTGCTGAGAGTCTGTAGTTAATTTCTTTACTCTAAAATAGCATTGTATCTGGTCAAACACAATTTTTTACCAAAGTTTATTGAGGGTTGGTTGGGGGCTGATTGGTGTGCTATTTGAGCCAGTAAAGGTCGCTTTGATAGACAACAATACAGTTCACTTTACATAATTAAAAATTACAATGCTCATCTATCATAATTTGGTCAGTTATTCTTGGATGTGTAAGTACGGCTTTGTTGCGGGGATGTCATGCCTAAATTTGCTAGTTTTTCCAATTAAAAAATCATTAAAGCAGTTGGAAATATCAGTGGGTTTTGTGATCCGCCATCTCCGAGGCCCGATGGACCAAAGCCAGCTGTAGAATCCATCGTGGCTGGTGGAGGGGCCGGGAATCTCAAACATCCTCACGGTCCGATGAGGGGGAGCTCTGGAGATCTGAAACCCAGTTAGAAGGCACCAGAGAGGGAGATAGAACAGAGGACGAAGGTGCAGGTCCCCCGGATCTGATTTTGAAGCGGAAGCCACCAGGGATGAAGACGCCGGAACCTCTGGATCCAGGGTGCCGAAGCTGTTTGAAGTCTGTGTCCGGTCCGGGCTTCCCGTCGCCACTTGTGATTCAACATTGATAAAAGATTCTTGAACAAAAAACTTCACAGAATAGGTGCATTAAATTAGCCTCATACCATGTAATGGCTATGTAATTACTATGCCATGATCTAATAACTCTAATAATTTTCACACAGCAACGGCTAATCAGTACATGATGACAGCACAGCTTCTGTTTTGTTTTAACTGTCCAATTACGAAATTCTGGCTAATGATAACCCGATGCCTTGGATCAAACAAAATCAGTTGTAACCCAGGTTATTGGATTCCGTTTGGAATGTGAAAACAGACTTCTGATTGGCTGAGAATACCGGTGGAAATCTGAGGTGGGTGTAGTACTAGGAGCAAGTTACAAGGTTTACGAGGCTTTACCTGAACCCAATTAATTTCCTGCTAACTGCCTAGTGTCAACATGCTGTCACCTATGACACATTCTAATGGTGTTGAAGTGGTGCTTAATGCTGTAGAGAGCTTCAATTCAGTTTACATTTATGTTGTCTACAGCTATATATATCTAACAAGGGACAAAATGTCTTCAGAACAAGATAAACAGGTCAGATTCGAACGTAGAAAGTCTTCAAAGGGCAGTATTTTTCCACCCACTCACTCTAGTAAAGGTATTCTATTGAATTCTTATCAGGGTTAAACCTCTTTAGTTTGAATTGGATCTCGGGGGAGTCATTTTTCACTATGAAAAAAAACAACACATTTTTAGAATCATCTTGAAGCTTGTATGTCATGGACAGAATCAACTTGACCAATGTTCATGTGTAGGTTCGTGTTTTATTTTAATTACATTTTTTTGTCCATACTGTGGGATGAAGAGGTTGTATTTGGTGTACCTTCTTGGTGCTTGGTGTATCGTCAATACAATTCATTCTTATAAAATATCTCAATCACAATATGTATATTATTTTGATTATTTAGATATACTCGTACATAGTATAATTGACGACGCTGTTGATTTGTCTTTAGGAGTGTCTGGAAGGTCCAGTGATGACACTTCTAGTCCGGAGCGGTACGTTACAGCTCAACGATCGTGGGTTCAATCCCTTCTTTGAACTTTCTCTCGTCCAGACCGTCCCCACCCATCTTATTCCCTACTGTCTATATAAAGCTTCACACTTAAAGGAGGTTTTAAAACACAACAACCGACGAGAGGGAAGCTTAAAAGCTTAAAGTTATAATGGATTCTCTCTCTCTCTCTCTCTCTCACGATACATTCCACTCCATTAATATAGTAGTCATTTTCTAATCAGATTTGCTTTTGATATTTTATAATCTAGCTCATGTGAAGTTGATCCAGTGTCCTGGTCTTATCTGTTCCGTACTGTGTAACAGCATTGTAACAGCAGTGTAACTTTGGCAGCTCGTTAAGCACAATATTGTCTCTACAATCTGTTCAGCCTTGACTTGGCTGGGCCTCTGCAAGATACATCACACCTCGCTCTCGCCCTTGTTCTGTAACTATGCACAGATGTTTTCCTAGCGCTTATTCCGCATCAACAAGTGTGTTCAAAGCCATGGAAAGAGAGTCTCTCTGACTAAAAATGTAATGGGACCACAGAAGGACAATGTGTTTTTATGTTGATGGTGGTTGTATTTAGCATACTTTTTAATTTGTTTCTTTAACTTGGCAAGTCAGTTAATTAAGAACAAACTTATTTACAGTGACGGCCTACCAAAAGGTAAAAAGCCACCTGCGGGGATGGGGGCCTGGGATAAGAAATGTATGAATAAATAAATACAATATACATACCGGACAAAACACACATCACAACAAGAGAGGCAACATAACACTACATAAAGAGAGACCTAAGACGACAACATAACAACACAACATGACAACAACGTGGTAGCAACACAACATGACAACAACATGGTAGCAACACAACATGGTAGCAACACAACATGACAACAACGTGGTAGCAACACAACATGACAACAACGTGGTAGCAACACAACATGGTAGCAACACAACATGACAACAACATGGTAGCAACACAACATGGTAGCAACACAACATGACAACAACATGGTAGCAACACAACATGACAACAACATGGTAGCAACACAACATGGTAGCAACACAACATGACAACAACATGGTAGCAACACAACATGGTAGCAACACAACATGACAACAACATGGTAGCAACACAACATGGTAGCAACACAACATGACAACAACATGGTAGCAACACAACATGACAACAACATGGTAGCAACACAACATGGTAGCAACACAACATGACAACAACATGGTAGCAACACAACATGGTAGCAACACAACATGACAACAACGTGGTAGCAACACAACATGGTAGCAACACAACATGACAACAACATGGTAGCAACACAACATGGTAGCAACACAACATGACAACAACGTGGTAGCAACACAACATGACAACAACGTGGTAGCAACACAACATGACAACAACATGGTAGCAACACAACATGACAACAACATGGTAGCAACACAACATGACAACAACATGGTAGCAACACAACATGACAACAACATGGTAGCAACACAACATGACAACAACATGGTAGCAACACAACATGACAACAACATGGTAGCAACACAACATGGTAGCAACACAACATGGTAGCAACACAACATGACAACCACGTGGTAGCAACACAACATGACAACAACGTGGTAGCAACACAACATGGTAGCAGGACAAAAACATGGTACAAACATTATTGGGCAAAGTCAACAGCACAAAGGTCAAGAAGGTAGAGACAACAATACATCACACAAAGCAGCCACAACTGTCAGTAAGAGTGTCCATGATTGAGTCTTTGAATGAAGAGATTGAGATAAAACTGTCAAGTTTAAGTGTTTGTTGCAACTCGTTCCAGTCACTAGCTGCAGCGAACTGAAAAGAGGAGAGACCCAGGGATGTTTATGCTTGAGGGACCTTTAACAGAATGTGACTGGCAGAACAGGTGTTGTATGTGGAGGATGAGGGCTGCAATAGGTATCTCAGATAGGGGCGAGTGAGGCCTAATATGGTTTTATGAATAAGCATCAACCAGTGGGTCTTGTGACGGGTATACAGAGATGACCAGTTTACAGAAGAGTATAGAGTGCAGTGATGTGTCCTACAAGGAGCCTTGGTGGCAAATCTGATGGCCAAATGGTAAAGAACATCTAGAGCTCGAGAGCACCCTTACCTGCCGATCTATAAATGATGTCTCCGTAATCTAGCATGGGTAGGATGGTCATCTGAATCAGGGTTAGTTATAGGCAGCTGGGGTCTAAAAGAAGTGATTACGAGAGGAAACCAAGTCTAGATTTAACTTTAGCCTGCATCTTTGATATGTGCTGAGAGAAGGACAGTGCACCGGCTAGCCATACTCCCAAGTACTTGTATGAGGTGACTACCTCAGGCTCTGAACCCTCAGAGGTAGTAATAACACCTGTGGGAAGAGGGGCATTCTTCTTACCAAACCACATGACCTTTGTTTTGGAGTTGTTCAGAACAAGGTTAAGGGTAGAGAAAACTTGTTGGGCACTAAGAAAGCTTTGTTGTAGAGCATTTAACACAAAATCCGGGGAGGGGCCAGCTGAGTATAAGACTGTATCATCTGTATATAAATGGATGAGAGAGCTTCCTACTACCTGAGCTATGTTGTTGATGTAAATTGAGAAGAGTGTGGGGCCTAGGTTTAAGTCTTGGGGTACTCCCTTGGTGACAGGCAATTGCTGAGACAGCAGATTTTCTGACTTTATACACTGCACTCTTTGAAAGAGGTAGTTAGCAAACCAGGCCAAAGACCCCTCAGAGACACCAATACTCTTTAGCCGGCCCACAATAATGGAATGGTCTACCGTATCAAAAGCTTTGGCCAAGTCAATAAAAATAGCAGCACAATATTGCTTGGAATCAAGGAATCTTAGAATTAAGGAATCTTAGAATTAAGGAATCTTAGAATCAAGGAACCTTATAATTTAAGGCCCTAGGTATGGCCAGTCTTTAATTTTTAGATAGCGTACATCTCGCTCTTTGCCACACAAACAAATAATGACATGCTAATGGGCATTTTCTTACAATATTACAATGGTATTTAGTTGTTT
This sequence comes from Oncorhynchus keta, assembly GCF_023373465.1. Taxonomy (NCBI): domain Eukaryota; kingdom Metazoa; phylum Chordata; class Actinopteri; order Salmoniformes; family Salmonidae; genus Oncorhynchus; species Oncorhynchus keta. The sequence goes on along the minus strand of NC_068450.1, from coordinate 6,426,908 downwards.
ACTTGTTTTTTAAAATTCAATAAGCCCTGTCTCTTGCTCAATCATCCCTGTCTCTTGCTCAATCAGCCCTGTCTCTTGCTCAATCAGCCCTGTCTCTTGTTCAATCAGCCCTGTGTCTTGCTCAATCAGCCCTGTCTCTTGCTCAATAAGCCCTGTCTCTTGCTCAATCAGCCCTGTCTCTTGCTCAATCAGCCCTGTCTCTTGCTCAATCAGCCCTGTCTCTTGCTCAATCAGCCCTGTCTCTTGCTCAATCAGCCCTGTCTCTTGCTCAATCAGCCCTGTCTCTTGCTCAATCAGCCCTGTCTCTTGCTCAATCAGCCCTGTCTCTTGTTCAATCAGCCCTGTCTCTTGCTCAATCAGCCCTGTCTCTTGCTCAATAAGCCCTGTCTCTTGCTCAATAAGCCCTGTCTCTTGCTCAATAAGCCCTGTCTCTTGCTCAATCAGCCCTGTCTCTTGCTCAATCAGCCCTGTCTCTTGCTCAATCAGCCCTGTCTCTTGCTCAATCAGCCCTGTCTCTTGCTCAATCAGCCCTGTCTCTTGCTCAATAAGCCCTGTCTCTTGCTCAATAAGCCCTGTCTCTTGCTCAATCAGCCCTGTCTCTTGCTCAATCAGCCCTGTCTCTTGCTCAATCAGCCCTGTCTCTTGCTCAATCAGCCCTGTCTCTTGCTCAATCAGCCCTGTCTCTTGCTCAATCAGCCCTGTCTCTTGCTCAATCAGCCCTGTCTCTTGCTCAATCAGCCCTGTCTCTTGCTCAATAAGCCCTGTGTCTTCACTGCATTTCTCCTGTTGCATTTTGATCACACCAACCCCCCCCAAAAAACATTACTAAATGGCGTTTTATTACTCGAATATTTAATATATATTTTTTAAACTTTATTTTTCAAATGATGTTGATGTGCTTATGACTAATCGGCTACAATGTGTTGATTCATAGTGGCCCGACAAGACAAGGGTGTGATAGTCATGCATTAGTAATGTGTCACACAGCTTCTCTGGAAATAACCGTTTGTGTTTAGCCCCTGAGGGGGACATCAGTACAACACCACACAACCAGGCATGAAACCACCTTTTAACTCTAACTGCAAAACTGAGGTAATTACTGCAGTATTTATATATAGAAGATTTATGTTCTGTATCAGATTTGTTTCAATTGTGACCACAACTTTGTAATTAATGTAATAAAATCACTAAGACAATATTCTTCACATAAATGACATTGTCATCTGAAGGATCTTGATTCCAGAGGCTGGTGAAGTGCTGTCAGTAGGAAAAAAAAATACAACTCAGCATTTTATTTTTTGGAGCATTTAAAAAAAATAACGATTACAAACACAGTGGTGCTTACATAGTTGTTTGTGAAAAGATGTGAAAACACTTAACCTTAAACCTTAACACACAATAACAAACAAGATGTGAAAACACTTAACCTTAACACACAAGAACACACAAGATGTGAAAACACTTAACCGTAACACACAATAACAAACAAGATATGAAAACACTTAACCTTAACACACAATAACAAACAAGATGTGAAAACACTTAACCTTAACACACAAGATGTGAAAACACTTAACCTTAACACACAATAACAAACAAGATGTGAAAACACTTAACCTTAAACCTTAACACACAAGAACAAACAAGATGTGAAAACACTTAACCTTAACACACAATAACAAACAAGATGTGAAAACACTTAACCTTAACACACAAGAACAAACAAGATGTGAAAACACTTAACCTTAACAAACAAGAACAAACAAGATGTGAAAACACTTAACCTTAACACAAGAACAAACAAGATGTGAAAACACTTAACCTTAACACACAATAACAAACAAGATATGAAAACACTTAACCTTAACACACAATAACAAACAAGATGTGAAAACACTTAACCTTAACACACAAGATGTGAAAACACTTAACCTTAACACACAATAACAAACAAGATGTGAAAACACTTAACCTTAACACACAAGAACAAACAAGATGTGAAAACACTTAACCTTAACACACAATAACAAACAAGATGTGAAAACACTTAACCTTAACACACAATAACAAACAAGATGTGAAAACACTTAACCTTAACACACAAGAACAAACAAGATGTGAAAACACTTAACCTTAACACACAATAACAAACAAGATGTGAAAACACTTAACCTTAACACACAAGAACAAACAAGATGTGAAAACACTTAACCTTAACACACAATAACAAACAAGATGTGAAAACACTTAACCTTAACACACAAGAACAAACAAGATGTGAAAACACTTAACCTTAACACACAAGATGTGAAAACACTTAACCTTAACACACAAGATGTGAAAACACTTAACCTTAACACACAAGAACAAACAAGATGTGAAAACACTTAACCTTAACACACAAGATGTGAAAACACTTAACCTTAACACACAAGAACAAACAAGATGTGAAAACACTTAACCTTAACACACAATAACAAACAAGATGTGAAAACACTTAACCTTAACACACAAGAACAAACAAGATGTGAAAACACTTAACCTTAACACACAATAACAAACAAGATATGAAAACACTTAACCTTAACACACAATAACAAACAAGATGTGAAAACACTTAACCTTAACAAACAAGATGTGAAAACACTTAACCTTAACACACAAGATGTGAAAACACTTAACCTTAACACACAATAACAAACAAGATGTGAAAACACTTAACCTTAACACACAAGAACAAACAAGATGTGAAAACACTTAACCTTAACACACAAGATGTGAAAACACTTAACCTTAACACACAAGAACAACAGGATGTGAAAACACGTAACACATGAGAACAGGGGACACTTAACAACTATAGGTTGTTAAGGTTTGTTTTAACTATAACCACAATTTTTGTAACTTACGTTATTACATCAATAACTGAACATGTGTCATTCGTAACATAAATGATACTGTCATTTTGTCATCCAAAATAAATGTACTTCGTTATGTAAATAAAAAAATAAAAAGTACTCAATTTAATTTGGAGTCAACAACAAGACAAAATAGGAAGTGTTGAACAGTGCTATAGACGTTCATATTGAAACATCATGCTGTATGCTGATATAGAGAATATATCGAACGGCTAGGAAATGACCATAATAAGAAGGTTTTAATACAATATAATAATTATAATTAATATATAACTCACCTGATAACAGATAGCACAGGCTAACACTGCAGACGTACTCTACACAAGGTAGAGTGAGACAACAAATATAAGCTGTGAATATGAACAAGTTAACGTGTGTTTTAAGTAGTAGTAGTGTGTAAAGGACAATTCTTCATCATATGTCATGCTACAGGTGTTATATTTATTCAATATACTTCATTATTTTCTTACTTTACTTGACATTAATAAAACATAACCCGCCAAGCCCCTTTCGTTTGGATGGTCTAATTGGCCACAGCCATCTCCTCTTCAAAAATACTCCTTGTCTCAAATCAATACAGAATTATACTTCAGTTCTCGTCAATTCATCTTCCCATCTCCTCACTCAACAAGAGTCCCGATGGTGCTTAGCAAATACCTTAAAAAATAAAATAACACATTTTTTATAAATGTGAGAACATCCAACTACAATAATAATATATATTTTTAAATACACTACTGCAAAATCACACTGACTTATTTTGATCCGTATCGGTGAGTAAAAAGAACACCCTGTGTCTTTTCCGACAATCTCCCCAGTCTGAAGCTGTCAACCACCCCCCTGAAACATTATTTCCCTCCCTTCCTGCCTCCCTTCCTCAACGACAACCTGAAGATTTACTTCAACATCAATAGTATTACTGTTGATTTTCCAAGAAGTATCTTATAACAATAGTATAAGTATCTGAACGTATCTGAGTATCCCCCTTGGTAAAAGTCTCCCGAGGGGTCGCAGCGGTCTAAAGCCCTGTTCAATTCCAGGCTGTGTGTCATGCCCTGACCATAAAGATCCATTGATTCTCTATGGTGTAGTGGCTCAGGGCATCACTAGGGGCTGTTCTAGTATATCTATGTCTATGTTGTGTTCTAATTTCTTTTTCTATGTTGGTGTTTTGTATGATTCCCAATTACAGGCGGCTGGCTACAGATGTCTCTAATTGGGGACTATATTTAAGTAGTTATTTTTCCCACCTGTGTTTGTGGGATCTTGTTTATGTCTAGTTGCCTGTGAGCACTCCATTGTCTTCACGTTTCGTTCATTCTTTATTGTTTTTTTTTGTGCGTTTCATGTATTAACCATCAATCACGCTGCACCTCGGTTCCGATAATTCTTACGACGAACGTGAAACTGTGTGTCAACCGGCCGTGACTGGGAGTCCCATAGGGCGGCGCACAATTTGCCCAGCTTCGCCCAGGTTAGGGTTTGGCCGAAGTAGGCCGTCATTGTAAATAATTTGTTCTTAACTGACTTGCCTAGTTACATTTAAAACAATAAAACATATATATGCCGTCATGTCTCCAAATGCATGTGTATTTCTTATTTAAATACTTTATATCTGTGTATTTAAGTATTTTCAAACACACAGCTCAAAAGCATAACTTTTTTTTTCAATATTTGATTGCATATGACCTGCCCATTCCCCTCCCCCATATTGCTATACTACAGTATTCACTGTCGTTCTTTTGCAGATTTACTACAGTGAAGTAAGCAGAGAGAGAGAGAGAGAGGGGGGCGAGAGAGAAAGAGAGAGCAAGAGCGAGAGTGAGTGAGTGAGTGAGTGAGAGAGAGAGAGAGAGAGAGAGAGAGAGATTATTTGAATGCGGTTAAAGCATGTATGAGAGAGAAAGAGATACACAGTCCTTTTGATACTTCCATTATGAACAATCTCAGTCCATTCTCAGAGTAGCTCGGCTTACACAACGATTCAGTAAACACTTGGCTACCATCAATGATTCTTAGTGATGATGAAGCAGGTACAGTCAGTCGGGTAATCCATCCACTAACACACAGTACCACTTCTGTTCCCTGGAAAGATAGCAGTGTAGTTCAGCTACTTTAACTTCAGTAATTCATAAAATGCTCAAGTTCGTCAAAGATAGCAGAACGAAAACAGTTGACTTTTCGGTAGTCTTATTGGGACGAACAAATGTCCTACCCATTCACACATACAGTATGCGAGTGGCAATGCCTCTATTATTACATGGCTGTGCTGCGGTAGTTGGGGTCGGTGACCACGCTGGAGCCGTCTGTCTTGACCACAGTGGTCTTGGAGGAGTTCTGCTGCGACCTCCTCAACTCCTTCCTGTGACAGAGACGCTCGCGATAGTTCTGAGCGAAGATAAGCAGCATCAGAGGGTTGATGCAGCTGTGGGAGTAACTCAGACAAATACTGATGTTGTAGACATAGACAAAGGTGTTGGTTGGCCTGTTGTTGCTCAAGTTAATCACCTGGATCACGTGATACGGGCTCCAGCACACCAGGAAGAGAGCAATGACCATCACCACGGTCTTGGTGGCGCGCTTCGCCCAGACAGTCTGTTTACGCTTGACTCGGCGGATGGATCTGAAGACGTGGTAGAGGGTGAGGGAGTAGAAGGTGGAGATGATGATGAGAGGGAAGATGAAGCCCAGGATGGACTGGTAGAGAGTGTACCAGTACATGTCCTCAGGCCCGTCCAGGAACATCATGCATATCTCCAAGTCGCGCTTCCTAACCACCATGGCGTAGATCATGACGGGCACGGTGAGCAGGAAGCTGCCGACCCACACCAGGATGTTGATGATGATGGTCCACTGGATGGTCCGCTTCTCTGAGGTGGGGTGGACGATGGCAACGTATCTGGGGTTAGAAACAAAGAGAAACATCAGTTAGAGACAAGGGGTTAGAGGTCAGGGGTTAGGTTATGTACCTGGGCTGTGCCCTAATTCCACCTCATTCCCTATATAGTGCACTACTTTTGACCACAGCCCATTCCTTACACAGTGGTTCCAAACGTCTTCCATTTATTAAGAATGATGGAGGCCTCTGTTTTCTTCAGGACCTTCAATGCTGCAGACATTTTGTTTTTGTACCATTCCTATGTCTGTGCCTCGACAGAATCCTGTTCTCGGAGCTCAATTCCTTTGACCTCGTGGCTTGATTTTTGCTATGGTATTCACTGTGAACTCTGGTACCTTAAATAGACAGGTGTGTGCCTTTCCAAATCATGTCCAAACTATTGAATTTATCACAGGTAAATCAAGTTGTAGAAACATCTCAAAGATGATCAATGGAAACAGGATGCAACTGAGTGCAATTTCGAGTCTCATAGCAAAGGGTCTGAATAGGTATTTAAATAAGGTATTTATGTTTTTTTGTTTGTTATACATTTGCAAAAATAAAATAAAAAACAATGTATTTTCACTTTGTCATAATGGGCTATTGTGTGTAGATTGATGAGGACTTTTTTTTAGATAATTTTTTTTTTTTAGAATAAGCCTGTAACGTAACAAAATGTGGAAAAAGGGAAGGGGTCTGAATACTTAGTAGTACAGTGCACTACTGTTCACCACTACTGCACTACTGTTCACCAGGGCCCATACCAGGTCAAACGTAGGGCACTATATAGGGCATAGGGTGGCATTTGCTGGAAACATAACGATATCTCTACAGGGATTATTCAGCAGACTCCATTGTGAAGCTGTTGTGTTGTTTCAATAACACCCATTACTTTACCCCAGGCCAGTCTAGTCCAGACAAAAGCATGTGAATGCACAGACATACCCCCTCCCCCCCAAAAAACATAACTAAGTCGTATTTGTCTACTGGTATTTGTCAGTAAAGCAAACAGTAATTTATTGACCTGGGAGAAAAAAAATACTCTGTTTGAATGTCGCCTATTCATATGGTCTATTGTAACATTTGTGAGAGCAGTCAGACTCTAATCATGATGTGACATTAAATAAATCTAATAATGTCATGTGTGGATCAGTTGGTAAGATCATGGATGCGTCATAAAAACATGCTTATTCCCTATATACAGTAGTTCACTACTTTGGACAAGAGATCATAAGGCTCCGGTCAAAAGTAGTGCACTGCAAAGGGAATAGGGTGCCATATGGAACACTGGCATATGCCCAAAGTCATGGGTTCAATTCCTTCAAGGATCACATACACATACTAAGAAATGAATTCCTTCACTGTACTGTACGTCGCTATGGATAAAAACATCTGCTGTACACTATTCATGTACGGTATAGTATTCATGTACTGTATAGTATTCATGTATGCATGTACTGTATAGTATTTATGTAATGTATAGTATTAATGTATTCATGTACTGTATATTATTCATTTATTCATGTCCTGTATAGCATTCATGTACTGTATAGTATTTATGTAATGTATAGTTTTCATGTATTGTATAATATTCATGTACTGTATAGTATTCATGTACTGTATAATATTAATGTACTGTATAGTATTCATGTATGCATGTACTGTATAGTATTCATGTACTGTATAATATTCATGTACTGTATAATATTCATGTATGCATGTACTGTATAATATTCATGTACTGTATAGTATTCATGTATGCATGTACTGTATAATATTCATGTACTGTATAGTATTCATGTATGCATGTACTGTATAGTATTCATGTACGGTATAGTATTCATGTACTGTATAGTATTCATGTATTGTATAATATTCATGTACTGTATAGTATTCATGTATGCATGTACTGTATAGTATTCATGTATTCATGTACTGTATAGTATTCATGTATTGTATAGTATTCATGTATTCATGTACTGTATAGTATTCATGTATTTATGTACTGTATAGTATTCATGTACTGTATAGTATTCATGTATTCATGTACTGTATAGTATTTATGTAATGTATAGTATGCATGTATTCATGTCCTGTATAGCATTCATGTACTGTATAGTATTTATGTAATGTATAGTTTTCATGTATTCATGTACTCTATATTATTAATGTATTCATGTACTGTATAGTATTCATGTACTGTATAGTATTCATGTACTGTATAGTTTTCATGTACTGTATAGTATTCATGTACTCTATATTATTAATGTATTCATGTACTGTATAGTATTCATGTACTGTATAGTTTTCATGTACTGTATAGTTTTCATGTACTGTATAGTATTCATGTACTGTATAGTTTTCATGTACTGTATAGTATTCATGTACTCTATATTATTAATGTATTCATGTACTGTATAGTTTTCATGTACTGTATAGTATTCATGTACTGTATAGTTTTCATGTACTGTATAGTATTCATGTACTCTATATTATGAATGTATTCATGTACTGTATAGTATTCATGTACTGTAGTGTATAGTATTCATGTACTGTATAGTTTTCATGTTTTCCAATGACTTTCTGTCTTTTTGGGATGAATTGAGCTGGGAGCTGAAAAAAGTCATGTATACAGTGTAATGAATAAGTAAATAAAGTTAGACTGATGACTGGCGTACTGCTTGATGTTCAACATGAAATGAATCACTCGTACGTACCAAATAGCAACCTATTCCCTGTGTAGTGCACTACTTTTCACCAGAGCCCTATGAGCCCTTGTCAAAAGTAGTGCACTACGTAGGAAAAAGTAATGTATTTGGGATGCAATAAATCCTAAAATAAACGATCAGAGATGCTGTTTACTGCTGATGTTAATCAAAGTAAAGTCTATAGCCATCTGCTGTACTATGCTGTACTTAACGACCGTGTCACATATGTCAATTAAATAATGAAAATAATCCTACAGCCATGTCACATCGGATAATTAAAAAGGAATAATTTACTCTGCGCTGGTTATGTCTTTCATGATACGACTGAATACATCCAAGGCAGGCCAAGGGATGGAGATATTACTGTAGAGATGTCTTAATTACCATGGAGATATTACTGTAGAGATGTCTTAATTACCATGGAGATATTACTGTAGAGATGTCTTCATTACCACAGAGATATTACTGTAGAGATGTCTTAATTACCATGGAGATATTACTGTAGAGATGTCTTCATTACCATGGAGATATTACTGTAGAGATGTCTTCATTACCATGGAGATATTACTGTAGAGATGTCTTCATTACCACAGAGATATTACTGTAGAGATGTCTTCATTACCATGGAGATATTACTGTAGAGATGTCTTAATTACCAAGGAGATATTACTGTAGAGATGTCTTAATTACCATGGGGATATTACTGTAGAGATGTCTTCATTACCAAGGAGATATTACTGTAGAGATGTCTTCATATGGACCAAGGAGATATTACTGTAGAGATGTCTTCATTACCATGGAGATATTACTGTAGAGATGTCTTCATATGGACCGTGGAGATATTACTGTAGAGATGTCTTCATTACCACAGAGATATTACTGTAGAGATGTCTTCATTACCGTGGGGATATTACTGTAGAGATGTCTTCATTACCACAGAGATATTACTGTAGAGATGTCTTAATTACCATGGGGATATTACTGTAGAGATGTCTTCATTACCAAGGAGATATTACTGTAGAGATGTCTTCATATGGACCAAGGAGATATTACTGTAGAGATGTCTTCATTACCATGGAGATATTACTGTAGAGATGTCTTCATATGGACCGTGGAGATATTACTGTAGAGATGTCTTCATTACCACAGAGATATTACTGTAGAGATGTCTTCATTACCGTGGGGATATTACTGTAGAGATGTCTTCATTACCACAGAGATATTACTGTAGAGATGTCTTAATTACCATGGGGATATTACTGTAGAGATGTCTTCATTTCCGTGGGGATATTACTGTAGAGATGTCTTCATTACCACAGAGATATTACTGTAGAGATGTCTTAATTACCATGGGGATATTACTGTAGAGATGTCTTTATTACCAAGGAGATATTACTGTAGAGATGTTTTCATTACCATGGAGATATTACTGTAGAGATGTCTTTATTACCAAGGAGATATTACTGTAGAGATGTTTTCATGACCAAGGAGATATTACTGTAGAGATGTCTTTATTACCATGGAGATATTACTGTAGAGATGTTTTCATGACCAAGGAGATATTACTGTAGAGATGTCTTCATTACCAAGGAGATATTACTGTAGAGATGTCTTCATTACCAAGGAGATATTACTGTAGAGATGTCTACATATGGACCAAGGAGATATTACTGTAGAGATGTCTTCATTACCAAGGAGATATTACTGTAGAGATGTCTTCATATGGACCAAGGAGATATTACTGTAGAGATGTCTTCATTACCATGGAGATATTACTGTAGAGATGTCTTCATTACCATATAGATATTACTGTAGAGATGTCTTCATTACCATATAGATATTACTGTAGAGATGTCTTCATTACCAACGAGATATTACATTAGAGATGTCTTCATTACCATATAGATATTACTGAAGAGATGTCTACTTATAACCATTGAGAGATTACTGTAGAGATGTCTTCATTACCACAGAGATATTACTGTAGAGATGTCTACATATGACAATAGATATATTACTGTAGAGATGACTTCATTACCATGGAGATATTATTGTAGAGATGTCTACATATGACAATAGATATATTACTGTAGAGATGTCTTCATTACCATGGAGATATTACTGTAGAGATGTCTACATATGACAATAGATATATTACTGTAGAGATGACTTCATTACCACAGAGATATTACTGTAGAGATACCTTCATTACCATGGAGATATTACTGTAGAGATGTCTACATATGACAATAGATATATTACTGTAGAGATGACTTCATTACCATAGAGATATTACTGTAGAGATATCTTCATTACCATGGAGATATTACTGTAGAGATGTCTACACATGACAATAGATATATTACTGTAGAGATGACTTCATTACCACAGAGATATTACTGTAGAGATGTCTACATATGACAATAGATATATTACTGTAGAGATGTCTTCATTACCATAGAGATATTACTGTAGAGATGTCTTCATTACCAAGGAGATATTACATTAGAGATGTCTTCATTACCATGGAGATATTACTGTAGCAATGTCTTCTGTACAGGCTTCCGAGTGGCGTAGTGGTCTAAGGCACTGCATCTCAGTGCAAGAGGAGTCACTACAGTAAGTACCTGGTTCGCATCCAGGCTGTTTCATATCCGGCAGTGATTGGGAGTCCCATAGGGCTGCGCACAACAGGCCCAGCGTCGCCGGGGTAGGCCATCATTGTAAATACAAATTTGTTCATAACTGACTTTTAATTAAAAAAGCCACATGAACCTGGCATGGTCATGTATTGTATAGATGTATTGACGGACATGTATGACCTTCCTATCAACTCCTATCAACTCAATCAAAGATTGTTACATACACAGATTAGCAGATGTTAAAGCCGGTGAATTGAAATGTCTGTGTTTCCCAATGACTAGGGAATCTGACCAGGGGAATCTGAGTAGGGGAATCTGACTAGAAATTCTGAACAGGGGAATCTGACTAGGGGAATCTGACTAGGTGAATCTGACCAGGGGAATCTGACTAGGGGAATCTGACTAGGGGAGTCTGACTAGGTGAATCTGACTAGGGAAATCTGACTAAGGAATCTGACCAGGGGAATCTGACTAGGGGAATCTGACTAGAAATTCTGAACAGGGGAATCTGACTAGGGGAATCTGACTAGGTGAATATGACTGAGGAATCTGACTAGGGGAATCTGACTAAGGAATCTGACTAGGTGATTCTGACTAGGGGAATCTGACTAGGGGAATCTGACTAGGGGAATCTGACTAGGGGAATCTGACTAGGGGAATCTGACTAGGGGAATCTGACTAGGGGAATCTGACTAGGGGAATCTGACTAGGGGAATCTGATTATGGGAATCTGACTAGGGGAATCTGACTAGGGGAATCTGACTAGGGGAATCTGACTAGGGGAATCTGACTAGGGGAATCTGATTATGGGAATCTGACTAGGGGAATCTGACTAGGGGAATCTGACTAGGGGAATCTGATTATGGGAATCTGACTAGGGGAATCTGACCAGGGGAATCTGACTAGGGGAATCTGACTAGGGGAATCTGACCAGGGGAATCTGACTAGGGGAATCTGACTAGGGGAATCTGACTAGGGGAATCTGACTAGGGGAATCTGACTAGGGGAATCTGACCAGGGGAATCTGACTAGGGGAATCTGACTAGGGGAATCTGACTAGGGGAATCTGACTAGGGGAATCTGACTAGGGGAATCTGACTAGGGGAATCTGACCAGGGGAATCTGACTAGGGGAATCTGACTAGGGGAATCTGACTAGGGGAATCTGACTAGGGGAATCTGACTAGGGGAATCTGACTAGGGGAATCTGACCAGGGGAATCTGACTAGGGGAATCTGACTAGGGGAATCTGATTATGGGAATCTGACTAGGGGAATCTGACTAGGGGAATCTGATTATGGGAATCTGACTAGGGGAATCTGACTAGGGGAATCTGACTGCCATATCCATGTTCCGGTAAGACCCTGTCATGGCCTTTGGATCATATTTTCAATACAAACACATATTGTACTTCAAAAGGCCGACATACTGTACATACGTAAGGTACATATATGGTGCAGCTGAATACATTTAGATTTGCACATTCTTTGGAAACGTGCTAGTATGTCAAACTGTGTTTGGAGACTATCTGGGAGTCCTCTTGAATGGTGTTTAAACTAATCCTGCTGGAGGTTGGTTTAACTCATCTGTGTTTAAACTAGTCCTGCTGGAGGTTGGTTTAACTCATCTGTGTGTTAAACTAGTCCTGTTGGAGGGTGGTTGAACTCATCTGTGTGTTACTAATCCTGCTGGAGGGTGGTTTAACTCATCTGTGTGTTACTAATCCTGCTGGAGGTTGGTTTAACTAATCTGTGTGTTAAACTAATCCTGCTGGAGGGTGGTTTAACTAATCTGTGTGTTAAACTAGTCCTGCTGGAGGGTGGTTTAACTCATTTGTGTGTTAAACTAGTCCTGTTGGAGGGTGGTTTAACTCATCTGTGTGTTTAAACTAATCCTGCTGGAGGTTGGTTTAACTCATCTGTGTGTTAAACTAGTCCTGCTGGAGGGTGGTTGAACTCATCTGTGTGTTACTAATCCTGCTGGAGGGTGGTTTAACTCATCTGTGTGTTAAACTAATCCTGCTGGAGGGTGGTTTAACTCATCTGTGTGTTAAACTAATCCTGCTGGAGGGTGGTTTAACTAATCTGTGTGTTAAACTAGTCCTGCTGGAGGGTGGTTTAACTCATCTGTGTGTTAAACTAGTCCTGCTGGAGGGTGGTTTAACTCATCTGTGTGTTAAACTAGTCCTGCTGGAGGGTGGTTTAACTAATCTGTGTGTTAAACTAATCCTGCTGGAGGGTGGTTGAACTAATCTGTGTGTTAAACTAGTCCTGTTGGAGGTTGGTTTAACTAATCTGTGTGTTAAACTAGTCCTGCTGGAGGGTGGTTTAACTCATCTGTGTGTTAAACTAATCCTGTTGGAGGGTGGTTTAACTAATCTGTGTGTTAAACTAGTCCTGCTGGAGGGTGGTTTAACTCATCTGTGTGTTAAACTAGTCCTGTTGGAGGGTGGTTTAACTAATCTGTGTGTTAAACTAGTCCTGTTGGAGGGTGGTTTAACTCATCTGTGTGTTAAACTAGTCCTGCTGGAGGGTGGTTTAACTCATCTGTGTGTTAAACTAGTCCTGCTGGAGGGTGGTTTAACTAATCTGTGTGTTAAACTAGTCCTGCTGGAGGGTGGTTTAACTAATCTGTGTGTTAAACTAGTCCCCTCCATCTGTTGGAGCCGTGAGTCTCTAAGGCTAATGAGATGTCGAGGTGTGTGTGCGTGCGTGAAAGAGAGATACAGACAGAAAGAGAGACTTTAGTGTGTGTGTGTGAAAGAGATACAGACAGAAAGAGAGAAACAGAATGTGTGTGTGTGAAAGAGCAAGACAGAGACATAACGGCCTAGGAACAGTGGGTTAACTGCCTGTTTGGTGGCAGAAAGACAGATTTGTACCTTCTCAGCTGGGGGGTTTGAACTTGCAACCTTCCGGGTCCTAGTCCAACGCTCTAACCACTAGGCTACCAAGAGCATGTCTGCTAGGTAGGCTCCTCTCTATATCTCTTTCCTCTATAAACACAGATAGAAGTATCCCACAGTCCACTCCAGGCCAGGTTGTTGTTGACCCAAAATCTGCTGTTGCTACATACATTTTGGACTATCAATGTACCAATTGATTCTTGAAAAATACAACTTCCAAAATGCCTCAGGAGCTTAGTTCAAATCTCATACTCCATCAGAGCACAAAATATAAGATTATTTTTCTCCAATGTTTGTAAAACAATGGAAAAAAAACCCACCGTAAAGTCTCAAAACATTGGGTTCTCTTCAATCTGTGTCGCTGAAGCGTTAAAGATTCCTCGATAGAAATTGAAAAGTAATTTCCTATTGAGCCGAAATACGCAGCATTTACTGCGAATGCAGTCTTCACCGTTAACGCAAGAGCATACATTTCAATCACGCATTAACCTTGAACTTTCACGATACGGATTGAATACAACCCATGGATAAAACTAGAATATTGATCTTGTAGATACGGGTCAGTCCTCTCATCCATTAGCTCTGTCTATTAATTTGATAGTGGTTACATTTATCCATTTGCGCTCTTGAAGAAGAAATATTCAACTGCGAGTAATGTTAACTGGCGGGTGAATTGTGTGAGACAGAATATGGATCGTCGCTCCATACAACACGTTGGCCGTGTCTGAAATGGATGTATTACTTCGGTCCCGAATGAAGACGATAAACCAGTTAACCTTGAATATATGTTTTATGTACGGCTATGAGCATTCAATCTGTGACCATCCATTTCATTATTAACTCATCAACGTCTACCCTCTGGGTTATTGACATGGCAGGGTGTACATGATATTTGCAGGCTATTATACTAATTGATAGGCTGTATGCTGGCGGATCCATATTAGATCAGAAAATCACATTTTTTTAAATGTTGTTCTAATAAACACACCGAAAGCAATAACATGCATTTATTGTATGACAGACTCCTCCAGCATGTAAAGTAAACTGTAAAGGGGTTACTGTGAATTTGACAGTAGTTTTACAGGCAGCTTGTGGCAAGTCAAAATCTGGTATTTCATATTACAGTACACCTACTGTAATATAATTATGATATCAAAGCAAGTACTGTGTAATGACACTCAGTACAATGCAGTGAGATACAATGCAGTAAGACACAATGCAGTGAGATACAATGCAGTGAGATACAATGCAGTGAGATATAATGCAGTGAGATACAATGCAGTAAGATACAATGCAGTAAGACACAATGCAGTAAGACACAATGCAGTAAGACACAATGCAGTAAGACACAATGCAGTAAGATACAATGCTGTGAGACACAATGCAGTGAGATACAATGCAGTGAGATACAATGCAGTAAGATACAATGCAGTAAGACACAATGCAGTAAGATACAATGCAGTGAGATACAATGCAGTGAGATACAATGCAGTAAGAAACAATGCAGTAAGATACAATGCAGTAAGATACAATGCAGTGAGATACAATGCAGTGAGATACAATGCAGTAAGAAACAATGCAGTAAGATACAATGCAGTAAGATACAATGCAGTGAGATACAATGCAGTAAGATACAATGCAGTGAGATACAATGCAGTGAGATACAATGCAGTAAGACACAATGCAGTAAGACACAATGCAGTAAGACACAATGCAGTAAGATACAATGCAGTAAGACACAATGCAGTAAGATACAATGCAGTGAGATACAATGCAGTGAGATACAATGCAGTAAGATACAATGCAGTAAGATACAATGCAGTGAGATACAATGCAGTGAGATACAATGCAGTAAGATACAATGCAGTAAGATACAATGCAGTAAGATATAAATGCAGTAAAATAGACTGCATTAAACTCCAATCTGTCTCTTATACAAATTGACGTGGCACTATAACCACAAAGGAGTTACATTGGTTACAGCATTCTCAATCAGGGGTGCAACAAATATAGCCTCTTACAAGGCATCCATCAACATAAACTCAGCAAAAAAAAGAAACGTCTTCTCACTGTCAACTGCGTTTATTTTCAGCAAACTTAACATGTGTAAATATTTGTATGAACATAACAAGATTCAACAACTGAGACATAAAGTGAACAAGTTCCACAGACACATGACATAATGTATCCCTGAACAAAGGTGTGGGGGGGTCAAAATCAAAAGTAACAGTCAGTATCTGTTGTGGCCACCAGCTGCATTAAGTACTGCAGTGCATCTCCTCCTCATGGACTGCACCAGATTTGCCAGTTCTTGCTGTGAGATGTTACCCTACTCTTCCACCAAGGCACCTGCAAGTTCCCAGGCATTTCTGGGGGGAATGACCCTAACCCTCATCCTCCGATCCAACAGGTCCCAGACGTGCTAAATGGGATTGAGATCCGGACTCTTCGCTGGTCATGGCAGAACACTGACACTCCTGTCTTGCAGGAAATGATGATGCTGTGACCGCCCCAGACAGTGACTGACCCTCCACCTCCAAATCGTTCCCGCTCCAGAGTACAGGCCTCGGTGTAACGGTCACTCCTTTGACGATAAACGTGAATCAGACCATCACCCCTGGTGAGAAAAAAACGTGACTCATCAGTGAAGAGCTCTTTTGCCAGTCCTGTCTGTTCCAGCGACGGTGGGTTTGTGCCCATAGGCAACGTTGTTGCCATTGATGTCTGGTGAAGACCTGCTTTACAACAGGCCTACAAGCCATCAGTCCAGCCTCTCTCAGCCTATTGCGGACAGTCTGAACACTGATGGAGGGATTGTGCGTTCCTGGTGTAACTCGGGCAGTTGTTGTTGCCATCCTGTACCTGTCCAGCAGGTGTGATGCTTGGATGTACCAATCCTGTGCAGGTGTTGTTACACGTAGTCTGCCACTGCGAGGACGATCAGCTGTCCGTCCTGTCTCCCTGTAGTGCTGTGTTGGGCGTCTCACAGTACGGACAATGCAATTTATTGCCCTGGCCACATCTGCAGTCCTCATGTCTCATTGCAGCATGCCTAAGGCACATTCACGCAGATGAGCAGTGACCCTGGGCATCTTTCTTTTGGTGTTTTTCAGAGTCAGTAGAAAGGCCTCTTTATAGTGTCCTTAGTTTTCATAACTGTGACCTTAATTGCCTACCGTCTGTAAGCTGTTAGTGTCTTAATGACCGTTCCACAGGTGCATGTTCATTAATTGTTCATGGTTCATTGAACAAGCATGGGAAACAGTGTTTAAATCATTGAATATCTGTGAAGTTATTTGGGTTTTTACTAATTATCTTTGAAGACCGGGTCCTGAAAAAATAACGTATATTTTTTTGCCGAGTTTATGTTAATGAGACAGAAACAACAATACCTTGCACCCAGTAGTGGTCAAAAGGTTTTTGGCACTCCAGAGATACAGTAAAGTTGAATTACGATACCATTCGAAATATAGCAATTATTTGCCCCAGACCACAACATTTTCCCACAATGCACCATATTTTACACTATGCTACAGTAAAATGTTTTAGAGTATTTTACTGTTCATAAAAGCCAGGATTGAAGTATAATTTTCAGTTTTCTGTTACTGTGTAGGCCTAAATCCTCAGATACTGATCTGCTTTGGCTGTGTTTTATCACTGAACCCTCTGACCATGGTCCCCAACTGGAGGCCTGAGTTGTTGTTGTTTTTTGACCCCCCCCAAGTTTTCTGAGCAGCATTGTATTATTATTATTTTCATTGTTGGAAAAACATTATGTAAAAACACCAGGAAAGCAGCTCCATCTGATTTTAATTTCAGAAATGTGTTCCCAAGTACTGCCGCGCATAACCGAGAGACACGTGATCTTATACAAACGCTGCAAGGATTTGGAATGATTATGTTTTAGTCAAATGTGATATCTGTTTGGGTATTCTTGTGGTCAATTTGGAGTCTACACATTAATGTCTAATTATGTTCCGGCTACCGACCATTCCTCTCAAGAAAAAAAAAATCACAAAGACACCTCTCTTTGTCATGATCAAACTGACACCTGTTGAATTTGGAGAGGTGGGGACTTACCTGTCAATACACAGCACCGTTACAATCCCCACCGTAGTGAACTGGTTGCTAACATCCACCACCACGACAGCCTTGCACATGAAGTTCCCGAACACCCACTGTCTGTCCCGGACCAGCTGGTGAATGTTGAAAGGCATCACCAGCAAGAAGAGCATATCTGCAACGGCCAGGTTCAGCACGTAGATGTCCGATACAATCTTTTTCTTGCATGTCGCCACTGCGTAAATCACCAAACCGTTGGCGATCACTCCTATAGTACACAGGATGCCGTATATGGACGGGAATATGTGCATAAACGTCGCCAGGTCGATGAAGCTGGGTGAGGACTGAGTCGTGTTCACACATGACGAGTTGTTGGTGAAGTTACCTATTTCTTCATAGTTACAAAATATGTCCGAGCTATTTATAATCATATTTAGACCTTCAGATATTTGCCGACCTTGGTCGTAATTGATAACGCGCGGGTCAGTATTAGGCTATAGACAAGCACTAACACTGCCAAGCCGACAAGTCATACTGTACCAGCTTCTATCCAAATTTCTAGAGGCTCAACTTGGACAACGTTTCTGGATAAACTGCAGCGCGCGTATCCTTTGGTTGACGCAATTCTTTAGATGATCTTGTAAGAAACTACAGTACAAGTAAAGAATGTGTTTCAATGAGATTCTGCTGATGGATCATTCGCACCAAACCTGGGAACAAGCTGATGCCTCTAGAACAACAAATTATTCACACAGGAAGCCGCTACCTTCCTGGACTGGACCTCCCTGTGCGTCTCCGCTGCGCTCTCTCCCTACCCTGTGCGTCTCCGCTGCGCTCTCTCCCTACCCAATAGCGCACCAGATTGTCACTGGACTGGACCTCCCTGTGCGTCTCCGCTGCGCTCTCTCCCTACCCTGTGCGTCTCCGCTGCGCTCTCTCCCTACCCAATAGCGCACCAGATTGTCACTGACTCGGTGAAGGATAAAACAATCCGATAGTAGTCTCCTCCCTTCAAAATATCCCGATTTATTTAACACTTGATAAAACGTAAATACATTTGAGAGAAAACGGATTGGAAGGTCAGTGAGTAAATCCTCCCACAAAAAAAAATAAAAATGTTGATCTGTTTCTTGCTCTGAAAAACAACTCGTCCATGCATCCCGTTGCGCACGTCATGAGTAAATTGACTTGTGTCACGATGTTTTGATTACAAGTTGCTTTTTTCAAAACGACAGTATCAATGACACGCTGTTGTTGCCTAATATTATTTAGGCCTTTTATGCGTCAATCACAGAATTACAGATTGGTTCGTATACAGTCAATGATTCAACGAAGAATCATTAAACAATTAGACATTATTTTAGTCAACAGCTAAAAAAAAACGTTACTGTGTTAAATTAAACATATTCTTAAGTATGTTATAAATGAAACATATCCTTTAGCATGTTACATAAAAAAAAACTTTACTGTGTTATAAGTTAAACATATTCTTAAGTATGTTATAAATGAAACATATTCTTTAGTATGTTGTAAATGAAACATATTCTTTAGTATGTTATACATGAAACATATTCTTTAGTATGTTATAAATGAAACATATTCTTTAGTATGTTACATTAAAAAAAAACTTTACTGTGTTATAAATTAAACATATTCTTAAGTATGTTATAAATGAAACATATTCTTTAGTATGTTGTAAATGAAACATATTCTTTAGTATGTTACATTAAAAAAAACTTTACTGTGTTATAAATTAAACATATTCTTAAGTATGTTATAAATGAAACATATTCTTTAGTATGTTATAAATGAAACATATTCTTTAGTATGTTATAAATGAAACATATTCTTTAGTATGTTATAAATGAAACATATTCTTTAGTATGTTGTAAATGAAACATATTCTTTAGTATGTTATAAATGAAACATATTCTTAAGTATGTTATAAATGAAACATTCTTTAGTATGTTATAAATGAAACATATTCTTAAGTATGTTATAAATGAAACACATTCTTTAGTATGTTATAAATGAAACATATTCTTTAGTATGTTATAAATGAAACATATTCTTTAGTATGTTATAAATTCCCATTAGACTGGTCACCTGTGCTAGATAGTGCCTGGGAAGTCTTTAAATGTAGATTCCTTGATGTGGTGAATGTGATGGCTCCCATTAGACTGGTCACCTGTGCTAGATAGTGTAGGGGTAGACAGTGCCTGGGAAGTCTTTAAATGTAGATTCCTTGATGTGGTGAATGTGATGGCTCCCATTAGACTGGTCACCTGTGCTAGATAGTGTAGGGGTAGACAGTGCCTGGGAAGTCTTTAAATGTAGATTCCTTGATGTGGTGAATGTGATGGCTCCCATTAGACTGGTCACCTGTGTTAGATAGCGTAGGGGTAGACGGTGCCTGGGAAGTCTTTAAATGTAGATTCCTTGATGTGGTGAATGTGATGGCTCCCATTAGACTGGTCACCTGTGCTAGATAGTGTAGGGGTAGACAGTGCCTGGGAAGTCTTTAAATG
Source organism: Oncorhynchus keta (assembly GCF_023373465.1). NCBI lineage: Eukaryota > Metazoa > Chordata > Actinopteri > Salmoniformes > Salmonidae > Oncorhynchus > Oncorhynchus keta. The sequence continues at coordinate 6,406,268 of NC_068450.1, read as the reverse complement.
TAGATTCCTTGATGTGGTGAATGTGATGGCTCCCATTAGACTGGTCACCTGTGTTAGATAGCGTAGGGGTAGACGGTGCCTGGGAAGTCTTTAAATATAGATTCCTTGATGTGGTGAATGTGATGGCTCCCATTAGACTGGTCACCTGTGTTAGATAGCGTAGGGGTAGACAGTGCCTGGGAAGTCTTTAAATGTAGATTCCTTGATGTGGTGAATGTGATGGCTCCCATTAGACTGGTCACCTGTGTTAGATAGTGTAGGGGTAGACAGTGCCTGGGAAGTCTTTAAATGTAGATTCCTTGATGTGGTGAATGTGATGGCTCCCATTAGACTGGTCACCTGCGCTAGATAGTGTAGGGGTAGATAGTGCCTGGGTGAATGTGATGGCTCCCATTAGACCGGTCAGGGTAAAGCAGAGATCTAGCCCTTGGTTTAATCATGAGATTCTAGAATCTATCCAAGCTTTGAAATGCAAGAGAAAGGCCATAAAGTATTTTTACAGCCCTGGTGCAATTTAGAGTTTTGGCTACTAGATGGCAGCAGTGTATGTGCAAAGTTTTAGACTGATCCAAAGAAGCATTGTATTTCTGTTCAAAATGTTGTATCAAGACTGCCCAAATGTGCTTAATTTGTTTACTAATAACTAATACACTCTCCTCAAACAATAGCATGTTATTCTTTCACTATAATAGCTATTGTAAATTGGACATTGCAGTAAGATTAACAAGAATTTAAGCTTTCTGCCCATATCAGATATGTCTATGTCCTGGGAAATGTTCTTGTTACTTACAACCACATGCTAATCACATTGGCCTATGTTAGCTCATCCGTCCTGTGGAAGGGACACCGATCCAGAATTTAAGGAACTAGGCTGTAGTAGTACTACCAAAACAAACTAAACAGTATTGGTCTGAACATCAGGGGGAGATGGTATATGTAAAAACAGAGGTTTTGCGAAAATAATTGAACATTAAACATTTATTTTTTATTTTTTTTACTTCTGTTGCCAGCAAGCTGGTTAGCAAGCTGCCCACCAGTTCTGGTTTGTATGGAAGCAACCAAGTCAAGAAGTATTATGTAGAGTTAGGGGTTCAGTCAAACTCTTTATCTTTTGCAAAGGAAGCAACAGCCAAAATAGTCAGTATGCTGGCAGAGTTTAAATGCTCCAAAGCCACAGGCCTGGATAATATTCCTGAAAGGTTTCTTAAAGATTCTACTGAGCAAATTGGCCCTCGCATTACTGGGAGTTATAGGCCTGTATGTATCCTCTGTATAAGAAGGGGATAAAGTCTGGCCCTGGGAGATATAGGTATGCTCCACTGATTCATGTCTACTTTACTTGACTGACTTCATCAGGAAAGAGATTGATGAGGGAAATCTGTGGGGAATGGTACTGCTTGACCTACAGAAGGTCTTTGATACAGTCAACCACTGTCTCCTAATCTCCAAACTGGAGGCACTGGGGTTAAGCGGTATCCCTCTAGGCTGGGTTAGGGAGCAAGTAGTAGATGTTAATGGTTCACTGTCTCAGGCAAAACCAATGAGTTGTGGCGTTCCGCAGGGGAGAGTGCTTGGGCCTCTACTGTTTTATTGTATATTAACAACATGAAAGATGCTTGTTCTTGCCGTCTTTTCCTTTTATGCGGATGACTCTACACTTCTGGTGTCTCACCAAAGTAAAACTATGTTGGAGAGCATACTTAGCACAGAGCTTACTAACATTAGCAAATGGCTTGGAGATAATAAGCTATCTCTGCCCTTAGGGAAAACTGAAGCAATTATTTTTGGATCCAGATCTAAATTGTGTAGGACCTCTGAAATCAGAGTGGAGTAGTACTAATATGATGAGGCCGTGACTACTAAAACCTCTGTTAGTTACCTGGGATGTATCCTCGATGGAAGCTTGGGAGGTGTGAGCATGGCCAATATGGTGCTAGGGAAGGTTAGTGCCAGGACTAAAATTCTGGCTAGAATGTCCAAGCTGGTTGATAAGGACTCCATGAAAGTGCTAGCTACTGCCCTCATTCAATGTCATTTTAATTACACTAGTACTTCCTGGTTTGGGGGCTTATCTAAACGTATGAAGGGGAAGCTCCAGATAGCCCAGAATAAGCTGATCAGGGTAGTATTGAAGGTGAGTCCACATACTCACATAGGCAGGAGCTGCTTTCAGGAACTAAACTGGCTGCCTGTTGAGGCTAGGTTGTCCCAGATTAGACTAGTGATTAGTGATTACTTTCCTCGTGTTAGGGATGCACACAATCACAGCACCAGATCATGTTCTTCTTCTCTGTTTTTGATGACATACATGTTATTCTTCCATGTTTTTGATGACATACATGTTATTCTTCCATGTTTTTGATGACATACATGTTATTCTTCCATGTTTTTGATGACATACATGTTCTTCTTCCATGTTTTTGTTTTATTATTTCACTGCCATACTGTGTTTAACTGTGTTGGAACTCGTCTAGTAATCATCAAGTCCCAGACTTTATTGTGTGTTATCCTCTGTCACACCCTGACCTTAGTGCTCTTTGTTTTCCCTGTTATTTTGGTTAGGTCAGGGTGTGACATGGGTGATGTATGTGTTTGTCTTGTCTAAGGGTTTTGTATGTTTATGGGACTGTATCCTTTCTAGGTGTTTATGTAAGTTTATGATTGCCTAGATTGGTTCTCAATTAGAGGCAGGTGCTTATCATTGTCTCTGATTGGGAACCATATTTAGGCAGCCATGTTCTTTGGGTGTTTTGTGGGTGATTGTTTCCCGTGTCAGTGTTTGTGCCACACGGGACTGTTTCGTTGGCCAGTTCACTTTGTTGTTTTGTATTTATGTGGAGTTTTCTTATTAAATACCATGGACACTTACCACGTCGCATATTGGTCCGATCCTTGTTTCACCTCTTCAGAGGAGGAAATCTGCCGTGTCATCCTCGATGATTTTACTCACGTCCATGTATGGCTTGTAAGTTTAATGTGTGCTTGTTTTTTAAAATGCTCAATTTAATCAACTAAATTAAACACACACCTCACCCCAAGGGAACCTTTCCCCAATAGAATATTTCCCCACAGCTGTTGGCATTCTCACAAACAATCGCAACATTGTTTCAATAATATATAGAAGTTTTCTTTCAGCTCTGGTATATAAAGCTTTTTTGAGGACTTGCTCACTATTCATTCTGTGGCAGCACAATGACCAAGCGATATACTGTATGTGAGGCCCCTGATAATATCTTTGATCATGATACTGGTGAGGAGGAGAGAGTCCTTGTTAAACTTTGACAAAGTAGTCTGTGATAAATAGCCAATATGTTTCATCTGAGTATTTGTTATAGTCAAAATAATTCATACATTATGCTTTTTTAAAACTCAAAAACGAGTTGTATGAGCTCAGGTCAATGAGGCCTACAGGCCATAAATAGCAAATAGAAGTTCAAAGCTTGTAATATTCACCAGAATGTAAGTTGATAAAAAACATTAGGTGATAATATATGTATTATTATGGATTTATAATCCGCTATAATGGGGGCGGCCATTTTGGACCTAGGAAAACCTAATTATTTAATTGTGACTAGGGGGCAGTATTTTCATTTTTGGAAAAAAAACGTTCCCGGCATATCTTGTCAGGACAAGATGCTAGAATATGCATATAATTGACAGCTCGGGATAGAAAACACTCTAAATTTTCCAAAACTGTAAAAAATATTGTCTGTGAGTATAACAGAACTGATGTTGCAGGCGAAAGCCTGAGAAAAATCCAATCTGGAAGTGCCCCATGTTTTGAAAGCGCTGCGTTCCAATGAGTCCCTATTGAGCAGTGAATGGGCTATCAACCAGATTACTTTGTCTCCGTATTCCCCAAGGTGTCATACAGCATTGTGACGTAGTTTTACGCATTTATGTTGAAGAATACCCGTAAGCGGCTACATTGCGCAAGTGGTCACCTGATGCTCCCAGATGTAAAATACAGATGTAGCCATTACTCCAAACGGTCCTACTGAAAAACTAATTGTCCCGATGGATATATTATCGAATAGATATTTGAAAAACACCTTGAGCATTGATTCTAAACAACGTTTTCTGTCGATATTATGGAGCTAATTTGGAATATTTTTTGCCGTTTTCGTGACTGCAATTTCCGGGCGATTTCTCAGCCAAACATGAAGAACAAGCGGAGCTATTTCGCCTCCAACAATAATATTTTTGGAAAAAAGGAACATTTGCTATCTAACTGGGAGTCTCGTGAGTGAAAACATCCGAAGCTCATCAAAGGTAAACGATTTAAGTTGATTGCTTTTCTGATTTCCATGACCAAGTTACCTGCTGCTAGCTGGACAAAATGCTATGCTAAGCTATCGATAAACTTACACAAATGCTTGTCTAGCTTTGGCTGTAAAGCATATTTTGAAAATCTGAGATAACAGGGTGATTAACAAAAGGCTAATCTGTGTCTCAATATATTTAATTTGTGATTTTCATGAATAGGAATATTTTCTAGGGATAAATATGTCCGTTGCGTTATGGTAATTAGTGTCAGACAGGACCCATCATTGAAGGAATGATCGTTACACCGAGGCCTGTACTCTGGAGCGGGATCGATTTGGAGGTGGAGGATCCATCAGTCTGGAGTGTGACTGTTTGAGGTTGTGGACAGGTGTCTTTTATACTGATAACAAGTTCAAACAAGTGCCATTAATACAGGTAACGAGTGGAAAACAGACGAGTGGAGGACAGACCAAATACTTATTTTCCACCATAATTTGCAAATAAATTAATTAAAAATCCTACAATGTGATTTTCTGGAGAAAAATAAATCTAATTTGTCTGTCATAGTTGAAGTGATGAAATGTATGATGAAATATATAGGCCTCTCATCTTTTTAAGTGGGAGAACTTGCACAATTGGTGGCTGACTACATTTTTGCCCCACTATTTGCACATTGTTATAACACTGCATATATACATAATACGGCACTTGAAATGTCATTATTGTTTTGGAACATCCTTGACTGTAATGTTTAATATACATTTTTATTGTTTATTTCACTTTTGTTTATTATCTGCTTCCCTTGCTCTGTCAATGTTAACATATGTTGCCCAAGCCAATGAAGCCCTTAAATTGAAATTGTTACATGTAATTTATTATAATTTCTATATATGACTTCCTGCTTTAATTTTTGCTTGTAAGCAGGAATCAGGAGGATAGTATTATGGACAGATTTGCCAAATGGAGGGAGAGTTTTATGTGTGTCCCTGTGTGTGGAGTTAAGGTAGTCTAGAGTTTTTTCCCCTCTGGTTGCACTTTTAACATGCTGATAGAAATTTGGTGAAACGGATTTAAGTTTCCCTGCATTAAAGTCCCCGGCTACTAGGAGTGCCGCCTCTGGGTGAGCGTTTTCTTGTTTGCTTATGGCGGAATACAGTTCATTCAATGCTGTCTTAGTGCCAAACTCTGACTGAGGTGGTATGTAAACAACTACGAAAAATACAGATGAAAACTCTCTATGTAGATAGCGTGGTCTACAGCCTATCATGAGATACTCTACCTCAGGCGAGCAATAACTTGAGACTTCCTTTGATATCACTCCCCAACTGTTATTTACAAAAATGCATAGCCCTTGTCTTAGCAGACGCCGCTGTTCTATACAACCGGCTGTATGTTGTTAGTGTCGTCATTCAGCCACGACTCCGTGAAGCATAAGATATTACAGTTTTGAATGTCCCGTTGGTGGTTTAATCTTGCTCATAGGTCATCGATTTTATTCTCCGAATATTGCATGTTTACTTGCAGAATGGAAGGAAGTGGGGGATTATTCGATTACCTACAAATACTCAGAAGTCTGCCTGCCCTCTGGACTCTTTTTCTGGTCCTTCTGTGGTAGTGGTCCTTCTGTAGCTCAGTTGGTAGAGCATGGCGCTTGTAACGCCAGGGTAGTGGGTTCGATCCCGGGACCACCCATACGTAGAATGTATGCACATGACTGTAAGTCGCTTTGGATAAAAGCGTCAGCTAAATGGCATATATTATTATTATTATTATTTCTCTGCCTCCTATTCATGCAACTCACAGGGATCTGGGCCTGTTCCTGAGAAAGCTGGACTCGTCAGACTCGTTAAAGGAAAAAAATAATAAATCTGCGGGTCCGTGGTGAGTTCAGTTCTGACGTCCAGAAGTTATTTTTCAGTCATAAGAGACGGTAGCGGCAACGTTATGTACAAAATACGTTTGAAAAAATAAGTTACAAACAACGCAAATAAACAAACACAATTGGTTGGGGACACTTAAAACGTCTGCCTTATCAGGCGCCATTTTTCACTAGGTTGTCACTAGTGTCATGACGTTGGCCTGGGGGATAGGTTTATGACAGTCATAAATACCTCTCCCCCCCCCTTTTCCTCTCTCTACCCTACTGAGGTTACATTTGCAAAACCCCTTGGTTAACGTAGAGATTCTGGGAACATCAGTAGGTGGAGGGAAATGAACTATATTCTGGTAATCCGACCAATTGAACATATGCGGTGGTACTTAATGAATATGATGTCAGTTCAGCCAAAGATACAACACTAGGGTGTCACTAGGGTGTCACTAGGGTGTCACTAGGATCACTAGGATGTCACTAGCGTGTCTCTAGCATGTCACTAGGATGTCACTTGTTTAACAATAGGCTGTCAATAGCGTGTGACTAGGATGTCACTAGGCTGTCAATAGCGTGTCACTAGGGCGTCACTAGGCTGTCAAGTGTGTCACTAGGTTGTCACTAGGGTGTCAATAGTGTGTCACTAGGTTGTCACTAGGGTGTCACTAGGATGTCACTAGGGTCACTAGGGTGTCACTAGGGTCTGACTAGGATGTAACTAGGGTCACTAGGGTGTCACTAGGGGGTCACTAGGGTGTCACTAGGATGTCACTAGGGTCACTAGGGTGTCACTAGGATGTCACTAGGGTCACTAGGGTGTCACTAGGGTCTGACTAGGATGTAACTAGGGTCACTAGGGGGTCACTAGGGTGTCACTAGGATGTCACTAGGGTGTCACTAGGATGTCACTAGGGTGTCACTAGGATCACTAGGTTGTCAGAGTGTCACTAGCGTGTCACTAGGGTGTCACTAGGGTCTGACTAGGATGTAACTAGGGTGTTACTAGGCTGTGTTGATTATAATTCATGGACAATGTTTAGGTCAAATCAAGTCTGGAATTTTAAGTGGAAATTAATAACTTTCAAAGCATTTGTTTTAAACATTGAATAGAGTACAAGTTTGACATTTCTGCAACAACGTGGTGATCAAATTAAAATTATATATTTGTAGATGTAAACACTCTGTTGAATCACCTTTCTAGGGTCATCCTCTCCCATAGATACACATGGGCTGCTTCTGCAAAACACTAGCTCAATAACTGGCTTGACTGTGCAATACCAGGAAGAGCAATTTGTAAGTCGCTCTGGATAAGAGCGTCTGCTAAATGACTTAAATGTAAATGTAAGAGCAATGGACGGGATTATGTACTAACAACTATCTAAAATAATTAAGCCAGATGATGCAAAGCTCTTAAAAATAAGAAACACAGCACTTGAGCACATACACAAATGTGCACGCACACACACACAGCCTTGGCTACTCGTGAGTCTCCTAACATAATGTTCCTTTACGGCTCGGGATCTCACCTTCCACCACAGATCCAAAAGGCCGACATCAGTGGATTGGGTGGATGAGACCCAGCCCATGCAAAAAAAACATCTCTATCTTAACCCTCCTGTTGTGTTTGTTTCATGTTAAAGTGACTCCCCATCCCGCATGCGGGAGAGTAATCAATTCATCTTTATTAATTTTTACATTTTTTATAATATGTTTATTATTTTCCAATAAAAAATTACAATAAAAACACAGCAATACAAACAATGACAAACAATGACATTCATTGTACTGTTGAATGGGACGGCCAATTTAGAGGACAAAACTAAACTAAACTCACACATACACAAAATTTAAAAAATCCTATTAGGTGGTACATGTATAAGAAGACAGCATGTAGTCATTACAAGCAGTGTAGTTAAGCCAAAAATAAATATTGAGTGGAGTACAGCACAGAGTAGCAGCAGATCGTCAACCCAGTTATGAAGCGGGACTAGACCATTTATCCATTATCGGCTGCCATATTTTGTAAAACATTGGACTTCTATTGGAGGTATTGTATCGAATATTTTGCATATATATTACATTCCCTAAATCCCGTAACCACATTTCAAATTACAATATGAGCCTTTTGGCTAATATAGTACAAAGAGAGACAGCTTTCCCTTCCTGGTTATTCCCATCAACTGTACCAAACAGAGTGATCAATGGGTCTGGGGCTAGAACTCTATCAAAGGCTTTAGATAAGTCATCAAAAATGAGAGCCCAGTAAGCATGTAACTAAGGACATGTCCAGAATAAGTGGGTCAACGTCCCCTCATCGTGCTTGAACCTCTCACACAGTGATGAGGTGTCCGGGAATATTTTATGCAGTTTTACTTTTGAGTAATGTAACCTGTGTATCACCTTAAACTGTACAAGGTTGTGTCTGGCAATCATTGAACTGTGATTTATATTCCTGAGAGCTTCTACCCAGTACTCATCTGAGATTTCTGAACCAAGTTCTTGTTCCCAAGCCCTTCTAATGGTGTCTGTGGATACCTCTATGTGGGCCTGTAGCACATCATTCCGTCTAGAGACCGACCCTTTTGAATGGGGTTTGACAAGGATCAAGCTATCTAATGTAGGACTATTTGGCTTCATGCCATACTGTGGGATATGTGTCCTTATGAAATTCCTGATTTGGAGGTATCTGAAATAATGTGTTGTTGGCATGTTGAACTTTCCCTGTAATTGTTGAAATGAAGCTAACTGACCATCTATGTATAGATTACCGATTGTTGTGAGCCCCTTCTCCCTCCACTGTGAAAACACCACATCATCCAATGCGGGGTGGAAAGCATGATTCAGGCAAATTGGGCTGTCTATGTATACAGTGGGTATGTTAAGAAAATACCTCATCTGTTTCCAGATCCTAAGCGTATGACTAATGACTGGGTTAGAGTTGTAAGTGGATTTTTTTCACATATGATGGGCTATTAACAAGTGCAGGGAGTGAGGAACGTTGACAGGAGGCCTGCTCAGTCAAAAGCCATGCAGGCATATCCTTCTGTCTCATCGCAGGTAAACCTTCCCTCCAGGAAGACACAATGTTCAGATTAGCAGCCCAATCATACAGTTTAAAGTGAGGAAGGCCAAAGCCCCCCTCTATCTTGTACTTGCAGAAGTGCTTCTTTGACATTCTGTCTGCCTTGTTATCCCATAAAAATGGAGTTACTATTGAATCCAGTTTCTTAAAATAGCTTTGTGGTATGAAATTGGGTAGACATTGGAAGAGGTTAAGAAGCCTGGGTAGGACAACCATTTTAATAGCGTTTTTACGACCGACCAAGGAGATAGGCAGAGTTATCCAAAAATCTTTATTTTGTTTAAGCTGATATATTTTCATGTCCCAATTCGCTTTCAATGGCTGATCAAGGTCTCTTGTCACTACAATGCCAAGGCTTGTGAACTTGTCCATCACTGTTCTAAACGGGGTAGATTGCAGAAATTGCATATCCACAGGCCGTGATATTGGCATCAACTCACTTTTTTGCCAGTTTGTCTTGTAGCTAGAGAAGGAGCCAAATGTGTTTATCAAGTTAAGGGTGGAATATAAGTTTTAGGCTTGGACAAAAACAAAACAACATTGTCTGCATATAGGGACATTTTGTGCTGTGTGTCCTTTATTTTAACAGAAGCTATATCGGCACATGCCCGAATGCGAGTAGCAAGGGGTTCCATGGCTATAGTGAAGAGAGCAGGCGAAATGGCGCACCCCTGTCGGCACCCCTTGAACAAGCGGAATGACTGCAACATTTCCTGATTGGTTACCACGGACGCCATTGGGTGTGCATAAATAATTCTTATCCAATTAATGAATTCCTTTCCAAACCCGAAGTGCTCCAGGACCGACATCATATACTTCCACTCAATCTGATCAAACGCCTTCTCTGCATCAAGACCTATTACCACTGCCTCAACCTTCTCTGCATCAAGACCTATTATCACTGCCTCAACCTTATGATCGTGATACATTATGTTGAAAGGGCGTCTCAAATTGTAGCATATATGTCGGCCCGGGATAAAACCTGTCTGGTCAGGGTGTGTGATGTCGGAAATACACTGCTCAAAAAAATATAGGGAACACTAAAATAACACATCCTAGATCTGAATGAATGAAATATTCTTATTAAATACTTTTTTTCTTTACATAGTTTAATGTGCTGACAACAAAATCACACAAAAATGATCATTGGAAATCAAATTTATCAACCCATGGAGGTCTGGATTTGGAATTCCACTCAAAATTAAAGTGGAAAACCACACTACAGGCTGATCCAACTTTGATGTAATGTCCTTAAAACAAGTAAAAATTAGGCTCAGTAGTGTGTGTGGCCTCCACGTGCCCGTATGACCTCCTTACAACGCCTGGGCATGCTCCTGATGAGGTGGCGGATGGTCTCCTGAGGGATCTCCTCTCAGACCTGGACTAAAGCATCCGCCAACTCCAGGACAGTCTGTGGTGCAACGTGGCGTTGGTGGATGGAGCGAGACATGATGTGCCAGATGTGCTCAATTGGATTCAGGTCTGGGGAACGGGCGGGTCAGTCCATAGCATCAATGCCTCCCCCTTGCAGGAACTGCTGACACATTCCAGCCACATGAGGTCTAGCATTGTCTTGCATTAGGAGGAACCCATGGCCAACCGCACCAGCATATGGTCTCACAAGGGGTCTGAGGATCTCATCTCGGTACCTAATGGCAGTCAGGCTACCTCTGGCGAGCACATGGAGGGCTGTGCAGCCCCCCAAATAAATGCCACCCCACACCATGACTGACCCACCGCCAAACCGGTCATGCTGGAGGATGTTGCAGGCAGCAGAACGTTGTCCATGGCGTCTCCAGACTCTGTCACGTCTGTCACGTGCTCAGTGTGAACCTGCTTGCATCTGTGAAGAGCACAGGGCGCCAGTGGCGAATTTGCCAATCTTGGTGTTCTCTGGCAAATGCCAAACATCCTGCACTGTGTTGGGCTGTAAGCTAAGCCCCCACCTGTGGACGTCGGGCCCTCATACCACCCTCATGGAGTCTGTTTCTGACCGTTTGAGCAGACACATGCACATTTGTGGCCTGCTGGAGGTCATTTTGCAGGGCTCTGGCAGTGCTCCTCCTGCTCCTCCTTGCACAAAGGCGGAGGTAGCGGTCCTGCTGCTGGGTTGTTGCCCTCCTACGGCCTCCTCCACATCTCCTGATGTACTGGCCTGTCTCCTGGTAGCGTCTCCATGCTCTGGACACTACGCTGACAGACACAGCAAACCTTCTTGCCACAGCTCGCATTGATGTTCCATCCTGGATGAGCTGCACTATCTGAGCCACTTGTGTGGGTTGTAGATTCCGTCTCATGCTACCACTAGAGTGAAAGCACCGCCAGCATTCAAAAGTGACCAAAACATCAGCCAGGAAGCATAGGAACTGAGAAGTGGTCTGTGGTCCCCACCTGCAGAACCACTCCTTTATTGAGGGTGTCTTGCTAATTGCCTATAATTTCCACCTGTTGTCTATTCCATTTGCACAACAGCATGTGAAATTTATTGTCAATCAGTGTTGCTTCCTAAGTGGACAGTTTTTGATTTCACAGAAGTGTGATTGACTTGGAGTTACATTGTGTTGTTTAAGTGTCTTTATTCTTTTGGATCTTTTGGGAGTGTAATGTTCACTGTTAATGTCTTAATGTGTTATTTTTTTATTTCACCTTTGATTATTATCTATTTCAGTTGCTTTGGCAATGTAAACATATGTTTCCCATGTCAATAACGCCATTACATTTAAATAGAGAGAGAGAGAGAGAGGGAGAGGGAGAGGGAGAGAGAACTCAGGGTTCCTTTGGAGATGGGAGAGGGAGAGGAATCAGAATGTTAGGGAGAGAGAGGAGATTCTTAGAAGTGAGAGAGAAGAGAGAGAGAGATCAAAAGTCTTGAGAGACAGTTTCCCATGCCAATAAAAGCCCTTAAATTGAAATTGAATTGAGAGAGTTTCCCATGCCAATTAAAGACCGTAAATTGAAATTGGAGAGAGAGCGAGAGAGAGAGACAGAAAGAGAGAAAGAGAGAGCAGAGCGAAGGTGGAGAGAGAGAGCAGGTTACGGAGGTTAAAAGCAACAGGGAACAATTGCTAAACAGAGGTTCACAGAAGCCAGATTAATTTGTTATGTTAAGAGTAGTGGTTTAGTAAGGATCCTCATTAAGGCAAGACGGCAGCTACTCTTCCTGGGGTTTAGTAAGGATCCTCATTAAGGCAAGACGGCAGCTACTCTTCCTGGGGTTTATTAAGGATCCTCATTAAGGCAAGGCAGCAGCTACTCTTCCTGGGGTTTATTAAGGATCCTCATTAAGGCAAGGCAGCAGCTACTCTTCCTGGGGTTTAGTAAGGATCCTCATTAAGGCAAGACGGCAGCTACTCTTCCTGGGGTTTATTAAGGATCCTCATTAAGGCAAGGCAGCAGCTACTCTTCCTGGGGTTTATTAAGGATCCTCATTAAGGCAAGACGGCAGCTACTCTTCCTGGGGTTTAGTAAGGATCCTCATTAAGGTAAGACGGCAGCTACTCTTCCTGGGGTTTAGTAAGGATCCTCATTAAGGCAAGACGGCAGCTACTCTTTCTGGGGTTTAGTAAGGATCCTCATTAAGGCAAGACAGCAGCTACTCTTCCTGGGGTTTATTAAGGATCCTCATTAAGGCAAGATGGCAGCTACTCTTCCTGGGGTTTATTAAGGATCCTCATTAAGGCAAGACGGCAGCTACTCTTCCTGGGGTTTAGTAAGGATCCTCATTAAGGCAAGATGGCAGCTACTCTTCCTGGGGTTTAGTAAGGATCCTCATTAAGGCAAGGCAGCAGCTACTCTTCCTGGGGTTTATTAAGGATCCTCATTAAGGCAAGACGGCAGCTACTCTTCCTGGGGTTTATTAAGGATCCTCATTAAGGCAAGGCGGCAGCTACTCTTCCTGGGGTTTATTAAGGATCCTCATTAAGGCAAGACGGCAGCTACTCTTCCTGGGGTTTAGTAAGGATCCTCATTAAGGCAAGACGGCAGCTACTCTTCCTGGGGTTTATTAAGGATCCTCATTAAGGCAAGATGGCAGCTACTCTTCCTGGGGTTTATTAAGGATCCTCATTAAGGCAAGGCAGCAGCTACTCTTCCTGGGGTTTAGTAAGGATCCTCATTAAGGCAAGACGGCAGCTACTCTTCCTGGGGTTTATTAAGGATCCTCATTAAGGCAAGACGGCAGCTACTCTTCCTGGGGTTTAGTAAGGATCCTCATTAAGGCAAGGCAGCAGCTACTCTTCCTGGGGTTTAGTAAGGATCCTCATTAAGGCAAGACGGCAGCTACTCTTCCTGGGGTTTATTAAGGATCCTCATTAAGGCAAGGCAGCAGCTACTCTTCCTGGGGTTTAGTAAGGATCCTCATTAAGGCAAGACGGCAGCTACTCTTCCTGGGGTTTAGTAAGGATCCTCATTAAGGCAAGGCAGCAGCTACTCTTCCTGGGGTTTATTAAGGATCCTCATTAAGGCAAGACGGCAGCTACTCTTCCTGGGGTTTAGTAAGGATCCTCATTAAGGCAAGGCAGCAGCTACTCTTCCTGGGGTTTAGTAAGGATCCTCATTAAGGCAAGACGGCAGCTACTCTTCCTGGGGTTTATTAAGGATCCTCATTAAGGCAAGACGGCAGCTACTCTTCCTGGGGTTTATTAAGGATCCTCATTAAGGCAAGGCAGCAGCTACTCTTCCTGGGGTTTAGTAAGGATCCTCATTAAGGCAAGACGGCAGCTACTCTTCCTGGGGTTTATTAAGGATCCTCATTAAGGCAAGATGGCAGCTACTCTTCCTGGGGTTTATTAAGGATCCTCATTAAGGCAAGGCAGCAGCTACTCTTCCTGGGGTTTAGTAAGGATCCTCATTAAGGCAAGGCAGCAGCTACTCTTCCTGGGGTTTATTAAGGATCCTCATTAAGGCAAGACGGCAGCTACTCTTCCTGGGGTTTAGTAAGGATCCTCATTAAGGCAAGACGGCAGCTACTCTTCCTGGGGTTTAGTAAGGATCCTCATTAAGGCAAGACGGCAGCTACTCTTCCTGGGGTTTATTAAGGATCCTCATTAAGGCAAGACGGCAGCTACTCTTCCTGGGGTTTATTAAGGATCCTCATTAAGGCAAGGCAGCAGCTACTCTTCCTGGGGTTTAGTAAGGATCCTCATTAAGGCAAGGCGGCAGCTACTCTTCCTGGGGTTTATTAAGGATCCTCATTAAGGCAAGACGGCAGCTACTCTTCCTGGGGTTTAGTAAGGATCCTCATTAAGGCAAGGCAGCAGCTACTCTTCCTGGGGTTTATTAAGGATCCTCATTAAGGCAAGACGGCAGCTACTCTTCCTGGGGTTTATTAAGGATCCTCATTAAGGCAAGACGGCAGCTACTCTTCCTGGGGTTTAGTAAGGATCCTCACTGGGATGGCAGGTAGCCTAGTGGTTAGAGCGTTTGACTTGTAACCGAAAGGTTGCAAGATCGAATCCCAGAGCTGAAAAGGTAAAAATCTGTCATTCTACCTGTGAACAAGGCAGTTAACCCACTATTCCTAGGCCGTCATTGAAAATAAGAATTTGTTCTTAACTGACTTGCCTAGTTAAATAAAGGTACAATTAAGGAAAGGCAGCAGCTACTCTACTCTTCCTGGAGTTTATTTAGGATCTATTGGTGGAACGCTCCATCACTGACAAACTGAAATGGACCACACAGACAGTGTGGTGAAGAAGGTGCAACAGATCCTCTTCAACCTCAGGAGGCTAAAGAAATTTCGCTTGTCACCTAAAACCCTCACAAACGTTTACAGATGCACAATTGAAAGCATCCTGTCGGGCTGCTACGGCAATTGCACCGCCCGCAACCACAAGGCTCTCCAGAGGGTGGTGTGGTCTACCCAACACATTACCGGGGGCAAACTACCTGCCCTCCAGGACACCAACAGCAAACAATATCACAGAAAGGCCAAAAAGATCATCAAGGGCAACAACCATCCGAGCAACTACCTGTTCACCCCGCTACCATCCAGAAGGTGAGGTCAGTACAGGTGCATCAAAGCTGGGACCGAGAGACTGAAAAACAGCTTCTATCTCAAGGTCATCAGACTGTTAATGAGATCAAATCAAATTTATTTATATAGCCCTTCGTAAATCAGCTGATATCTCAAAGTGCTGTACAGAAACCCAGCCTAAAACCCAAAACAGCAAGCAATGCAGGCGTTGAAGCACGTTGGCTAGGAAAAACTCCAGAGAAAGGCCAAAACCTAGGAAGAAACCTAGAGAGGAACCAGGCTATGAGGGGTGGCCAGTCCTCTTATGTGAAAGGAATGTGAAAGGAATTTAAGGAGAATATAACACAATAGATATGGTAAAATATAATATAAAGAGAGAACCAAACGTTCGCTTGTATTTGTTTTGTACCATCATCTTTTAAATGCAAGAGAACGGCCACAATGTATTATTCCAGCCCTGGTGCAATGTAGATTCTGGACACAGCAGTGGACTGGATTGAGACACAGCCCATGCAAAAACACAGATATGTCTAGCTGAAACTGACGGATGGGGATTTATTTATTGTGTTACTTACTGTATATAGTACTGAAGCGCCATCAACAGACTCTAGGCGGTTTAAAGTCAGCAGTCTGGAAAACAACTAAAGGCACGCTAAATCACATCAATCTTGTCTGTATTAGACTGAAGTCCATCCAGACAACTCAATCAGATGTAAATGATATCATATGACATACTAAATATACTGTACGGTAAAATGTGATTTATGGGTTGTCCAAGTAGAAAACACAGCTTGCTCACTGGACAAAGTTAGCTCTGATATAATGCTATAGAGGTTTATGGCGGAGATCAATTATGTGGATGTTTACACGTTAATCAAAGTCTTTATCTGTGTACTAAATGTCATATTTTTTTTTACCTATTTAAACCACTACTTCATAGTAGTGTACTATACAGTCAATAGGGTTTTCGGAATGACCCGTTATGTGACTTTTAACAACATTATATTTCATAAATTATGCCCATGTGCTGCGTATTTATATTGCAATGCAATTAATCAGTGGTATACATGAAGATGGCCTAATTTAGAGGAGGATAGTTCAATTGGGTCAGGCATAACGTTTGAAAATCAGATGAAGGTTGTTGAGTTTGTCCTGTTCTTTTTTTTTAGCAGTGTTTGTCTGACAAACGCTAAAACACAAAGACAAACGCTAAAACATAAAGACAAACGCTAAAACACAAAGACAAACGCTAAAACACAAAGACAAACACAAAGACAAACACTAAAACACAAAGACAAACGCTAAAACACAAAGACAAACACTAAAACACAAAGACAAACACTAAAACACAAAGACAAACACTAAAACACAAAGACAAACGCTAAAACACAAAGACAAACATAAAGACAAACACTAAAACACAAAGACAAACACTAAAACACAAAGACAAACATAAAGACAAACACTAAAACATAAAGACAAACACTAAAACACAAAGACAAACACAAAGACAAACACTAAAACACTAAAACACAAAGACAAACACAAAGACAAACACTAAAACACAAAGACAAACACAAAGACAAACACTAAAACACAAAGACAAACACTAAAACACAAAGACAAACACAAAGACAAACACTAAAACACAAAACAAACAAAGACAAAACACTAAAACACAAAGACATACATAAAGACAAACACAAAGACAAACACAAAGACAAACGCTAAAACACAAAGACAAACACTAAAACACAAAGACAAACACAAAGACAAACACTAAAACACAAAGACAAACACTAAAACACAAAGACAAACATAAAGACAAACACTAAAACATAAAGACAAACATAAAGACAAACACAAAGACAAAACACTAAAACATAAAACAAACAAAGACAAAACACTAAAACACAAAGACAAACACTAAAACACAAAGACAAACACTAAAACACAAAGACAAACTAAAACACAAAGACAAACACAAAGACAAACACTAAAACACAAAGACAAAACACTAAAACACAAAGACAAACATAAAGACAAACACAAAGACAAACACAAAGACAAACGCTAAAACACAAAGACAAACACTAAAACACAAAGACGAAGACAAAGACAAAACACTAAAACACAAAGACAAACGCTAAAACACAAAGACAAACACTAAAACACAAAGACAAAACACTAAAACACAAAGACAAACATAAAGACAAACACTAAAACACAAAGACAAACGCTAAAACACAAAGACTAAAACGCTAAAACACAAAGTCAAACACTAAAACACAAAGACAAACACTAAAACACTAAAAGAAAAACACTAAAACACAAAGACAAACACTAAAACACAAAGACAAACGCTAAAACACAAAGACAAATGCTAAAACACAAAGACAAACACTAAAACACAAAGACAAACGCTAAAACACAAAGACAAACACTAAAACATAAAGACAAACACTAAAACACAAAGACAAAACACTAAAACAAAGACAAAACACTAAAACACAAAGAAAAACACTAAAACACAAAGACAAAACACTAAAACACAAAGACAAACACTAAAACACAAAGACAAACACTAAAACACAAAGACAAAACACTAAAACACAAAGACAAACACTAAAACACAAAGACAAACACTAAAACACAAAGACAAACACTAAAACACAAAGACAAACACTAAAACACAAAGACAAACACTAAAACACAAAGACAAACACTAAAACACAAAGACAAAACACTAAAACAAAACACTAAAACACAAAGACAAAACACTAAAACACAAAGACAAACACTAAAACACAAAGACAAACACTAAAACACAAAGACAAACGCTAAAACACAAAGACAAACACTAAAACATAAAGACAAACACTAAAACACAAAGACAAACACTAAAACACAAAGACAAACACTAAAACACAAAGACAAACTAAAACACAAAGACAAACACTAAAACACAAAGACAAACACTAAAACACAAAGACAAACGCTAAAACACAAAGACAAACACTAAAACACAAAGACAAACACTAAAAACAAAGACAAAGCTAAAACACAAAGACAAACGCTAAAACACAAAGACAAACACTAAAACATAAAGACAAACACTAAAACACAAAGACAAACACTAAAACATAAAGACAAACACTAAAACACAAAGACAAACACAAAGACAAACACTAAAACACAAAGACAAACACTAAAACACAAAGACAAACACATAGACAAACACTAAAACACAAAGACAAACATAAAGACAAAACACTAAAACACAAAGACATACATAAAGACAAACACAAAGACAAACACAAAGACAAACGCTAAAACACAAAGACAAACACTAAAACACAAAGACAAACACAAAGACAAACACTAAAACACAAAGACAAACACTAAAACACAAAGACAAACACTAAAACACAAAACAAACAAAGACAAACACTAAAACATAAAGACAAACATAAAGACAAACACAAAGACAAAACACTAA
Source organism: Oncorhynchus keta (assembly GCF_023373465.1). NCBI lineage: Eukaryota > Metazoa > Chordata > Actinopteri > Salmoniformes > Salmonidae > Oncorhynchus > Oncorhynchus keta. The sequence continues at coordinate 6,387,577 of NC_068450.1, read as the reverse complement.
AACACAAAGACAAACATAAAGACAAAACACTAAAACACAAAGACAAACACTAAAACACAAAGACAAACACTAAAACACAAAGACAAACACAAAGAAAACACAAAGACAAACACTAAAACACAAAGACAAAACACTAAAACACAAAGACAAACATAAAGACAAACACAAAGACAAACACAAAGACAAACGCTAAAACACAAAGACAAACACTAAAACACAAAGACAAACACAAAGACAAAACACTAAAACACAAAGACAAACGCTAAAACACAAAGACAAACACTAAAACACAAAGACAAAACACTAAAACACAAAGACAAACATAAAGACAAACACTAAAACACAAAGACAAACGCTAAAACACAAAGACTAAAACACAAAGACAAACGCTAAAACACAAAGACAAACACTAAAACACAAAGAAAAACACTAAAACACAAAGACAAAACACTAAAACACAAAGACAAACACTAAAACACAAAGACAAAACACAAAGACAAAACACTAAAACACAAAGACAAAACACTAAAACACAAAGAAAAACACTAAAACACAAAGACAAACAAAACACAAAGAAAACACTAAAACACAAAGACAAAACACTAAAACACAAAGACAAAACACTAAAACACAAAGACAAACACTAAAACACAAAGACAAACACTAAAACACAAAGACAAACACTAAAACACAAAGACAAACACTAAAACACAAAGACAAACACTAAAACACAAAGACAAACACTAAAACACAAAGACAAACACTAAAACACAAAGACAAACGCTAAAACACAAAGACAAACACTAAAACACAAAGACAAACACTAAAACACAAAGACAAACACTAAAACACAAAGACAAACACTAAAACACAAAGACAAACACAAAGACAAACACTAAAACACAAAGACAAACACTATGATCAACTTGGATTAGCTAACAGAACATGCCATTGGAACGCAGGAGTGATGGTTTCTGACAATGGACAGCTATACACCTATGTAGATATTCCATAAAAAATCTGTTGTTTCCAGCTACAATAGTCATTTACAACATTAACAATGTCTACACTGTCACAAGACGCAGGCATCCTAATTGTCCCTAGAATTTCTAAGCAAACAGATGGAGGCAGGGCTTTCTCCTATAGAACTCCATTTTTATGGAATGGTCTGCCTACCCATGTGAGAGACGCAGACTCGGTCTCAACCTTGAGTGTAGTCTGGCCCAGGACTGTGAAGGTGAACGGAAAGGCTCTGGAGTGACGAACCACCCTTACTGTCTCTGCCTGGCCCGTTCCCCTCGCTCCACTGGGATTCTCTGCCTCTAACCCTATTACAGGGGCTGAGTCATTGGCTTACTGGTGCTCTTTCATACCGTCCCTAGGAGGGGTGCGTCATTTGAGTGGGTTGAGTCACTGACGTGATCTTCCTGTCTGGGTTGGCGCCCCACCTTGGGTTGTGCCGTGGCGGAGATCTTTGTGGGCTTTACTCGGCCTTGTCTCAGGATGGTAAGATGGTGGTTGAAGATATCCCTCTAGTGGTGCTGGAGATGCTGGAGGAAGCACGTACAAAAGTATCTATATCCACACTAAAACGGGTTCTATATCGACATAACCTGAAAGGCCACTCGGCAAGGAAGAAGTCACTGCTCCAAAACTGCCATAAAAAAAGCCCGACTACGGTTTGCAACTGCACATGGGGACAAAGATCGTACTTTTTTGGAGACATGACCTCTGGTCTGATGAAACAAAAATACAACTGTTTGGCCATAATGACCATCGTTATGTTTGAAGTAAAAAGGGGGAGGCTTGCAAGCTGAAGACCACCATCCCAAACGTGAAGCACGGGGGTGGCAACATCATGATGTGGGGTTGCTTTGCTGCAGGAGGGACTGGTGCACTTCACAAAATAGATGGCATCATTAGGTAGGAAAATGATGTGGATATATTGATGCAAAATCTCAAGACATCAGTCAAGAAGATAAAGCTTGGTCACAAATGGGTCTTCCAAATGGACAATGACCCCAAGCATTCTTCCAAAGATGTGGCAAAATGGCTTAAGGACAGCAAAGTCAAGGTATTGGAGTGGCCATTTCAAAGCCCTGACCTCAATCCTATATAACATTTGTGGGCAGAACTGAAACAGAGTGTGTGAGCAAGGAGGTCTACAAACCTGACTCAGTTACACCAGCTCTGTCAGGAGGAATGGACCAAAAATCTTATTGTGGGAAGCATGTGTAAGGCTATCCAAAACATTTGACCAAGTTAAACAATTTTAAAGGCAATGCTAACAAATACTAATTGAGTGTCGGTAAACGTCTGACCCACTGGAAATGTGATGAAATAAATAATAGCTGAAATAAATAATTCTCTCTACTATTATTCTTACATTTCACATTCTTAAAATAAAGTGGTGATCCTAACTGACCTAAGACAGGGAATTTTTAGAAGTATTAAATGTCAGGAATTGTGAAAAACTGAGTTTAAATGTATATGGCTAAGGTGTATGTAAACTTCTGACTTCAACTGTACCTCTGCTGCAGAGGATAAGTCATTAGAGTTACCAGTATCAGAAATGAGTAACAGCCACATCTCAACATCAACTGTTCAGAGGAGACTGTGTGAATCAGGCCTTCACGGTCAAATTGCTGCAAAGAAACCACTACTAACGGACACCAATAAGAAGAAGAGACATGCTTGGGCCAAGAAACACGAGCAATGGATATTAGACTAGTGGAAATATGTCCTTTGGTCTGGAGTCGAAATTTGAGATTTTTGGTTCCAACCGCCATGTCTTTCTGAGACGCCGTGTGGTGAACGGATGATCTCTGCATGTGTGGTTCCCATCGTGAAGCATGGAGGAGGAGGAGGTGTTATGGTGTGGGGGAGTTTTGCTGGTGACACTGAGTTTTATTTTGAATTCAAGGCACACTTAACCAGCATGGCTACCACAGCATTCTGCAGCGATTCACCATCTGGTTTGGGACTATCATGTTTTGCAACAGGTCAATGACCCAACACACCTCCAGGCTGTGTAAAGGCTATTTTACCAAAAAGGAGAGTGATGGAGTGCTGCATCAGATGACCTGGCCTCCACAATCCCCTGACCTCAACTAAATTGAGATGGTTTGGGATGAGTTAGACCACAGAGTGAAGGAAAAGCAGCCAGCAAGTGCTCAACATATGTGGGAACTCCTTCAATTCCAGGTGAAGCTGGTTGAGAGAATGCCAAGAGTGTGCAAAGCTGTCATCAAGGCAAAGGGTGGCTATTTGAAGAATCTCAAATATAAATATATTTGATTTGTTTAAAATGTCTTTGTTTACTACATGATTCCATATGTGTTATTTCATAGTTTTGATGTCTTCACTATTATTCTACAATGTAGAAAAAAGTAAAAACAAGGTCCAAGCACACCAAGACAGTCATGAAGAGGGCACGACAAAACATATTCCCCCTCAGGAGACTGAAAATATTTGTCATGGGTCCTCAGATCCTCAAAAGGTTCTACAGCTGCACCATGGTTGCATCACTGCCTGGTAACTGCTCGGCCTCTGACCGCAAGGCACTACAAAGGGTAGATCAGTGTGGCCAAGCTTCCTGCCATCCAGGCCCTCTATACCAGGCGGTGTCAGAGGAAGGCCCTAAAAATGGTCAAAGACTCCAGCCACGCCAGTCATAGACGGTTTTCTCTGCTACCGCATGGCAAGCGGTACCGGAGCGCCAAGTCTAGGTCCAAGAGGCTTCTAAACGGCTTCTACCCCCAAGCCATAAGACTCCTGAACACCTAATGAAATGGCTAACCAGACTATTTGCATCGCCACCCCCTCTTCTACTCTGTGTTATTATCAATGCATAGTCACTTTAATAACTCTACCTACATGAACACATTACCTCTACTAACCGGTGCCCCTCCTGTATATTGTTGTTTTACTGCTCTTTAATTACTTGTTACTTTATTTCTTATTCTTGTCCGTATTTTTTAAAAACTGCATTGTTATTTAGGGGCTCGTAAGTAAGCATTTCACTGTAATGTCAAAACCTCTTGTTTTCTGCGCATGTGACAAATAACATTTGATTTTATTGAATTTGAATGAGTAGGCATTCTAAAACATTTTATTTATTTATTTTACCTTTATTTAACCAGGCAAGTCAGTTAAGAACACATTCTTATTTTCAATGACGGCCTGGGAACAGTGGGTTAACTGCCTGTTCAGGGGCAGAACGACAGATTTGTACCTTGTCAGCTCGGGGGTTTGAACTCGCAACCTTCCGGTTATTAGTCCAACGCTCTAACCACTAGGCTACGCTGCCTAGACCGGTAAGTGTAGAGTTATCCAGCCACGTATCTGCAATAATATAGCAGCTTTTAAAGTCTCTCTGATAGGAGACTCTCGAACGAAGCTCATTCAACTTATTCTCGAGTGACTGGACATTTGCCAATAGAACGGAGGGGAGTGTCGGTCGATATTCCCTTTGTCTCAATCTCCCGCGTCTCTGCCTGCAGCGTTTTGGAACAAATGGAATCACAAAGCACAGTAGCAATTCAATGCTCAACTTGTTCTAACCTTGTTGTTGACACATTACGGCACAGAAAGAGCATTGTGAATCTTAACAAGGGAAGAACAATATGCTACTAGAAGTACACTTTATTCTCCTCATCATGTCTGCTTGACGTCGTCTCTACATTAGGTTAACGTTAGACATCAAAGGGCACCGGTAAATCAATCAACTGGAATAGATGTGCAGGATGTGGTTATTTTGGCCAGATTACGTTGTTTTTTCTTCAGTTCACTTTCTGCTCTCTTCACACAATGTGACTTCACCTCACCTGGTGGTGTTTGGCTCTAGCAAGAGGTCAAACCAACAACACAGGATGAGGAGGTTTATAGATATGCAAAAACATTTATAGTCCATAGATGAAATAATAAAATAGACAGAGAAGTTTATATTGAAGTTTGTATTTATTGAAAACAATGATGTGTTTATAAAAACAGTAATAGTCTTGTAGGATGTCATAAGGTGAATGCACCAATTTGTAAGTCGCTCTGGATAAGAGCGTCTGCTAAATGACTTAAATGTTAAATGTTAAATGTTATTTCATACTATCTTCCTGCTGTAAATGTGCTACCACCTAGTGGAGAAATATTGCTACTACATCCCATCCTCATCCCATCTACTGTAACTGTGCTACCACCTAGTGGAGAAATATTGCTACTACATCCCATCCTCAGCCCATCTACTATAATTGTGCTACCACCGAGTGGAGAATTAACGCTACTACATCCCATCCTCATCCCATATACTATAACTGAATTACCACCTAGTGGATAATTAACGCAACTACATCCCATCCTCACAGCGACATACTGTAAAAGTAACCCTCTCCTTATTTCAGTGTGTGATCTAAATTACTGCGGCAACATAAAGATTCAGGCTGATAGTAGACACGCATGTTAAATGTTTACCATATTTATATAATGGATTACACTCAGTGGACTGTATTATTGGCAGCCTCTGGCTCTATGGCAGATATATAAAACAGGCTTTTACCATGCAGATGCTCCAGTAGACTACAGCACCTGGAAAAAGCCTGGATGCATCCTAAATTGCACTCTATTCCTTAATAGAAAACACTACTGTTGGCCAATTGGCCCGTAGGGCTCTGATCAAAAGTAGTGCTCTATATAGGGAAAAGGGTGCTATTTAGGAGGCACCCAGGCTTTTCAAATCAAATGTTATTGGTCACATACACATGGTTAGCAGATGTTAATGCGAGTGTGGCGAAATGCTTTTTCCAGGTGCTGTAGTTTAGTTTACAAACCCAGGGTCTGTTGTCGCTCTCCTTTCATGTATGTTGTTATTATTCTGCCTTTCTCTTTAAATGTTTATTTTTATTTTATTTGACAATGTACAATACCAAGACTGCATGTATTCTGCGTTCTACCTGTCATCTGAAAAAGCTATGATGCATCAATCGCCCCAAAATGTGTCATGTTCACATGCTTTGTAAACAACAGATGACAGTGAAACGCTTACATACAAAATGAGATTTTAAGCTTTCTGCCAATATCAGATATGTCTATATGCTGGGAAATGTTCTAGTTACGTACAATCTCATGCTAATCACATTAGCCTACGTTAGCTCAACTGTCCCGCAGGGCACCCACCAATCCTGAAGACGTTTTAAACAGGTCAACATTCACAAGGACGCGGGGCCAGACGGATTACCAGGACCTGTACTCAGAGCTTACACTTACCAACTGGCAAGTGTCTTCATTGACATTTTAAACCTCTGCCTGTCTCAGTCTGTAATACCTACATGTTTCAAGCAGACCACCATAGTCGCTGTGCCCGAGAAAGCGAAGGTAACCTGCCTAAAAGATTTCAAGTGCTTTGGCTATCATCAATACCATCAACCCCGGAAACCATAGACCCACTCCAATTCACATATCGCCCCAACAGATCCACAGATGACGCAATCTGAATCACACTCCACACTGCCCTTTCCCACCTGGACAAAAGGAACATCATGGTAAGAATTCTGTTCATTGACTACAGCTCAGTGATCAACACCATAGTGCCCACAAATCTCATCACTAAGCTAATGACCCTGGGACTAAACACCTCCCTCTGCAACTGAATCCTGGACAACTTGATTGGCCGCCCCAGGTGGTAAGGGTAGGTAACAACACATCTGCCACGCTGATCCTCAACACAGGGGCCCCTCAGGGGTGCGTGCTGAGTCCCCTCCTGAACTACCTGTTCACCCACGACTCCATGGCCAAGCACGATTCCAACACCATCATTAAGGTTGCTGACGACACAACGTTATATGCATGATCACCGAAAAAGATGAGCAAGCCTATAGGGAGGAGGTCAGAGACCTGGCAGTGTGGTACCAGGACAACAACCTCTCCCTCAATATGAGCAAGACAAATGAGATGATTGTGGACTACAGGAAAAAGGCAGCCGAACTCGCCTCCATTCTCATGGATGGGGATGTAGTGGAGCAGGTTGAGAGTTTCAAGATCCTTGGTGTCCACATCACCAACAAACTATCATGGTCGAAACATTCCAAAACATTTGTGAAGAGGGCACAACGCCTTTTCCCCCTCAGGAGACTGGAAAAGATTTGGCATGGGACCCCAGATCATCAAAACGTTCTACAGCTGCACCATTGAGAGCATCCTGACCGGTTGCATCTCCGCTCGGCATCTTACTGTATGGCGCTACAGAGGGTAGCGCTGTGGCAGTCAAATGTTTGTCAGCAGATGATTGTCAAGCAAATAACTGTTGATCTCACTTTAATTATCCGTTAATTAACATAAGCACATTTAGCATCTTCTGGCTTCCAAAAGTCGAATAAATCAATTTGATATAGCCTACACCTTCATAATAAATAAATAATTTATCAATATAATTTCTCCATTTCATGTAGCCTACACATTCACAACAAATACATTATTTATTTTAGACAGCTCTAAAGAAACATCAAATGGAGAAAATGTAGTATATTTCAGAAGAAGTTCTGAAACGCCAACCTTATATTAGGTCCTGATCTGGCTATGCCATATGGCTGTGGGCTACACTAGTTCATTTAGCAGATAAGATTTGCTTAGAATGTCGTGGGAATTATTTTATATTAGTATGAAGAATACAATTAAACAAAGGATTTAAGGGAGTGTTGCTGCGGCTGTTCTGTGTTGATCGGTCAACAAAGAAACTGGTGCTCCTAGATGCTTAATTTAGAGTTATTCATGTGACTTTAGTTGTTCTACAAACACAGGGCTTAGAGTGAAGACAGACACATTCGCGATGCAACAACGTGTGTCCTTTTCCAATTCCCAAGGTGCATATTGAAGACATTGGAAGAACTGTCCACATCTATTTTCCCGACAGCCAACAAGATTCTATTCCGTGCGATAAATAAATATTCCAAACATAGTCTGGGACAGTTGTGGGATGCGGTAGATCCCAAATTAGTACAACCACTAGCATCAAGAACACTTTGCTACACAATGAGGCTGACGCAACAGATTAGTTTAACGTTTAGCGTAAAATGTTTATAAACCTTTAGGTTATTTCTTCACATTAAAAGCGTAGCAATGCGGACACGGGCGTAGGATTTAGTCGGGAAATGTTGCATTAACGTGAAAAAAACCTTATCAAATGTGACCACAACTGTGATTATGCAAGTGATGCTTATATTATAAAAGGGCATTTTTATGGTGAAAATTATCTTCCCCAAACTTTTATCTTCCGCAAAACCCATTGTAAAGCGGATTAATGTGCTTCATTTTAATAATAGTGTCACCCATCATACTATTCACGATTTAATCTAGTCTTTACATTTACTAAGCAATTTGTGTGTGAAATTAGTTTTGTATTTGGAATGGACCTCTATCATGCATCTGTCTGGGAAAACAGGGTCAGCCGGAAACAAGACACGTCATCTCTGCACTTAAATAGCAAATGGAGGACACTTTTTCTGTGGTTCATCTTCCTGCCAGCCAGGTAGGACATATTGGTAGGACATAGGACATTCCTGCCAGCCAGGTAGGACATACTGGTAGGACATAGGACATACCTGCCAGCCAGGTAGGACATACTGGTAGGACATAGGACATTCCTGCCAGCCAGGTAGGACATACTGGTAGGACATAGGACATACCTGCCAGCCAGGTAGGACATACTGGTAGGACATACTGGTAGGACATAGGACATTCCTGCCAGCCAGGTAGGACATACTGGTAGGACATAGGACATACCTGCCAGCCAGGTAGGACATACTGGTAGGACATAGGACATTCCTGCCAGCCAGGTAGGACATACTGGTAGGACATAGGACATTCCTGCCAGCCAGGTAGGACATACTCCCGTTGTAAAGATATGCCATGTATTTGCTTAACCCTTGTGTTGTTATTGGGGTTTTTCAAACAATACAGCCATATCAATTGGTGAAAAATAGTTAGATATTGACTTATGTTAATGAAAATCAATTTAGTCAGCATGCATGGTTAATCATTTTCCATTTACCTCTGCAAGATCACATTGATCAATAGAAGCGCTTTTCGTAAAAAAAAATATGAATTTAAAAGTGAATTTTGTAAACAAAAAAGTCAAGACATGGATGGATTAAATCATGTTTATCTTGAACAAACATTAATGAAACAAGGTTTTCATCACAATGGATGTTTATTGCTTTGAGCTGAACAAGTTGGAAGGACACATTTTACATACATTATTTTATGGAAATGTAAATAGAGCCCATAGAACATAAATTAAGGCCAGTCTACACACCATTCTATTTTCTTAAAACTGCATAATTGGTTAAGGGCTTGTCCGAGCGCACCGCCCGGCATAATTGGTTAAGGGCTTGTCCGAGCGCACCGCCCGGCATAATTGGTTAAGGGCTTGTCCGAGCGCACCGCCCGGCATAATTGGTTAAGGGCTTGTCCGAGCGCACCGCCCGGCATGGTTGGTTAAAGGCTTGTCCCAGTGTACCGCCCGGCATGGTTGGTTAAGAGCTTACAAGTAAGCATTTCACGGTACGCTCTACCTGTTGTCTTCTGAGCATGTGACAAATAACAAATGATTTGATTTGATAATTTTGTTGATCTTAACTGAGTGGTAAGTAATGACAGGCAATCTATCTCCCCTCAGATCAATGTGTGATTCATTCAACTTATTCCCTTTACAGTGCACTTCTTTTGAACAAGGGCAATAGGGACCCACTCCCAGTTGTACTGTGCCATCTGCTGATTATTTGTGTGTCAGGGTGTGCCAGGGCACCACCCGGTATGTTGGTGTTTCAGGGTGTCCCAGCGTACCACCCGGCATGTTGGTGTTTCAGGGTGTCCCAGCGTACCACCCGGCATGTTGGTGTTTCAGGGTGTCCCAGCGTACCACCCGGCATGTTGGTGTTTCAGGGTGTCCCAGCGTACCACCCGGCATGTTGGTGTTTCAGGGTGTCCCAGCGTACCACCCGGCATGTTGGTGTTTCAGGGTGTCCCAGCGTACCACCCGGCATGTTGGTGTTTCAGGGTGTCCCAGCGTACCACCCGGCATGTTGGTGTTTCAGGGTGTCCCAGCGTACCACCCGGCATGTTGGTGTTTCAGGGTGTCCCAGCGCACCGCCCGGCATGTTGGTGTTTCAGGGTGTCCCATCGCACCGCCCGGCATGTTGGTGTTTCAGGGTGTCCCAGCGCACCGCCCGGTATGTTGGTGTTTCAGGGTGTCCCATCGCACCGCCCAGTATGTTGGTGTTTCAGGGTGTCCCAGCACACCGCCCGGCATGTTGGTGTTTCAGGGTGTCCCAGCACACCGCCCGGCATGTTGGTGTTTCAGGGTGTCCCAGGGCACCGCCCAGTATGTTGGTGTTTCAGGGTGTCCCAGCACACCGCCCGGCATGTTGGTGTTTCAGGGTGTCCCAGCACACCGCCCGGCATGTTGGTGTTTCAGGGTGTCCCAGCACACCGCCCGGCATGTTGGTGTTTCAGGGTGTCCCAGCGCACCGCCCGGTATGTTGGTGTTTCAGGGTGTCCAAGCGCACCGCCTGGTATGTTGGTGTTTCAGGGTGTCCCAGCACACCGCCCGGCATGTTGGTGTTTCAGGGTGTCCCAGCACACCGCCCGGCATGTTGGTGTTTCAGGGTGTCCCAGCACACCGCCCGGCATGTTGGTGTTTCAGGGTGTCCCAGCACACCGCCTGGTATGTTGGTGTTTCAGGGTGTCCCAGCACACCGCCCGGCATGTTGGTGTTTCAGGGTGTCCCAGCACACCGCCCGGCATGTTGGTGTTTCAGGGTGTCCAAGCGCACCGCCTGGTATGTTGGTGTTTCATGGTGTCCCATTGCACCGCCCGGCATGTTGGTGTTTCAGGGTGTCCCAGCGCACCGCCTGGCATGTTGGTGTTTCAGGGTGTCCCAGCGCACCGCCCGGTATGTTGGTGTTTCAGGGTGTCCCAGCGTACCACCCGGCATGTTGGTGTTTCAGGGTGTCCCAGCGCACCGCCTGGCATGTTGGTGTTTCAGGGTGTCCCAGCGCACCGCCTGGCATGTTGGTGTTTCAGGGTGTCCCAGCGCACCGCCTGGCATGTTGGTGTTTCAGGGTGTCCCAGCGCACCGCCCGGTATGTTGGTGTTTCAGGGTGTCCCAGCGCACCGCCTGGCATGTTGGTGTTTCAGGGTGTCCCAGCGCACCGCCCGGTATGTTGGTGTTTCAGGGTGTCCCAGCGCACCGCCCGGTATGTTGGTGTTTCAGGGTGTCCCAGCGCACTGCCCGGTATGTTGGTGTTTCAGGGTGTCCCAGCGCACCGCCCAGTATGTTGGTGTTTCAGGGTGTCCCAGCGCACTGCCCGGTATGTTGGTGTTTCAGGGTGTCCCAGCGCACCGCCCGGTATGTTGGTGTTTCAGGGTGTCCAAGCGCACCGCCCGGTATGTTGGTGTTTCAGGGTGTCCAAGCGCACCGCCCGGTATGTTGGTGTTTCAGGGTGTCCAAGCGCACCGCCCGGTATGTTGGTGTTTCAGGGTGTCCAAGCGCACCGCCCGGTATGTTGGTGTTTCAGGGTGTCCCAGCGCACCGCCCGGTATGTTGGTGTTTCAGGGTGTCCAAGCGCACCGCCCGGTATGTTGGTGTTTCAGGGTGTCCCAGCGCACCGCCTGGCATTTTGGTGTTTCAGGGTGTCCCATCACACCGCCTGGCATTTTGGTGTTTCAGGGTGTCCCAGCGTACCACCCGGCATGTTGGTGTTTCAGGGTGTCCCAGCGTACCACCCGGTATGTTGGTGTTTCAGGGTGTCCCAGCGCACCACCCGGCATGTTGGTGTTTCAGGGTGTCCCAGCGTACCACCCGGTATGTTGGTGTTTCAGGGTGTCCCATCACACCGCCTGGCATTTTGGTGTTTCAGGGTGTCCCAGCGTACCACCCGGCATGTTGGTGTTTCAGGGTGTCCCAGCGTACCACCCGGTATGTTGGTGTTTCAGGGTGTCCCATCACACCGCCTGGCATTTTGGTGTTTCAGGGTGTCCCAGCGCACCGCCCGGTATGTTGGTGTTTCAGGGTGTCCCAGCGCACCGCCCGGTATGTTGGTGTTTCAGGGTGTCCCAGCGCACCGCCCGGTATGTTGGTGTTTCAGGGTGTCCCAGCGCACTGCCCGGTATGTTGGTGTTTCAGGGTGTCCCAGCGCACCGCCCAGTATGTTGGTGTTTCAGGGTGTCCCAGCGCACTGCCCGGTATGTTGGTGTTTCAGGGTGTCCCAGCGCACCGCCCGGTATGTTGGTGTTTCAGGGTGTCCAAGCGCACCGCCCGGTATGTTGGTGTTTCAGGGTGTCCAAGCGCACCGCCCGGTATGTTGGTGTTTCAGGGTGTCCAAGCGCACCGCCCGGTATGTTGGTGTTTCAGGGTGTCCAAGCGCACCGCCCGGTATGTTGGTGTTTCAGGGTGTCCCAGCGCACCGCCCGGTATGTTGGTGTTTCAGGGTGTCCAAGCGCACCGCCCGGTATGTTGGTGTTTCAGGGTGTCCCAGCGCACCGCCTGGCATTTTGGTGTTTCAGGGTGTCCCATCACACCGCCTGGCATTTTGGTGTTTCAGGGTGTCCCAGCGTACCACCCGGCATGTTGGTGTTTCAGGGTGTCCCAGCGTACCACCCGGTATGTTGGTGTTTCAGGGTGTCCCAGCGCACCACCCGGCATGTTGGTGTTTCAGGGTGTCCCAGCGTACCACCCGGTATGTTGGTGTTTCAGGGTGTCCCATCACACCGCCTGGCATTTTGGTGTTTCAGGGTGTCCCAGCGTACCACCCGGCATGTTGGTGTTTCAGGGTGTCCCAGCGTACCACCCGGTATGTTGGTGTTTCAGGGTGTCCCATCACACCGCCTGGCATTTTGGTGTTTCAGGGTGTCCCAGCGCACCGCCCGGTATGTTGGTGTTTCAGGGTGTCCCAGCGTACCACCCGGTATGTTGGTGTTTCAGGGTGTCCCAGCGCACCACCCGGTATGTTGGTGTTTCAGGGTGTCCCAGCGCACCGCCCGGCATGTTGGTGTTTCAGGGTGTCCCATCGCACCGCCCGGTATGTTGGTGTTTCAGGGTGTCCCAGCACACCGCCCGGCATGTTGGTGTTTCAGGGTGTGCCAGCGCACTGCCCGGTATGTTGGTGTTTCAGGGTGTGCCAGCGCACTGCCCGGTATGTTGGTGTTTCAGGGTGTCCCAGCACACCGCCCGGTATGTTGGTGTTTCAGGGTGTCCCAGCGTACCACCCGGCATGTTGGTGTTTCAGGGTGTCCCAGCGTACCACCCGGCATGTTGGTGTTTCAGGGTGTCCCAGCGTACCACCCGGCATGTTGGTGTTTCAGGGTGTCCCAGCGCACCGCCCGGCATGTTGGTGTTTCAGGGTGTCCCAGCGCACCGCCCGGCATGTTGGTGTTTCAGGGTGTCCCAGCGCACCGCCCGGCATGTTGGTGTTTCAGGGTGTCCCAGCACACCGCCCGGCATGTTGGTGTTTCAGGGTGTCCCAGCGCACTGCCCGGTATGTTGGTGTTTCAGGGTGTCCCAGCGCACTGCCCGGTATGTTGGTGTTTCAGGGTGTCCCAGCGCACTGCCCGGTATGTTGGTGTTTCAGGGTGTCCCAGCACACCGCCCGGCATGTTGGTGTTTCAGGGTGTGCCAGCGCACCGCCCGGTATGGGGTTTGGTGACAAAACTGTGATAGACTGCATCCAATTTGTTGAGTAGAGTATTGGAGGCTATTTTATAGATGACATCGCCGAAGTCGAGGATCGGTAGGATGGTCAGTTTTACGAGGGTATGTTTGGCAGCATGAGTGAAGGATGCTTTGTTGTGATATAGGAAGCCGATTCTAGATTTAATTTTGGATTTGAGATGCTTATGTGAAGAGTTTACTGTGTGTGTGTGTGTGTGTGTGTGTGTGTGTGTGTGTGTGTGTGTGTGTGTGTGTGTGTGTGTGTGTGTGTGTGTGTGTGTGTGTGTGTGTGTGAAACTGTGATTGTGTCTCTGTGCTCTCTGCATGTGTAGAGATCTTTAATATTAATGAATGACAAAACATACAGCTGAGTAATTCAGTGAATGACGGAGCAAACCAACAAATAAAAAGCAAGAAAGACACTTTGTCATCATAGCGATGTTGCTAGCATGGTTTTGATATTAGACTTTGTCATCATAGCGATGTTGCTAGCATGGTTTTGATATTAGACTTTGTCATCATAGCGATGTTGCTAGCATGGTTTTGATATTAGACTTTGTCATCATAGCGATGTTGCTAGCATGGTTTTGATATTAGACTTTGTCATCATAGCGATGTTGCTAGCATGGTTTTGATATTAGACTTTGTCATCATAGCGATGTTGCTAGCATGGTTTTGATATTAGACTTTGTCATCATAGCGATGTTGCTAGCATGGTTTTGATATTAGACTTTGTCATCATAGCGATGTTGCTAGCATGGTTTTGATATTAGACTTTGTCATCATAGCGATGTTGCTAGCATGGTTTTGATATTAGACTTTGTCATCATAGCGATGTTGCTAGCATGGTTTTGATATTAGACTTTGTCATCATAGCGATGTTGCTAGCATGGTTTTGATATTAGACTTTGTCATCATAGCGATGTTGCTAGCATGGTTTTGATATTAGACTTTGTCATCACATCGATGTTGCTAGCATGGTTTTGATATTAGACTTTGTCATCATAGCGATGTTGCTAGCATGGTTTTGATATTAGACTTTGTCATCATAGCGATGTTGCTAGCATGGTTTTGATATTAGACTTTGTCATCACATCGATGTTGCTAGCATGGTTTTGATGTTAGACTTTGTCATTACAGCGATGTTGCTAGCTTGGATTGGATAAAAGGTAACATAATATCAAGCTGTCTCCATAGCGGTCTCTGTGGTAGCTGTCTCCATAGCGGTCTCTGTGGTAGCTGTCTCCATAGCGGTCTCTGTGGTAGCTGTCTCCATAGCGGTCTCTGTGGTAGCTGTCTCCATAGCGGTCTCTGTGGTAGCTGTCTCAGCAGCGGTCTCTGTCGTAGCTGTCTCAGCAGCGGTCTCTGTTGTAGCTGTCTCAGCAGTGGTCTCTGTGGTAGCTGTCTCCATAGTGGTCTCTGCGGTAGCTGTCTCAGCATTGGTCTCTGTGGTAGCTGTCTCCATAGCGGTCTCTGTGGTAGCTGTCTCCTTAGCGGTCTCTGTGGTAGCTGTCTCCATAGCGGTCTCTGTGGTAGCTGTCTCCATAGCGGTCTCTGTGGTAGCTGTCTCCATAGCGGTCTCTGTGGTAGCTCTCTCAGCAGAGGTCCCTGTGGGAGCTGTCTCCATAGCGACTTTCTCAGATAAATGAAGGTAGTTGGTTTCTCAGGGACAAAAGTCGGGGGCTGGTTCTGGTGTCACACTGGGGCAAATTGGATTGCTGCCACGATCACAACGCCAATGACTCACCATTTCAAACTTCCTGGTATTCAAATAATCATACTTTCAATATAATCTGCCTTCTGGGTGGGTAGTTAGAAAGGCTTCAGGCACAGATCACTATTCATCTCCAAGGCTATGGGAGATTCGCCTCTGCTTCCTCTGTTATTTGATGAAACTACCCACTCATAACCATGGAACATATGGTGATATATTGTATGTCATGTTTGAATGTTGAATTAATTATTCGCATGTATTTTTGATTCTCTTTTTGAAAGAGTCAGATCACAACCCTGTAGCTCTGTCTCCCTCTACCCCGTGGGGCCCTGAGGCCACATGTCTGTCTGCATCACTATACATTTTTTCACGTTTTTAGTCATGTAGCAGACACTCGTATCCAGAGCAATTTACAATTAGTCCACTCTGTGGGGGAGGTTGAACACCAGGCAGGGTGTTCCCTCTCTCCTCCCATCCCTCCTCATCCTTCCACTCTGTGGGGGAGGTTGAACACCAGGCAGGGTGTTCCCTCTCTCCTCCCATCCCTCCTCATCCTTCCACTCTGTGGGGGAGGTTGAACACCAGGCAGGGTGTTCCCTCTCTCCTCCCATCCCTCCTCATCCTTCCACTCTGTGGGGAGGTTGAACACCAGGCAGGGTGTTCCCTCTCTCCTCCCATCCCTCCTCATCCTTCCACTCTGTGGGGAGGTTGAACACCAGGCAGGGTGTTCCCTCTCTCCTCCCATCCCTCCTCATCCTTCCACTCTGTGGGGAGGTTGAACACCAGGCAGGGTGTTCCCTCTCTCCTCCCATCCCTCCTCATCCTTCCACTCTGTGGGGGAGGTTGAACACCAGGCAGGGTGTTCCCTCTCTCCTCCCATCCCTCCTCATCCTTCCACTCTGTGGGGGAGGTTGAACACCAGGCAGGGTGTTCCCTCTCTCCTCCCATCCCTCCTCATCCTTCCACTCTGTGGGGGAGGTTGAACACCAGGCAGGGTGTTCCCTCTCTCCTCCCATCCCTCCTCATCCTTCCACTCTGTGGGGGAGGTTGAACACCAGGCAGGGTGTTCCCTCTCTCCTCCCATCCCTCCTCATCCTTCCACTCTGTGGGGGAGGTTGAACACCAGGCAGGGTGTTCCCTCTCTCCTCCCATCCCTCCTCATCCTTCCACTCTGTGGGGAAGGTTGAACACCAGGCAGGGTGTTCCCTCTCTCCTCCCATCCCTCCTCATCCTTCCACTCTGTGGGGAGGTTGAACACCAGGCAGGGTGTTCCCTCTCTCCTCCCATCCCTCCTCATCCTTCCACTCTGTGGGGGAGGTTGAACACCAGGCAGGGTGTTCCCTCTCTCCTCCCATCCCTCCTCATCCTTCCACTCTGTGGGGGAGGTTGAACACCAGGCAGGGTGTTCCCTCTCTCCTCCCATCCCTCCTCATCCTTCCACTCTGTGGGGAAGGTTGAACACCAGGCAGGGTGTTCCCTCTCTCCTCCCATCCCTCCTCATCCTTCCACTCTGTGGGGGAGGTTGAACACCAGGCAGGGTGTTCCCTCTCTCCTCCCATCCCTCCTCATCCTTCCACTCTGTGGGGGAGGTTGAACACCAGGCAGGGTGTTCCCTCTCTCCTCCCATCCCTCCTCATCCTTCCACTCTGTGGGGGAGGTTGAACACCAGGCAGGGTGTTCCCTCTCTCCTCCCATCCCTCCTCATCCTTCCACTCTGTGGGGGAGGTTGAACACCAGGCAGGGTGTTCCCTCTCTCCTCCCATCCCTCCTCATCCTTCCACTCTGTGGGGGAGGTTGAACACCAGGCAGGGTGTTCCCTCTCTCCTCCCATCCCTCCTCATCCTTCCACTCTGTGGGGAGGTTGAACACCAGGCAGGGTGTTCCCTCTCTCCTCCCATCCCTCCTCATCCTTCCACTCTGTGGGGAAGGTAGAACACCAGGCAGGGTGTTCCTCTCTCCTCCCATCCCTCCTCATCCTTCCACTCTGTGGGGAGGTTGAACACCAGGCAGGGTGTTCCCTCTCTCCTCCCATCCCTCCTCATCCTTCCACTCTGTGGGGAGGTTGAACACCAGGCAGGGTGTTCCATCTCTCCTCCCATCCCTCCTCATCCTTCCACTCTGTGGGGAGGTTGAACACCAGGCAGGGTGTTCCATCTCTCCTCCCATCCCTCCTCATCCTTCCACTCTGTGGGGAGGTTGAACACCAGGCAGGGTGTTCCATCTCTCCTCCCATCCCTCCTCATCCTTCCACTCTGTGGGGGAGGTTGAACACCAGGCAGGGTGTTCCCTCTCTCCTCCCATCCCTCCTCATCCTTCCACTCTGTGGGGGAGGTTGAACACCAGGCAGGGTGTTCCCTCTCTCCTCCCATCCCTCCTCATCCTTCCACTCTGTGGGGAAGGTAGAACACCAGGCAGGGTGTTCCCTCTCTCCTCCCATCCCTCCTCATCCTTCCACTCTGTGCTGTCCTTTTGTTTTACAGTGTTAATCATAGACAGTTGAATGAGTGTTGTCTTTCATTTTTTAAATTTCTTGCTTTTTTAATCCTGTCTTTCAGTCTTTCATTAAGCTGTCACGTCTGTTTAACTAAAGACCCGCTCGCACTACATATTAATTATCAGAATGCACTGGTGGCTGGTGCCCACTTTAAATCGGAGGACGGGCTCTTTGTAATGGTTTCCATGCATTTCATACCATTCCATGAATTCCATTGTAGCCAATACTATGAGCCGTCATCCCCTCACCAGTCAAAACTGAACCAGAAGACGTGCATTGCTTCCCCTCCATCCACCAATCACATCGTCCAGTGGGGTCATACCCTGAACAATGTAACAGATTTAAAAATAAATACATCACAAAAAAAAACAAAAAAAAGTATTTTCAATTTCATATGATGTTGAATTTTGGCTTTGGTTATTACATGATTAAAGTATTAATCAATATTGTTCACACACGTTTGTGTGTGTGTGCATGCCCTCGTTTGTGTATGTGTGTTGTGTGTGTGTGTTTGTGTGTGTTTGTGTGAGTGTGTGTGTGTTTGTGCCGCATATGTATATGTGTGTGTCTGTTTTCCCTGTGTGTGTGTGTGTTTGAAGCATACTGTATATTGTGTGCATGTCATCCATCTCATGTACCTTGTGAGGTACATCTACAGTGTGAATAGGCAACACGCTCTCACAGTCTCACGTCACAATTAGACGTTAATCCATGTTTCTCAACCAACACATTTTGAAGTTGTTCCAAACGTCAAATTCGGAAGTGGTTAGGCACTTTAGACATAAACCACATGTTTAAAACCTGTTAGGGATAGGGGGCAGAATTTTCACTTTGGATGAATTGCGTGCCCATAGTTAACTGCATCCTACTCTGTCCTAGATGCTAATATATGCATATTATTATTACTATTGGATAGACAACACTCTGACGTTTCTAAAACTGTTTGAATTATGCCTGTGAGTATAACATAACTCATAGGGCAGGCACATTTCCAAACAGGAAGTGGAAATTCTTGGGCAGGTCGAATTTCAAGTCATCGCCTATTCACATCCAAACAAGATATGGATCTGTTCGCACTTCCTACGCCTTCCACTAGATGTCAACAGTCAGTAGAAAGTGGATTGAAGCTTCTAGTGTGATGTATGACCAGATGGCAGGGGATTGAGTCAGTGGCCTGTCAGAATGCCAGTTCCTGGTTGCGCACATTACTGTTGATATCGCCTGCGTTCCATGACTCTGCAGACAAAAACGAATGCTCCGGTTGGAACGTTATTGGATATATATGAAAATAACATCCTGAAGATTGATTCCCTACTTAGTTTGACCAGATTATTCGACCTGAAATATAACTTTTTGACATTTTCGTCCGAGTTCTCCTGGACCAGCGCCAGCTTTTGGACATGTGAACTAACCTTGCTAGCAAAAGCAGCTAATTGGACACTAGTAATGGACATTATGGAACAAAACAACGATTTATTGTGTAACTAGGACTCCTTTCACTGCATTCTGATGAAAGATCATCAAAGGTAAGGGAATATTTATGATGTAATTTCGTATTTCTGTTGACTCCAACATGGCTGAGAAATATATTTACGTCTTAGCGCCGTTTTTGATTATTGCATGGTATGCTTTTTTCGTAATGTTTAAAAAAATGTGACACAGCAGTTGCATTAAGAACCAGTGTATCTTTAATTATATGTAAATCATGTATCTTTCGTCAAAGTTTATGATGAGCATTTCTGTTATCTGGCATAGCTCTCTGTAATTACTCCGGATATTTTTATTTCTGAACATGGCGTCAATGTAAACCGAGATTTGTGGATATAAATATGCATATTATCAAACAAAACATAAATGTACTGTGTAACATGTCATATGACATCATCATCATCATCCGATGAAGATTTTCAAGAGGTTATTGATAGATTTTTAAAAAATGTTGTAATTTTTATCTTTTGCTGGAAAAAATGGCTACGTTTTTTCTTTGGTTTGGTGGTGGTCTAACATAAATACATGTTGTGTTTTCGCCGTAAAACATTTAAATAATCTGACACGCTGGCTAGATGAACAAGGTGTTTATCTTTCATTTGAGGTATTGGACTTGTTAATGTGTGGAGGTTAAATATTTCTAAATAATATTTTTGCATTCCCTGCGCCACCTTTTCAGCTGAACGGGGGGTGGGGTTCCCTGGGGGAAAGGGAGTACGCCCACATCAATGGGCCTGCAGTGGAGAAGGGGAAAAACTGTGAGTTCCTCGGCGTACAAAGAAGTTGCACAACATTGCAACAAGCATAAAGATAATTGTAGAACTACTACTCCGTTTTGATGTGTGCTGTCAAGTCAGAAGTTATACATTTAGCTGGTGATTTTTCTCATACTTTCTTCTACTACTTTGACCTGTATGTCTTTTAAAAAGACAATCGGTGGAGTATGTTTTGGGTGTTTGTCGGTTGCAAGCTGAAAATGGTCAAACCCAGACAGACAGTGTGGTGAAGAAGGCGCAACACCAAATTCAGCTTGGCCCCTAAGACGCTCACTCCTGTTGTATTCAGCATTTCACTGTAAGGTCTACTACACCTGTTGTATTCAGCATTTCACTGTAAGGTCTACCACACCTGTTGTATTCAGCATTTCATTGTAAGGTCTACTACACCTGTTGTATTCATCATTTCACTATAAGGTCTACTACACCTGTTGTATTCAGCATTTCACTGTTAGGTCTACTACACCTGTTGTATTCAGCATTTCACTGTAAGGTCTACTACACCTGTTGTATTCAGCATTTCACTGTTAGGTCTACTACACCTGTTGTATTCAGCATTTCACTGTTAGGTCTACTACACCTGTTGTATTCAGCATTTCACTGTAAGGTCTACTACACCTGTTGTATTCAGCATTTCACTGTAAGGTCTACTACACCTGTTGTATTCATCATTTCACTGTAAGGTCTACTACACCTGTTGTATTCAGCATTTCACTGTGAGGTCTACTACACCTGTTGTATTCAGCATTTCACTGTAAGGTCTACTACACCTGTTGTATTCAGCATTTCACTGTAAGGTCTACTATACCTGTTGTATTCAGCATTTCACTGTAAGGTCTACTACACCTGTTGTATTCAGCATTTCACTGTAAGGTCTACTACACCTGTTGTATTCAGCATTTCACTGTAAGGTCTACTACACCTGTTGTATTCAGCATTTCACTGTAAGGTCTACTAAACCTGTTGTATTCAGCATTTCACTGTAAGGTCTACTACACCTGTTGTATTCAGCATTTCACTGTAAGGTCTACTACACCTGTTGTATTCAGCATTTCACTGTGAGGTCTACTACACCTGTTGTATTCAGCATTTCATTGTAAGGTCTACTACACCTGTTGTATTCAGCATTTCACTGTAAGGTCTACTAAACCTGTTGTATTCAGCATTTCACTGTAAGGTCTACTACACCTGTTGTATTCAGCATTTCACTGTGAGGTCTACTACACCTGTTGTATTCAGCATTTCACTGTAAGGTCTACTAAACCTGTTGTATTCAGCATTTCACTGTAAGGTCTACTAAACCTGTTGTATTCAGCATTTCACTGTAAGGTCTACTACACCTGTTGTATTCAGCATTTCACTGTAAGGTCTACTACACCTGTTGTATTCAGCATTTCACTGTAAGGTCGACTACACCTGTTGTATTCAGCATTTCACTGTAAGGTCTACTACACCTGTTGTATTCAGCATTTCACTGTGAGGTCTACTACACCTGTTGTATTCAGCATTTCACTGTAAGGTCTACTACACCTGTTGTATTCAGCATTTCACTGTAAGGTCTACTACACCTGTTGTATTCAGCATTTCACTGTAAGGTCTACTACACCTGTTGTATTCAGCATTTCACTGTAAGGTCTACTACACCTGTTGTATTCAGCATTTCACTGTTAGGTCTACTACACCTGTTGTTTCAGCATTTCACTGGAAGGTCTACTACACCTGTTGTATTCATCATTTCACTGTAAGGTCTACTACACCTGTTGTATTCAGCATTTCATTGTAAGGTCTACTACACCTGTTGTATTCATCATTTCACTGTAAGGTCTACTACACCTGTTGTATTCAGCATTTCAGTGTAAGGTCTACAACACCTGTTGTATTCAGCATTTCACTGTAAGGTCTACTACACCTGTTGTATTCAGCATTTCACTGTAAGGTCTACTACAACTGTTGTATTCAGCATTTCACTGTAGAGGTCTACTAAACCTGTTGTATTCATCATTTCACTGTAAGGTCTACTACACCTGTTGTATTCAGCATTTCACTGTAAGGTCTACTACACCTGTTGTATTCAGCATTTCACTGTGAGGTCTACTACACCTGTTGTATTCAGCATTTCACTGTAAGGTCTACTACACCTGTTGTATTCAGCATTTCACTGTAGAGGTCTCCTACATCTGTTGTATTCAGCATTTCACTGTAAGGTCTACTACACCTGTTGTATTCAGCATTTCACTGTAGAGGTCTACTACACCTGTTGTATTCAGCATTTCACTGTAAGGTCTACTACACCTGTTGTATTCAGCATTTCATTGTAAGGTCTACTACACCTGTTGTATTCAGCATTTCACTGTAAGGTCTACTACTCCTGTTGTATTCAGCATTTCACTGTAAGGTCTACTACACCTGTTGTATTCAGCATTTCACTGTAAGGTCTACTACACCTGTTGTATTCAGCATTTCACTGTGAGGTCTACTACACCTGTTGTATTCAGCATTTCACTGTAAGGTCTACTACACCTGTTGTATTCAGCATTTCACTGTAAGGTGTACTACACCTGTTGTATTCAGCATTTCACTGTAAGGTCTACTACACCTGTTGTATTCAGCATTTCACTGTAAGGTCTTCTACACCTGTTGTATTCAGCATTTCACTGTTAGGTCTACTACACCCTTTCCACGGTGAGTTCTACATGGAACCCAAATGTATTATTATTATTTTTTACCTTAGACCCCCCCAAAAAGGGTTCTACCTGGAAACAAATATCATTCTCAAATGGGGTCAAACGAAAACCACTTTTGGAACCCTTATTTTCTAAGAGGCGGTAGAGGTGGCAGGTAGCCTAGTGGTTAGAGTGTAGAGGGGGCAGGGTAGCCTAGTGGTTAGAGTGTAGAGGTGGCAGGGTAGCCTAGTGGTTAGAGTGTAGAGGTGGCAGGGTAGCCTAGTGGTTAGAGTGTAGAGGTGGCAGGGTAGCCTAGTGGTTAGAGTGTAGAGGTGGCAGGGTAGCCTAGTGGTTAGAGTGTAGAGGTGGCAGGGTAGCCTAGTGGTTAGAGTGTAGAGGCGGCAGGGTAGCCTAGTGGTTAGAGTGTAGAGGTGGCAGGGTAGCCTAGTGGTTAGAGTGTAGAGGTGGCAGGGTAGCCTAGTGGTTAGAGTGTAGAGGTGGCAGGGTAGCCTAGTGGTTAGAGCCTAGAGGTGGCAGGGTAGCCTAGTGGTTAGAGTGTAGAGGTGACAGGGTAGCCTAGTGGTTAGAGTGTAGAGGTGGCAGGGTAGCCTAGTGGTTAGAGTGTAGAGGTGGCAGGGTAGCCTAGTGGTTAAAGTGTAGGGGAGACAGGTAGCCTAGTGGTTAGAGTGTAAAGGTGGCAGGGTAGCCTAGTGGTTAGAGTGTAGAGGGGCAGGGTAGCCTAGTGGTTAAAGTGTAGAGGGGACAGGTAGCCTAGTGGTTAGAGTGTAGAGGTGGCAGGGTAGCCTAGTGGTTAAAATGTAGAGGTGAGACAGGTAGCCTAGTGGTTAGAGTGTAGAGGTGGCAGGGTAGCCTAGTGGTTAGAGTGTAGAGGTGGCAGGGTAGCCTAGTGGTTAGAGTGTAGGGGTGGCAGGGTAGCCTAGTGGTTAGAGTGTAGAGGTGGCAGGGTAGCCTAGTGGTTAGAGTGTAGAGGTGGCAGGGTAGCCTAGTGGTTAGAGTGTAGAGGTGGCAGGGTAGCCTAGTGGTTAGAGTGTAGGGGTGGCAGGGTAGCCTAGTGGTTAGAGTGTAGAGGTGGCAGGGTAGCCTAGTGGTTAGAGTGTAGAGGTGGCAGGGTAGCCTAGTGGTTAGAGTGTAGAGGTGGCAGGGTAGCCTAGTGGTTAGAGCCTAGAGGTGGCAGGGTAGCCTAGTGGTTAGAGTGTAGAGGTGGCAGGGTAGCCTAGTGGTTAGAGCCTAGGGGTGGCAGGGTAGCCTAGTGGTTAGAGTGTAGAGGTGGCAGGGTAGCCTAGTGGTTAGAGCCTAGAGGTGGCAGGGTATCCTAGTGGTTAGAGTGTAGAGGTGGCAGGGTAGCCTAGTGGTTAGAGTGTAGAGGTGGCAGGGTAGCCTAGTGGTTAGAGTGTAGAGGTGGCAGGGTAGCCTAGTGGTTAGAGTGTAGAGGCGGCAGGGTAGCCTAGTGGTTAGAGTGTAGAGGCGGCAGGGTAGCCTAGTGGTTAGAGTGTAGAGGCGGCAGGGTATCCTAGTGGTTAGAGTGTAGAGGCGGCAGGGTAGCCTAGTGGTTAGAGTGTAGAGGTGGCAGGGTAGCCTAGTGGTTAGAGTGTAGAGGGGGCAGGGTAGCCTAGTGGTTAGAGTGTAGAGGTGGCAGGGTAGCCTAGTGGTTAGAGTGTAGAGGTGGCAGGTAGCCTAGTGGTTAGAGCCTAGAGGTGGCAGGGTAGCCTAGTGGTTAGAGTGTAGAGGTGGCAGGGTAGCCTAGTGGTTAGAGTGTAGGGGGTGGCAGGGTAGCCTAGTGGTTAGAGTGTAGAGGTGGCAGGGTAGCCTAGTGGTTAGAGCCTAGAGGTGGCAGGGTAGCCTAGTGGTTAGAGTGTAGAGGTGGCAGGGTAGCCTAGTGGTTAGAGCCTAGAGGTGGCAGGGTAGCCTAGTGGTTAGAGTGTAGAGGTGTCAGGGTAGCCTAGTGGTTAGAGCCTAGTGGTGGCAGGGTAGCCTAGTGGTTAGAGTGTAGAGGTGGCAGGGTAGCCTAGTGGTTAGAGCCTAGAGGTGGCAGGTTATCCTAGTGGTTAGAGTGTAGAGGTGGCAGGGTAGCCTAGTGGTTAGAGTGTAGAGGTGGCAGGGTAGCCTAGTGGTTAGAGTGTAGAGGCGGCAGGGTAGCCTAGTGGTTAGAGTGTAGAGGTGGCAGGGTAGCCTAGTGGTTAGAGTGTAGAGGCGGCAGGGTAGTCTAGTGGTTAGAGTGTAGAGGTGACAGGGTATCCTAGTGGTTAGAGTGTAGCGGTGGCAGGGTAGCCTAGTGGTTAGAGTGTAGAGGTGGCAGGGTAGCCTAGTGGTTAGAGTGTAGAGGGGGCAGGTAGTCTAGTGGTTAGAGTGTAGAGGTGGCAGGGTAGCCTAGTGGTTAGAGTGTAGAGGTGGCAGGGTAGCCTAGTGGTTAGAGCGTAGAGGTGGCAGGGTAGCCTAGTGGTTAGAGCGTAGAGGTGGCAGGTAGCCTAGTGGTTAGAGTGTAGAGGGGGCAGGTAGCCTAGTGGTTAGAGTGTAGAGGTGGCAGGTAGCCTAGTGGTTAGAGTGTAGAGGTGGCAGGTAGCCTAGTGGTTAGAGTGTAGAGGTGGCAGGGTAGCCTAGTGGTTAGAGCCTAGAGGTGGCAGGGTAGCCTAGTGGTTAGAGTGTAGAGGTGACAGGGTAGCCTAGTGGTTAGAGTGTAGAGGTGGCAGGGTAGCCTAGTGGTTAGAGTGTAGAGGTGGCAGGGTAGCCTAGTGGTTAAAGTGTAGGGAGACAGGTAGCCTAGTGGTTAGAGTGTAAAGGTGGCAGGGTAGCCTAGTGGTTAGAGTGTAGAGGGGCAGGGTAGCCTAGTGGTTAAAGTGTAGGGGAGACAGGTAGCCTAGTGGTTAGAGTGTAGAGGTGGCAGGGTAGCCTAGTGGTTAAAATGTAGGGAGACAGGTAGCCTAGTGGTTAGAGTGTAGAGGTGGCAGGGTAGCCTAGTGGTTAGAGTGCAGAGGTGGCAGGGTAGCCTAGTGGTTAGAGTGTAGGGGTGGCAGGGTAGCCTAGTGGTTAGAGTGTAGAGGTGGCAGGGTAGCCAGTGGTTAGAGCCTAGAGGTGGCAGGGTAGCCTAGTGGTTAGAGTGTAGAGGTGGCAGGGTAGCCTAGTGGTTAGAGTGTAGGGGTGGCAGGGTAGCCTAGTGGTTAGAGTGTAGAGGTGGCAGGGTAGCCTAGTGGTTAGAGCCTAGAGGTGGCAGGGTAGCCTAGTGGTTAGAGTGTAGAGGTGGCAGGGTAGCCTAGTGGTTAGAGCCTAGAGGTGGCAGGGTAGCCTAGTGGTTAGAGTGTAGAGGTGGCAGGGTAGCCTAGTGGTTAGAGCCTAGGG
This sequence comes from Oncorhynchus keta, assembly GCF_023373465.1. Lineage (NCBI taxonomy): Eukaryota > Metazoa > Chordata > Actinopteri > Salmoniformes > Salmonidae > Oncorhynchus > Oncorhynchus keta. Next base: position 6,361,395 of record NC_068450.1, on the reverse strand, counting down.
GTGGCAGGGTAGCCTAGTGGTTAGAGTGTAGAGGTGGCAGGGTAGCCTAGTGGTTAGAGCCTAGAGGTGGCAGGGTATCCTAGTGGTTAGAGTGTAGAGGTGGCAGGGTAGCCTAGTGGTTAGAGTGTAGAGGTGGCAGGGTAGCCTAGTGGTTAGAGTGTAGAGGTGGCAGGGTAGCCTAGTGGTTAGAGTGTAGAGGCGGCAGGGTAGCCTAGTGGTTAGAGTGTAGAGGCGGCAGGGTAGCCTAGTGGTTAGAGTGTAGAGGCGGCAGGGTATCCTAGTGGTTAGAGGTAGAGGCGGCAGGGTAGCCTAGTGGTTAGAGTGTAGAGGTGGCAGGGTAGCCTAGTGGTTAGAGTGTAGAGGGGGCAGGGTAGCCTAGTGGTTAGAGTGTAGAGGTGGCAGGGTAGCCTAGTGGTTAGAGTGTAGAGGTGGCAGGTAGCCTAGTGGTTAGAGCCTAGAGGTGGCAGGGTAGCCTAGTGGTTAGAGTGTAGAGGTGGCAGGGTAGCCTAGTGGTTAGAGTGTAGGGGTGGCAGGGCAGCCTAGTGGTTAGAGTGTAGAGGTGGCAGGGTAGCCTAGTGGTTAGAGCCTAGAGGTGGCAGGGTAGCCTAGTGGTTAGAGTGTAGAGGTGGCAGGGTAGCCTAGTGGTTAGAGCCTAGAGGTGGCAGGGTAGCCTAGTGGTTAGAGTGTAGAGGTGTCAGGGTAGCCTAGTGGTTAGAGCCTAGTGGTGGCAGGGTAGCCTAGTGGTTAGAGTGTAGAGGTGGCAGGGTAGCCTAGTGGTTAGAGCCTAGAGGTGGCAGGTTATCCTAGTGGTTAGAGTGTAGAGGTGGCAGGGTAGCCTAGTGGTTAGAGTGTAGAGGTGGCAGGGTAGCCTAGTGGTTAGAGTGTAGAGGCGGCAGGGTAGCCTAGTGGTTAGAGTGTAGAGGTGGCAGGGTAGCCTAGTGGTTAGAGTGTAGAGGCGGCAGGGTAGTCTAGTGGTTAGAGTGTAGAGGTGACAGGGTATCCTAGTGGTTAGAGTGTAGCGGTGGCAGGGTAGCCTAGTGGTTAGAGTGTAGAGGTGGCAGGGTAGCCTAGTGGTTAGAGTGTAGAGGTGGCAGGGTAGCCTAGTGGTTAGAGTGTAGAGGTGGCAGGTAGCCTAGTGGTTAGAGTGTAGAGGTGGCAGGGTAGCCTAGTGGTTAGAGTGTAGAGGTGGCAGGGTAGCCTAGTGGTTAGAGTGTAGAGGTGGCAGGTAGCCTAGTGGTTAGAGTGTAGAGGTGGCAGGGTAGCCTAGTGGTTAGAGCGTAGAGGTGGCAGGTAGCCTAGTGGTTAGAGTGTAGAGGTGGCAGGGTAGCCTAGTGGTTAGAGCCTAGAGGTGGCAGGGTAGCCTAGTGGTTAGAGTGTAGAGGTGGCAGGGTAGCCTAGTGGTTAGAGTGTAGGGGTGGCAGGGTAGCCTAGTGGTTAGAGTGTAGAGGTGGCAGGGTAGCCTAGTGGTTAGAGCCTAGAGGTGGCAGGGTAGCCTAGTGGTTAGAGTGTAGAGGTGGCAGGGTAGCCTAGTGGTTAGAGCCTAGAGGTGGCAGGGTAGCCTAGTGGTTAGAGTGTAGAGGTGGCAGGGTAGCCTAGTGGTTAGAGACTAGGGGTGGCAGGGTAGCCTAGTGGTTAGAGTGTAGAGGTGGCAGGGTAGCCTAGTGGTTAGAGCCTAGAGGTGGCAGGGTATCCTAGTGGTTAGAGTGTAGAGGTGGCAGGGTAGCCTAGTGGTTAGAGTGTAGAGGTGGCAGGGTAGCCTAGTGGTTAGAGTGTAGAGGTGGCAGGGTAGCCTAGTGGTTAGAGTGTAGAGGGGGCAGGTAGTCTAGTGGTTAGAGTGTAGAGGTGGCAGGGTAGCCTAGTGGTTAGAGTGTAGAGGTGGCAGGGTAGCCTAGTGGTTAGAGCGTAGAGGTGGCAGGGTAGCCTAGTGGTTAGAGCGTAGAGGTGGCAGGTAGCCTAGTGGTTAGAGTGTAGAGGGGGCAGGTAGCCTAGTGGTTAGAGTGTAGAGGTGGCAGGTAGCCTAGTGGTTAGAGTGTAGAGGTGGCAGGTAGCCTAGGCCCTCTCTTATTCTCGCTATACACCAAGTCACTTGGCTCTGTCATAACCTCACATGGTCTCTCCTATCATTGCTATGCAGACGACACACAATTAATCTTCTCCTTTCCCCCTTCTGATGACCAGGTGGCGAATCGCATCTCTGCATGTCTGGCAGACATATCAGTGTGGATGACGGATCACCACCTCAAGCTGAACCTCAGCAAGACGGAGCTCCTCTTCCTCCCGGGAAGGACTGCCCGTTCCATGATCTCGCCATCACGGTTGACAACTCCATTGTGTCCTCCTCCCAGAGCGCTAAGAACCTTGGCGTGATCCTGGACAACACCCTGACGTTCTCAACTAACATCAAGGCGGTGTCCCGTTCCTGTAGGTTCATGCTCTACAACATCCGCAGAGTACGACCCTGCCTCACACAGGAAGCGCGCAGGTCCTAATCCAGGCACTTGTCATCTCCCGTCTTGATTACTGCAACTCGCTGTTGGCTGGGCTCCTGCCTGTGCCATTAAACCCTACAACTCATCCAGAACGCCGCAGCCCGTCTGGTGTTCAACCTTCCCAAGTTCTCTCACGTCACCCCGCTCCTCCGCTCTCTCCACTGGCTTCCAGTTGAAGCTCGCATCCGCTACAAGACCATGGTGCTTGCCTCACGGAGCTGTGAGGGGAACGGCACCTCAGTACCTCCAGGCTCTGATCAGGCCCTACACCCAAACAAGGGCACTGCGTTCATCCACCTCTGGCCTGCTCGCCTCCCTACCACTGAGGAAGTACAGTTCCCGCTCAGCCCAGTAAAAACTGTTCGCTGCTCTGGCCCCCAATGGTGGAACAAACTCCCTCACGACGCCAGGACAGCGGAGTCAATCACCACCTTCCGGAGACACCTGAAACCCCACCTCTTCAAGGAATACCTAGGAAAGGGTAAGTAAGGGTAAGTAATCCTTCTCACCCCCTTCCCCCCCCCAAAAAAAAGATTTAGATGCAAGTGGCTGTTCCACTGGATGTCATAAGGTGTATGCACCAATTTGTAAGTCACTCTGGATAAGAGCGTCTGCTAAATGACTTAAATGTAAATGTAAATGTAGCCTAGTGGTTAGAGTGTAGAGGTGGCAGGGTAGCCTAGTGGTTAGAGTGTAGAGGGGGCAGGTAGCCTAGTGGTTAGAGTGTAGAGGTGGAAGGGTAGCCTAGTGGTTAGAGTGTAGAGGTGGCAGGGTAGCCTAGTGGTTAGAGTGTAGAGGTGGCAGGTAGCCTAGTGGTTAGAGTGTAGAGGTGGCAGGGTAGCCTAGTGGTTAGAGTGTAGAGGTGGCAGGGTAGCCTAGTGGTTAGAGTGTAGAGGTGGCAGGTAGCCTAGTGGTTAGAGTGTAGAGGTGGCAGGGTAGCCTAGTGGTTAGAGTGTAGAGGTGGCAGGGTAGCCTAGTGGTTAGAGTGTAGAGGTGGCAGGGTAGCCTAGTGGTTAGTGTGGTCCTGCTGTAGCTCAGTGGTTAGAGCAGAGGCGCAGGTAACGCCAGTGGTTAGGTTCGTTGGCCCGGGACCACCCATACGGCAGAATGTATGTTAGAGTGTGACTGTAAGGAAGCTTAGTGGATAAAAGGTGGCTAAATAGCCTAGTGGTTAGAGTGTAGAGGTGGCAGGGTAGCCTAGTGGTTAGAGTGTAGAGGAGGCAGGTAGCATAGTGGTTAGAGTGTAGAGGTGGCAGGGTAGCCTAGTGTTTAGAGTGTAGGGGCGGCAGGTAGCCTAGTGGTTAGAGTGTAGAGGTGGCAGGGTAGCCTAGTGTTTAGAGTGTAGGGGCGGCAGGTAGCCTAGTGGTTAGAGTGTAGAGGCGGCAGGGTAGCCTAGTGTTTAGAGTGTAGAGGTGGCAGGTAGCCTAGTGGTTAGAGTGTAGTGGCGGCAGGGTAGCCTAGTGGTTAGAGTGTAGAGGTGGCAGGTAGCCTAGTGGTTAGAGTGTAGAGGTGGCAGGGTAGCCTAGTGGTTAGAGTGTAGAGGTGGCAGGGTAGCCTAGTGGTTAGAGTGTAGAGGTGGCAGGTAGCCTAGTGGTTAGAGTGTAGAGGTGGCAGGTAGCCTAGTGGTTAGAGTGTAGAGGTGGCAGGGTAGCCTAGTGGTTAGAGTGTAGAGGTGGCAGGTAGCCTAGTGGTTAGAGTGTAGAGGTGGCAGGGTAGCCTAGTGGTTAGAGTGTAGAGGTGGCAGGGTAGCCTAGTGGTTAGAGCGTAGAGGAGGCAGGTAGCCTAGTGGTTAGAGTGTAGAGGTGGCAGGTAGCCTAGTGGTTAGAGTGTAGAGGTGGCAGGGTAGCCTAGTGGTTAGAGCCTAGAGGGGCAGGGTAGCCTAGTGGTTAGAGTGTAGAGGTGGCAGGTAGCCTAGTGGTTAGAGTGTAGAGGTGGCAGGGTAGCCTAGTGGTTAGAGTGTAGAGGTGGCAGGTAGCCTAGTGGTTAGAGTGTAGAGGTGGCAGGTAGCCTAGTGGTTAGAGTGTAGAGGTGGCAGGGTAGCCTAGTGGTTAGAGTGTAGAGGTGGCAGGTAGCCTAGTGGTTAGAGTGTAGAGGTGGCAGGGTAGCCTAGTGGTTAGAGTGTAGAGGTGGCAGGGTAGCCTAGTGGTTAGAGTGTAGAGGTGGCAGGGTAGCCTAGTGGTTAGAGTGTAGAGGTGGCAGGGTAGCCTAGTGGTTAGAGTGTAGAGGCGGCAGGGGGGTAGCCTAGTGGTTCGAGTGTAGAGGTGGCAGGGGCGGCAGGTAGCCTAGTGGTTAGAGTGTAGAGGTGGCAGGGTAGCCTAGTGGTTAGAGTGTAGAGGTGGCAGGGTAGCCTAGTGGTTAGAGCGTAGAGGTGGCAGGTAGCCTAGTGGTTAGAGTGTAGAGGTGGCAGGTAGCCTAGTGGTTAGAGTGTAGAGGTGGCAGGGTAGCCTAGTGGTTAGAGTGTAGAGGCGGCAGGTAGCCTAGTGGTTAGACTGTAGAGGTGGCAGGGTAGCCTAGTGGTTAGAGTGTAGAGGGGGCAGGGTAGCCTAGTGGTTAGAGTGTAGAGGCGGCAGGGTAGCCTAGTGGTTAGAGTGTAGAGGCGGCAGGGTAGCCTAGTGGTTAGACTGTAGAGGTGGCAGGGTAGCCTAGTGGTTAGAGTGTAGAGGTGGCAGGTAGCCTAGTGGTTAGAGTGTAGAGGTGGCAGGGTAGCCTAGTGGTTAGAGCGTTGGACTAGCAGCCGAAAGGTTGCAAAGCTGACAAGTTACAAATCTGTCGTTCTGCGACCTGAACAAGGCAGTTAACCCACTGTTCCTAGGCCATCATTGAAAATAAGAATTTGTTCTTAACTGACTTGCCTAGTAAAATAAAGGTAAAATAAAAAAAATAAATAAAAAGAGTCTGTATCCTATCTTCAATTCGTGATATTAGACGGTGTTTCATGTAGAAACTAACGGGTGTAAGTTATAACAGTAGAGGAGATGCTCTGTTCTCTCTCTTCGTGTATGCATCACATGTACTCACAGCTTTGTCGATTCCCTCAAAATTGTATTTGCGGAAAAAAAAAGAAAAAGAAACTATGCTGGCAGTGACATTTCCTGCTCTTCTAAACACATGGTCTGGGGTTGCTAGGCAACACGCTGTACGGTGACGGTGTGTGTGTGTGATGTCTTTGTGTTATGTGTGTGTGCTCTCATTGCATGGTGTGTGTGTGTGTTCTCTGTACGATGTGCATATGTGAGTGTGTTTGTTGTATGAGTGTGCTCTCTGCAGTCAGAAGCCTTTGATCCTAGCACGTTGAAAGTCTCTCTTCCCCAGCGATGCTTCCCCAAAGTAGGTTCGGTACCTCATCATAGCACTACAGACACACACACACACACACACACACACACACACACACACACACACACACACACACACACACACACACACACACACACACACACACACACACACACACACACACACACACACACACACACACACACACACAGTGCTACAGACCAATACTCAAAGACACTAGTCTAGTTTACAAATACAACAACCGTGACAATTAGTCAATCTGGGTTGATTCTGCCCTTAAGGTGCTATGTCACCCAGAGCGCTTTGCTTACCATCAAGGCCCTGATCATACGATGCCTCGTTAATCTCAGATTATTTCCCGTAAACAGTCGTCAACGCCAAAGTTTACGTTACATTTTTTACAGGGACAGTGCACAGTGGTCCTTCTGTAGCTCAGTTGGTAGAGCATGGTGCTTGTAACGCCAGGGTAGTGGGTTCGATCCCCGGGACCACCTATACGTAGAATGTATGCACACATGACTGTAAGTCGCTTTGGATAAAAGCGTCTGCTAAATGGCATATATTATATTATATTATTATATATTAATCGACGTTTCAGTAAAGGTGCCGGTTTTAGTGTTTCCACACCTCACCAGCTACAGCCAACATGGAAAGCGGCAATCCCCATTTAGGGATTATGTTCACAAAAACTGATTGACCTTTAGCCATGTCTTCATGTTTTTTTGTGAAAGTGTGATCGGTGGTGCAGTTATGTGTGTCTGATGGCAGTGTATTCCAGCTCTCACAGAGAAAGCAGATTGACTAAAAGTGCTTTTCCTTTAAGGAAACTATACAGTCACCTCTCATGGCAGACCTTGTGGATCTGCTGCCATACATTTGGTTTTTCCATTTAACAAAAGTACAGAGTGGAGGGGGGCCCAGGCAATTTCGGCTCTTGAGTACAAGACATGCGTCGGTGTATTGCATAAGATTTTCCCAACTCAGGAGCTCATGCTTTGTCAGGATGTAACAGTGATGATGGCTATTGGGCTTCCTGTCAAGCACTTTGAGAGCCTGTTTGTAGACAGACTGAATAGGTCTTAATGTTGTACAGCAAGCTTGGGCCAAACTAGTCAAGCAGTGTGTTAAGTGGGGGAGTATCATAGATTTGAAGTACAGTTTTGCTACCTCTGTAGTCAAACTATTTTGTATGAATCAGAAATGATCTAGGTTGAATTTGGTTATTTGAGTTACCTGCTTTTTAAATGAGAGGTTGGAATCAAGTATAGGTAGGTACTTAAAGGTACTTAAAATCTTATACCCCCTGGAGCTTCTCCCCTGACACAAAGACATCTGACTCAGTGGCAACAGATACCACCTGGAGCTTCTCCCCTGACACATATACACATAGACATCTGACTCAGTAGCATCAGATACCACCTGGAGCTTCTCCCCTGACACACAGACATCTGACTCAGTGGCAACAGATACCAATCAATCAATCAAATGTTATTTATATAGCCCTTCGTACATCAGCTGATATCTCAAAGTGCTGTACAGAAACCCAGCCTAAAACCCCAAACAGCAAGCAATGCAGGTGTAGAAGTACGGTGGCTAGGAAAAACTCCCTAGAAAGGCCAAAACCTAGGAAGAAACCTAGAGAGGAACCAGGCTATGTGGGGTGGCCAGTCCTCTTCTGGCTGTGCCGGGTGGAGATTATAACAGAACATGGCCAAGATGTTCAAATGTTCATAAATGACCAGCATGGTCGAATAATAACAAGGCAGAACAGTTGAAACTGGAGCAGCAGCACAGTCAGGTGGACTGGGGACAGCAAGGAGTCATCATGTCAGGTCGTCCTGGGGCACGGTCCTTGGGCTCAGGTCCTCCGAGAGAGAGAGAGAAAGAAAGAGAGAATTAGAGAGAGCATATGTGGGGTGGCCAGTCCTCTTCTGGCTGTGCCGGGTGGAGATGAAAACAGAACATGGCCAAGATGTTCAAATGTTCATAAATGACCAGCATGGTCAAATAATAGTAAGGCAGAACAGTTGAAACTGGAGCAGCAGCATGGCCAGGTGGACTGGGGACAGCGAGGAGCCATCATGTCAGGTAGTCCTGGGGCATGGTCCTAGGGCTCAGGTCCTCCGAGAGAGAGAAAGAAAGAAGGAGAGAATTAGAGAACGCACACTTAGATTCACACAGGACACCGAATAGGACAGGAGAATAATATATAATAATAATATAATAATAATATTCAGAAAATTCTTCATCTTCCAAAGTGGAAGACGCTCCTTCCACACTAGCTTCTCTCTGTGCAAAAATGTATTCTAAGGCTCTCTGAGCAGAGTTTATTTTTGCCATACTGATTGATTGTGGTCAGGAGCCACACATGCAAAGCTATATATGTGTTACGTCCCTCCCCCAATTTGCACCTGGCAGGGGTAGGGCATGGGGAAATACATAATGTTTTACAATATATAAAAATAATGTATTGTAATAACATTGTGCAGGTTCCCGCAAGACATTGTGTAGTTTCAAACACTACAAAGGGGAAAGATTGTGAAAAAAGCGACAGGCTGTGAGACAGACAGGTTGAAACAGCAGGCCCAGGGAGGAGAAGGGTGGGTGAAGAAGAGAGAAGGGTGAAGGCACACAGCAAACCTTTTTACATTTACATTTACATTTAAGTCATTTAGCAGACGCTCTTATCCAGAGCGACTTACAAATTGGTACATACACCTTATGACATCCAGTGGAACAGCCACTTTACAATAGTGCATCTAAATCTTTTAGGGGGTGAGAAGGATTACTTACCCTATCCTAGGTATTCCTTGAAGAGGTGGGGTTTCAGGTGTCTCCGGAAGGTGGTGATTGACTCCGCTGTCCTGGCGTCGTGAGGGAGTTTGTTCCACCATTGGGGGCCAGAGCAGCGAACAGTTTTGACTGGGCTGAGCGGGAACTGTACTTCCTCAGTGGTAGGGAGGCGAGCAGGCCAGAGGTGGATGAACGCAGTGCCCTTGTTTGGGTGTAGGGCCTGATCAGAGCCTGGAGGTACTGAGGTGCCGTTCCCCTCACAGCTCCGTAGGCAAGCACCATGGTCTTGTAGCGGATGCGAGCTTCAACTGGAAGCCAGTGGAGAGAGCGGAGGAGCGGGGTGACGTGAGAGAACTTGGGAAGGTTGAACACCAGACGGGCTGCGGCGTTCTGGATGAGTTGTAGGGGTTTAATGGCACAGGCAGGGAGCCCAGCCAACAGCGAGTTGCAGTAATCAAGACGGGAGATGACAAGTGCCTGGATTAGGACCTGCGCCGCTTCCTGTGTGAGGCAGGGTCGTACTCTGCGGATGTTGTAGAGCATGAACCTACAGGAACGGGACACCGCCTTGATGTTAGTTGAGAACGACAGGGTGTTGTCCAGGATCACGCCAAGGTTCTTAGCGCTCTGGGAGGAGGACACAATGGAGTTGTCAACCGTGATGGCGAGATCATGGAACGGGCAGTCCTTCCCCGGGAGGAAGAGGAGCTCCGTCTTGCTGAGGTTCAGCTTGAGGTGGTGATCCGTCATCCACACTTTCCACACATTTGTTTCATTTTTACTTGTTTTCACCTACACACACACTTTTCCTCACTTTTATTACCCTTGGGTTCAGCGGAACCAAACACCACATATGTTACATAAATGTGTGTGTGGGGGGGCACAGTGTGCACTCAATGAAAATGTGTTCTTTTACATGGCTTTCACAGAAAATTAGCCACGGCCAATGAGTCTCGGGTTGAAAACAATTGTTAATTGTATCATTTTTCTTTTAGTAAACATTGAAAATGTGTCCCACAGACTCGAACACCACACCAAGGGTTAAAGTAACGTATTGGGGCAGTGAATGAGAGAGATAGAAAGCTTTAAATGTGTATGTCTCCTGGCTATCTCGGTGCAGTGATAGGTAGGGAAAGGGTTAAATGTGCCTAATAAAGCACTTTACCTCCCAACAACTGAATGAGTGGTGCGACTTGGGGTGCAGGGAGTCTTAATTAATTAAACTAAATACATTGGCACGTGTTTCTGGACCTAAGGAAGGCTTTTGATACTGTTAACCATGAGATTCTCATCACAAAATTGTCCAAGTTCAACTTTTTCACCCCCCCTGATGCCTTGAGATGGATGAAGTCATACCTTGAATGCAGAACTCAGTGTGTCAGAGTGAGCAATGAGCTGTCACCCACTCTTAGCTATGATGTGGGCGTGCCCCAAGGGTCAAAACTAGGGCCCCTCCTGTTCAGCCTGTACATTAATGATCTGCCTTCTGTCTGTACTGGGTCTGTAGTTCAGCCTGTACATTAATGACCTGCCTTCTGTCTGTACTGGGTCTGTAGTTCAGCCTGTACATTAATGATCTTCCTTCTGTCTGTACTGGGTCTGTAGTCCAGCCTGTACATTAATGATCTGCCTTCTGTCTGTACTGGATCTGTAGTTCAGCCTGTACATTAATGAACTGCCTTCTGTCTGTACTGGGTCTGTAGTTCAGCCTGTACATTAATGATCTTCCTTCTGTCTGTACTGGGTCTGTAGTCCAGCCTGTACATTAATGATCTGCCTTCTGTCTGTACTGGGTCTGTAGTTCAGCCTGTACATTAATGAACTGCCTTCTGTCTGTACTGGGTCTGTAGTTCAGCCTGTACATTAATGACCTGTCTTCTATCTGTACTGGGTCTGTAGTTCAGCCTGTACATTAACTTCTTGCGTCGAGCCATCCCGGATCCGGGATCGTGACTACAGCCTCAAGTCCATTACCATAACGCAACGTTAACTATTCATAAAAATCGCAAATGAAATGAAATCAATATGCTAGCTCTCAAGCTTAGCCTTTTGTTAACAACACTGTCATCTCAGATTTTCAAAATATGCTTCTCAACCATAGCAAAACAAGCATTTGTGTAACAGTATTGATAGCTAGCGTAGCATTTAGCATAGCATTTAGCGTTAGCATTCAGCAGGCAACATTTTCACAAAAACCAGAAAAGCATTCAAATAAAATCATTTACCTTTGAAGAACTTCGGATGTTTTCAATGAGGAGACTCTCAGTTAGATAGCAAATGTTCAGTTTTTCCTGAAAGATTATTTGTTTAGGACAAATCACTCCGTTTTCTGCATCACGTTTAGCTACGAAAAAAACCTGTATCCAGGATTGTGTAAATCTATCCGCAAGCTCATTAGCATAACACAACGTTAACTATTCATGAAAATCGCAAATGAAATGAAATCAATATGCTCCCTCTCAAGCTTAGCCTTTTGTTAACAACACTGTCATCTCAGATTTTCAAAAATATGCTTCTCAACCATAGCAAAACAAGCATTTGTGTAACAGTATTGATAGCTATTGATAGCTCGCGTAGCATTTAGCATTAGCATTCAGCAGGCAACATTTTCACAAAAAAACAGAAAAGCATTCAAATAAAATCATTTACCTTTGAAGAACTTCGGATGTTTTCAATGAGGAGACTCTCAGATAGCAAATGTTCAGTTTTTCTTGAAAGATTATTTGTTTAGGACAAATCGCTCCGTTTTCTGCGTCACGGCCATGATTATTTTCATCATTGTGTCAAGAGATATAGTACTAAAACACTTGAGCGTCTCTCTTGATCCTAGGTCCAGGCAGAGTTGTGCAGACTCAGGACAACTGAGGTTTGGAGGAATACGCAGGTTTAAAGAGGAGTCTGTAATTTGCTTTCTAATAATCATAATCTTTTCCTCAAAGAAGTTCATGAATTTATCACTGCTAAAGTGAAAGTCATCCTCTCTTGGGGAATGCTGCTTTTTAGTTAGCTTTGCGACAGTATCAAATAGGAATTTCGGATTGTTCTTATTTTCCTCAATTAAGTTAGAAAAATAGGATGATCGAGCAGCAGTAAGGGCTCTTCGGTACTGCACGGTACCGTCTTTCCAAGCTAGTCGGAAGACTTCCAGTTTGGTGTGGCGCTATTTCCGTTCCAATTTTCTGGAAGCCTGCTTCAGAGCTCGGGTATTTTCTGTGTACCAGGGAGCTAGTTTCTTATGAGAAATGTTTTTAGTTTTTAGGGGTGCAACTGCATCTAGGGTATTGCGCAAGGTTAAATCGAGATCCTCAGTTAGGTGGTTAACTGATTTTTGTCCTCTGGCGTCCTTGGGTAGGCAGAGGGAGTCTGGAAGGGCATCAAGGAATCTTTGTGTTGGTCCTTGGTTGGGGTCTGAGCAGATTGTTTGTTGCAATTGCAAACATAATAAAATGGTGGTCCGATAGTCCAGGATTATGAGGAAAAACATTAAGATCGACAACATTTATTCCATGGGACAAAACTAGGTCCAGCGTATGACTGTGACAGTGAGTGGGTCCAGAGACATGTTGGACAAAACCCACTGAGTCGATGATGGCTCCGAAAGCCTTTTGGAGTGGGTCTGTGGACTTTTCCATGTGAATATTAAAGTCACCAAAGATTAGAATATTATCTGCTATGACTACAAGGTCCGATAGGAATTCAGGGAACTCAGTGAGAAACGCTGTATATGGCCCAGGAGGCCTGTAAACAGTAGCTATAAAAAGTGATTGAGTCGTCTGCATAGATTTCATGACTAGAAGCTCAAAAGACGAAAACTTAATTTTTTTTTTTGTAAATTGAAATTTGCTATCGTAAATGTTAGCAACACCTCCGCCTTTGCGGGATGCACGGGGGATATGGTCACTAGTGTAGCCAGGAGCTTCTCCCTGACACAAAGACATCTGGCTCAGTGGCATCAGATACCACCTGTAGCTTCTCCCCTGACAAACAGACATCTGACTCAGTAGCATCAGATACCACCTGGAGCTTCTCCCCTGACACACAGACATCTGGCTCAGTGGCATCAGATACCACCTGTAGCTTCTCCCCTGACACATAGACATCTGGCTCAGTAGCATCAGATATCACCTGGAGCTTCTCCCCTGACACACAGACATCTGGCTCAGTAGCATCATATACCAGCTGGAGCTTCTCCCCTGACACATAGACATCTGGCTCAGTGGCATCAGATACCACCTGTAGCTTCTCCCCTGACAAACAGACATCTGGCTCAGTAGCGTCAGATACCACCTGGAGCTTCTCCATTACATTACATTACATTACATTTAAGTCATTTAGCAGACGCTCTTATCCAGAGCGACTTACAAATTGGTGCATACACCTTATGACATCCAGTGGAACAGCCACTTTACAATAGTGCATCTAAATCTTTTTAGGGGGGGTGAGAAGGATTACTTACCCTATCCTAGGTATTCCTTGAAGAGGTGGGGTTTCAGGTGTCTCCGGAAGGTGGTGATTGACTCCGCTGTCCTGGCGTCGTGAGGGAGTTTGTTCCACCATTGGGGGGCCAGAGCAGCGAACAGTTTTGACTGGGCTGAGCGGGAACTGTACTTCCTCAGTGGTAGGGAGGCGAGCAGGCCAGAGGTGGATGAACGCAGTGCCCTTGTTTGGGTGTAGGGCCTGATCAGAGCCTGGAGGTACTGAGGTGCCGTTCCCCTCACAGCTCCGTAGGCAAGCACCATGGTCTTGTAGCGGATGCGAGCTTCAACTGGAAGCCAGTGGAGAGCGGAGGAGCGGGGTGACGTGAGAGAACTTGGGAAGGTTGAACACCAGACGGGCTGCGGCGTTCTGGATGAGTTGTAGGGGTTTAATGGCACAGGCAGGGAGCCCAGCCAACAGCGAGTTGCAGTAATCAAGACGGGAGATGACAAGTGCCTGGATTAGGACCTGCGCCGCTTCCTGTGTGAGGCAGGGTCGTACTCTGCGGATGTTGTAGAGCATGAACCTACAGGAACGGGACACCGCCTTGATGTTAGTTGAGAACGACAGGGTGTTGTCCAGGATCACGCCAAGGTTCTTAGCGCTCTGGGAGGAGGACACAATGGAGTTGTCAACCGTGATGGCGAGATCATGGAACGGGCAGTCCTTCCCCGGGAGGAAGAGGAGCTCCGTCTTGCTGAGGTTCAGCTTGAGGTGGTGATCCGTCATCCACACTGATATGTCTGCCAGACATGCAGAGATGCGATTCGCTACCTGGTCATCAGAAGGGGGAAAGGAGAAGATTAATTGTGTGTCGTCTGCATAGCAATGATAGGAGAGACCATGTGAGGTTATGACAGAGCCAAGTGACTTGGTGTATAGCGAGAATAAGAGAGGGCCTAGAACAGAGCCCTGGGGGACACCAGTGGTGAGAGCGCGTGGTGAGGAGACAGATTCTCGCCACGCCACCTGGTAGGAGCGACCTGTCAGGTAGGACGCAATCCAAGCGTGGGCCGCGCCGGAGATGCCCAACTCGGAGAGGGTGGAGAGGAGGATCTGATGGTTCACAGTATCGAAGGCAGCCGATAGGTCTAGAAGGATGAGAGCAGAGGAGAGAGAGTTAGCTTTAGCGGTGCGGAGCGCCTCCGTGATGCAGAGAAGAGCAGTCTCAGTTGAATGACTAGTCTTGAAACCTGACTGATTTGGATCAAGAAGGTCATTCTGAGAGAGATAGCGGTAGAGCTGGCCAAGGACGGCACGCTCAAGAGTTTTGGAGAGAAAAGAGAGAAGGGATACTGGTCTGTAGTTGTTGACATCGGAGGGATCGAGTGTACAAAAATGTTAGAAAAGGCTGTTGCGCAGCAACTCACTGCCTTCCTGAAGACAAACAATGTATACTAAATGCTTCAGTCTGGTTTTAGACCCCATCATAGCACTGAGACGGCACTTTTGAAGGTGGTAAATGACATTTTAATGGCATCGGACCGAGGCTCTGCATCTGGCCTCGTGCTCCTAGACCTTAGTGCTGCATTTGATACCATCGATCACCACATTCTTTTGGAGAGATTGGAAACCCAAATTGGTCTACACGGACATGTTCTGGCCTGGTTTAGATCTTATCTGTCGGAAAGATATCAGTTTGTCTCTGTGAATGGTTTGTCCTCTGACAAATCAACTGTAAATTTCGGTGTTCCTCAAGGTTCTGTTTTAGGACCACTATTGTTTTCACTATACATTTTACCTCTTGGGGATGTTATTCGAAAACATAATGTTAACTTTCACTGCTATGCGGATGACACACAGCTGTACATTTCAATGAAACATGGTGAAGCCCCAAAATTGCCCTCGCTAGAAGCATGTGTTTCAGACATAAGGAAGTAGATGGCTGCAAACTTTCTACTATTAAACTCGGACAAAACAGAGATGCTTGTTCTAGGTCCCAAGAAACAAAGAGATCTTCTGTTGAATCTGACAATTAATCTTAATGGTTGTACAGTCGTCTCAAATAAAACTGTGAAGGACCTCGACGTTACTCTGGACCCTGATCTCTCTTTTGAAGAACATATCAAGACCATTTCGAGGACAGCTTTTTTCCATCTACGTAATATTGCAAAAATCAGAAACTTTCTGTCCAAAAATAATGCAGAAAAATGAATCCATGCTTTTGTCACTTCTAGGTTAGACTACTGCAATGCTCTACTTTCCGGCTACCCGGATAAAGCACTAAATAAACTTCAGTTAGTGCTAAATAGAAGCCACCGTGCTTCTACACCTGCATTGCTTGCTTTTTGGGGTTTTAGGCTGGGTTTCTATACTGCACTTTGAGATATCAGCTGATGTACGAAGGGCTATATAAATAAAATTTGATTGATTGATTGATTGAACATCAGTAGTGGTGATTTATTAATATTTGTTTCATTAATAGTTGTCCGCATGTCTTGATTATAATATATTTTTGTTTACAAAAATCAAATTTTTTGTTTTGTTTGAACTAATAGTGTTTTTGTTGATAAATGTGATCTAGCAGAGGTAAATGGCAAATATTAACCATGTATGCTGTCTATATTGCTTGTAATTGATATAAGTCAACATCTATGTATTAAGCATTTGTACATACATTGTTATGGCTGTATTGTTTGAAAAAAAGTCCATCTGACTCAAACAATTGGGTGAATAAATAAAACATGAGCAACACACAAGGGTTAATACAACACACATACTGTAGATGTAGAAGGTTACACCCCACAAAAAAACTAACAAACTCATTCCGAATGTATGAAGAAAATGCCCTTTTCATACTACTAAGCAGAGCAAAGCTGTCTATATTTCAAATAGGTCCGATACGTACCACTGCTAGTCCTGGAAATATCTATAGAATGTAGATAAATGCATGTAAACAGTCTATGAAGTTTCATGCTTTTATCTCAAATTGCACAATTCAGTCTTGCACAGTACTCACAGTATGGTTCTGATAGCCACAATGTATTTGGGGCTTTATGAGTGAATGCCTTGACTAATAAACATACAGTAGAATTGATACACAAAAAATAAACTGCAGCGCTCTTCAGCCAATAGGCCTCTACTGGCATATCACCATTCATGCAAATGATCTGCATAGTTACCGTACACTACTCCAACTCACATTCCTTCTCTCTCTCTGTCTCTCTCTCTCGGTCTCTCTCTCTGTATCTCTCTTTTTTTTCTCACTATCTCCCTCCCCACTGCCTCCCAGTACATCTCTCTCTCTGGCTAACTCCAGAGGGCCTCTGCGAAGGCCTGATAATTATGAATGTAATACAACTTGATTCAGTTTATTCTATCAGCTCCCCTGCGGTGGCCATTAAGTTAAACATTTGTCGAAACAAACGGGCTGAAGGGTTCCTTCCCAGCTTGCTACAAGATAACAATTTTAAGATACTTTGGTGCCTGGGAGATGTTAGGGAATAATACAATATAAATGATCCAATCTCATGCTGCTTCTCAGTTTTATTCTGCTAACAGATCCCTGAGGAGTTTACAACCAAGGATGAACATCGGGTTCAATTACTTCCGTATCTACAGAGCTCCATTTATATAAAATAGCATCAGGTACAACTGCCTCTGTATCTAGAGAGCTCCAATTATATCAAATGTGACCAACCGGCTCGATTTCGATCTAATGTAGCAACATTTGAAATTGTGTTTATTTTTATTTTTTTATATATTGGATGAAAGTGGAGACTCAGAGCTACAAAATGGTATATCATACACTGTATTTGAGGAACAATGGGAAAGTAATTCTGCTTTGAAAGTTGATAAACTTGTAACCTCACTGTTGAGAAAATTGCAAACCTACTGGAAAGTTCTTCTTTGTCTACACCCATTCATAATTATTCACACCCTCTTAAGCCCCGTCCATCTCTTTAAGGATTCACATGTGAGGCCATGTACAAAGCAACCAAATATTTCAAGACTAAAGGCTGGTTTATACTACGGTGTGTGTTCGCAAATTCAATCTGGAATGCCAGAATGTACCCTGGTCGTTTGTCAGATTGTCCGTACTTAAATTTAGAGCACACTCTCGATGCTCTGGCCGAGGGGTAGGGTTGATCTAAGCATTCTGACTTAACAATGGGGTGGCGGGGTAGCCTAGTGGTTAGAGCATTGGACGAGTAACCAGAAGGTTGCAAGTTCAAATACCTGAGTGGACAAGGTACAAATCTGTCGTTCTGCCCCTGAACAAGGCAGTT
Source organism: Oncorhynchus keta (assembly GCF_023373465.1). Taxonomy (NCBI): domain Eukaryota; kingdom Metazoa; phylum Chordata; class Actinopteri; order Salmoniformes; family Salmonidae; genus Oncorhynchus; species Oncorhynchus keta. The sequence continues at coordinate 6,344,111 of NC_068450.1, read as the reverse complement.
AACCCACTGTTCCTAGGCCGTCGTTGAAAATAAGAATTTGACAGCAGTCATGTTCCCTGGCTAATGTTGGCTAGCTTGCTAGCTACTTCCAGATCCCGAGCGACGACTGTTGATGGATGTTTTTATGTAATCCAGGTGACTGTAACTGTGTTGCTGGCAACAATTAAATGAAGCTTTTTTTTTTTGCAGATGTTATCTTACATTGTCATATTCGACAGGTGTTGAGCATTCGTAATTTCATCAGTTATTCTGCGCTCTGGCACACTCAGACGAGAGTGGTCTGAAATCGGAGTTGCTAGCCAGAGCGAATTTACCAGCAACAGTTGACTCGCAATGAACATTTGTATTGAAAAGACATGTGGCTAGCTAGCTAAACAATGAACCATAATCCTAACTCATAATGTTACTACCCAGCATGAATCTGCAGGTAGCTAACCAACCAGGTTCAATGCTAGTTAGCTAGTTGCTAGTTAGCTAACATTAGGCTATAACTAGCTCTGAGATACAAATGTTTTATACAACCTTCCGTGTCTTCTCTTTTTTGACTCCCTATGCATATTTGCAATCAAAGGCCAGAGTTTTCTCCATATCCTTAGCTGTCATACTCTGATTACCTCGGGCCTCCGCTGATTTCAAAACTCGGTTCTCCAGAGAGAGGAGACCAACACTTATTACAAAAACACTGCATTAGAAAAGGAAATACTGACCAGCTCATGTTATAGACAGAAGCATGCGACATGGCAGACCAATCCGAACTCATCTCTTGGCATGTCCAGCCCACTCATTATCTCCAGCCAATCGTGGCTAGCGGGAAGGTTCCTGACTTTGTCCATTGCTAAACCAACTAGGCTCATAATTTAACAATTGTATTCGTATTTACAGATGGCACACACGTTTGTTATCAAGGGACATGAAAGTTCACATGTTCCAGAAGGCATTTCAGACAAATTGCATTTTGATGTAAAAAAAAAAGTTCAAATGGCTCTCCTGTGAAGTAGTGAAAGGTGACATGAGCCTTATTTCCTGTACCTGTATCTACAGAGCTCCATTTATATAAAATAACAGGGTACCAAGTTAGTGCATTATATAGTATGGGGAATAGGGTACCAAGTTAGTGCATTATATAGTATGGGGAATAGGGTACCAAGTTAGTGCATTATATAGTATGGGGAATAGGGTGCCAAGTTTAGTGCATTATATAGTATGGGGAATAGGGTGCCAAGTTTAGTGCATTATATAGTATGGGGAATAGGGTACCAAGTTAGTGCATTATATAGTATGGGGAATAGGGTGCCAAGTTAGTGCATTATATAGTATGGGGAATAGGGTACCAAGTTAGTGCATTATATAGTGTAGTGTCAACAACGCAGCTACTGCCAGCTAGCCTACTTCAGCAGTACTGTATCATTTTAATCATTTTAGTCAATAAGATTCTTGCTATGTAAGCTTAACTTTCTGAACATTCGAGACGTGTAGTCCACTTGTCATTCCAATCTCCTTTGCATTAGCGTAGCCTCTTCTGTAGCCTGTCAACTATGTGTCTGTCTATCCCTGTTCTCTCCTCTCTGCACAGACCATACAAACGCTCCACACCGCGTGGCCGCGGCCACCTAATCTGGTGGTCCCAGCGCGCACGACCCACGTGGAGTTCCAGGTCTCCGGTAGCCTCTGGAACTGCCGATCTGCGGCCAACAAGGCAGAGTTCATCTCAGCCTATGCCTCCCTCCAGTCCCTCGACTTCTTGGCACTGACGGAAACATGGATCACCACAGACAACACTGCTACTCCTACTGCTCTCTCTTCGTCCGCCCACGTGTTCTCGCACACCCCGAGAGCTTCTGGTCAGCGGGGTGGTGGCACCGGGATCCTCATCTCTCCCAAGTGGTCATTCTCTCTTTCTCCCTCACCCATCTGTCTATCGCCTCCTTTGAATTCCATGCTGTCACAGTTACCAGCCCTTTCAAGCTTAACATCCTTATCATTTATCGCCCTCCAGGTTCCCTCGGAGAGTTCATCAATGAGCTTGATACCTTGATAAGCTCCTTTCCTGAGGACGGCTCACCTCTCACAGTGCTGGGCGACTTTAACCTCCCCACGTCTACCTTTGACTCATTCCTCTCTGCCTCCTTCTTTCCACTCCTCTCCTCTTTTGACCTCACCCTCTCACCTTCCCCCTACTCACAAGGCAGGCAATACGCTCGACCTCATCTTTACTAGATGCTGTTCTTCCACTAACCTCATTGCAACTCCCCTCCAAGTCTCCGACCACTACCTTGTATCCTTTTCCCTCTCGCTCTCATCTAACACCTCCCACACTGCCCCTACTCGGATGGTAATTGCGCCGTCCCAACCTTCGCTCTCTCTCCCCCGCTACTCTCTCCTCTTCCATCCTATCATCTCTTCCCTCTGCTCATACCTTCTCCAACCTATCTCCTGATTCTTCCTCCTCAACCCTCCTCTCCTCCCTTTCTGCAGCCTTTGACTCTCTATGTCCCCTATCCTCCAGGCCGGCTCGGTCCTCCCCTCCCGCCCCGTGGCTCGACGACTCATTGCGAGCTCACAGAACAGGGCTCCGGGCAGCCGAGCGGAAATGGAGGAAAACTCGCCTCCCTGCGGACCTGGCATCCTTTCACTCCCTCCTCTCTACATTTTCCTCCTCTGTCTCTGCTGCTAAAGCCATTTTCTACCACTCTAAATTCCAAGCATCTGCCTCTAACCCTAGGAAGCTCTTTGCCACCTTCTCCTCCCTCCTGAATCCTCCTCCCCTCCCCCTCCTCCTCTCTGCAGATGACTTCGTCAACCATTTTGAAAAGAAGGTCGACGACATCCGATCCTCGTTTGCTAAGTCAAACGGCACCGCTGGTTCTGCTCACACTGCCCTACCCTATGCTCTGACCTCTTTCTCCCCTCTCTTTCCAGATGAAATCTCACGTCTTGTGACGGCCGGCCGCCCAACAACCTGCCCGCTTGACCCTATCCCCTCCTCTCTTCTCCAGACCATTTCCGGAGACCTTCTCCCTTACCTCACCTCGCTCATCAACTCATCCCTGACCGCTGGCTACGTCCCTTCCGTCCTCAAGAGAGCGAGAGTTGCACCCCTTCTGAAAAAACCTACACTCAATCCCTCCGATGTCAACAACTACAGACCAGTATCCCTTCTTTCTTTTCTCTCCAAAACTCTTGAACGTGCCGTCCTTGGCCAGCTCTCCCGCTATCTCTCTCTGAATGACCTTCTTGATCCAAATCAGTCAGGTTTAAAGACTAGTCATTCAACTGAGACTGCTCTTCTCTGTATCACGGAGGCGCTCCGCACCGCTAAAGCTAACTCTCTCTCCTCTGCTCTCATCCTTCTAGACCTATCGGCTGCCTTCGATACTGTGAACCATCAGATCCTCCTCTCCACCCTCTCCGAGTTGGGCATCTCCGGCGCGGCCCACGCTTGGATTGCGTCCTACCTCACAGGTTGCTCCTACCAGGTGGCGTGGCGAGAATCTGTCTCCTCACCACGCGCTCTCACCACTGGTGTCCCCCAGGGCTCTGTTCTAGGCCCTCTCCTATTCTCGCTATACACCAAGTCACTTGGCTCTGTCATAACCTCACATGGTCACTCCTATCATTGCTATGCAGACGACACACAATTAATCTTCTCCTTTCCCCCTTCTGATGACCAGGTGGTGAATCGCATCTCTGCATGTCTGGCAGACATATCAGTGTGGATGACGGATCACCACCTCAAGCTGAACCTCGGCAAGACGGAGCTGCTCTTCCTCCCGGGAAGGACTGCCCGTTCCATGATCTCGCCATCACGGTTGACAACTCCATTGTGTCCTCCTCCCAGAGCGCTAAGAACCTTGGCGTGATCCTGGACAACACCCTGTCGTTCTCAACTAACATCAAGGCGGTGGCCCGTTCCTGTAGGTTCATGCTCTACAACATCCGCAGAGTACGACCCTGCCTCACACAGGA
>NC_068450.1:6225145-6335145 GCF_023373465.1 Oncorhynchus keta | reverse complement strand
AACCGAAACAGTACCATGTGGCGACAAACACACACACGGAAACAAACACCCACAAACCAACAGTGAAACCCAGGCTACCTAAGTATGATTCTCAATCAGAGACAACTAACGACACCTGCCTCTGATTGAGAACCATACTAGGCTGAACACAAAAACCAAACATAGAAAAACAAACATAGACTGCCCACCCCAACTCACGCCCTGACCATACTAAATAAAGACAAAACAAAGGAAATAAAGGTCAGAACGTGACAGGGAGCCATTTGTTTTCCAACTTGTGTATCCCGCAATTTTATTTTAAATGTTTGCATGCTGTTCACTAATAGATTTGCAGCACGTTCCCGACTGTAGACTATTCCTTGTTATTGGTATATACACACAGTCCACAACTAGGCAAAAAATAAGCTTTTGATCCTCTGTGGCTAAATTATAGGCCTTCTACAGATTTTGTATGCTTCTCCGAATTATTGCATTTCTTTCTGAATAGACAGCAGTATTTCTGTAACTTTGGCAAATCTATTTAAATTAATCAGGGTGCTGTAGCTCATCCAGAAACCTTCCCCTCAGGAAATAAATGATGAAGTGCAACGCTGGAGAGATGAGAGTTGCAGGCTCACGTCTATAAGAGCAGAGAGATGAGAGTTGCAGGCTCACGTCTATAAGAGCGGAGAGATGAGAGTTGCAGGCTCACGTCTATAAGAGCGGAGAGATGAGAGTTGCAGGCTCACGTCTATAAGAGCAGAGAGATGAGAGTTGCAGGCTCACGTCTATAAGAGCGGAGAGATGAGAGTTGCAGGCTCACATCTATAAGAGCAGAGAGAGGGAGAGTTGCAGGCTCACTTCGATCAGAGCAGAGAGATGAGAGTTGCAGGCTCACATCTATAAGAGCAGAGAGATGAGAGTTGCAGGCTCACTTCGATCAGAGCAGAGAGATGAGAGTTGCAGGCTCACGTCTAAAAGAGCAGAGAGATGAGAGTTGCAGGCTCACTTCGATCAGAGCAGAGAGAGGGAGAGAAATGTTCTAAGGCTGTGTGATGGTGTTTCATATTGCATGTTTAGGTAACCCTGAAAGCAGGAAGTTAAAGGTCACCCTGTAGCTGTGAATAATATGCGCCCTAATCCCTATGTAGTGCACTACTTTTGATTGGACACTGGGGTGGCATTTGGGATGCAACCCTGATCTTTTAGTGAGTCATGTTTCAAATTCCCTGTAAAGTGCAACCTTTAAACTGGATGAAGAAAAATATAGTTCTATATATAATAATATATGCCATTTAGCAGACGCTTTTATCCAAAGCGACTTACAGTCATGTGTGCATACATTCTACGTATGGGTGGTCCCGGGAATCGAACCCACTACCCTGGCATTACAAGCGCCATGCTCTACCAACTGAGCTACAGAAGGACCAGTTCTCTTTCGACTTGGTTATGCTGTGACCTGTTGTTGAATCATTGAATCCCATTGTTCCTCGTACCAGAAGGCTTTCATATATTCAAAAGAACATAACTGGCAGGTAAAACAGAACTCGCTCAAGATGAGAGCCAAATGAAAAACCCATAGTTGGCTACAGAAGAGCTCAGTGAGAAGAAGGGGGTGAAGGAAAGGGAAGGGAGAGATGCAAGAAAGGAGGGAGGAGAAAGTGAATAGGAGTTGTTGAAGGAGGGATACATGGAAAAGAGGATGAAGGGGAAATATATGGGCTGTCTAGTCTAGTCTGTGTTAGGGAAACATATGGGCTGGCTAGTCTAGTCTGTGTTAGGGGAAAACATATGGGCTGGCTAGTCTGTGTCAGGGGAAACATATGGGCTGGCTAGTCTAGTCTGTGTCAGGGGAAACATATGGGCTGGCTAGTCTAGTCTGTGTCAGGGGAAACATATGGGCTGGCTAGTCTAGTCTGTGTTAGGGGAAAACATATGGGCTGTCTATGCTCGTCTGTGTCAGGGGGAATCATATGGGCTGTCTAGGCTAGTCTGTGTTGGGGGAAAACATATGGGCTGTCTATGCTAGTCTGTGTTAGGGGAAACATATGGGCTGGCTAGTCTGTGTCAGGGGAAACATATGGGCTGGCTAGTCTGTGTCAGGGGAAACATATGGGCTGGCTAGGCTAGTCTGTGTCAGGGGAATCATATGGGCTGGCTAGGCTAGTCTGTGTCAGGGGGAAACATATGGGCTGGCTAGTCTGTGTCAGGGAAACATATGGGCTGTCTAGGTTAGTCTGTGTCAGGGGAAACATATGGGCTGGCTAGGCTAGTCTGTGTCAGGGGAAACATATGGGCTGGCTAGTCTGTGTCAGGGGAAACATATGGGCTGGCTAGGCTAGTCTGTGTCAGGGGAAACATATGGGCTGGCTAGTCTGTGTCAGGGGAAACATATGGGCTGTCTAGGCTAGTCTGTGTCAGGGGGAATCATATGGGCTGGCTAGGCTAGTCTGTGTCAGGGGGAAACATATGGGCTGGCTAGGCTAGTCTGTGTCAGGGGGAAACATATGGGCTGTCTAGTCTAGTCTGTGTCAGGGGGAAACATATGGGCTGTCTAGGCTAGTCTGTGTCAGGGGGAGACATATGGGCTGGCTAGTCTGTGTCAGGGGAAACATATGGGCTGGCTAGTCTGTGTCAGGGGAAACATATGGGCTGGCTAGTCTAGTCTGTGTTAGGGGAAAACATATGGGCTGTCTATGCTCGTCTGTGTCAGGGGAATCATATGGGCTGTCTAGGCTAGTCTGTGTTGGGGGAAAACATATGGGCTGTCTATGCTAGTCTGTGTTAGGGGAAACATATGGGCTGGCTAGTCTGTGTCAGGGGAAACATATGGGCTGGCTAGTCTGTGTCAGGGGAAACATATGGGCTGGCTAGTCTAGTCTGTGTCAGGGGAAACATATGGGCTGTCTAGTCTGTGTCAGGGGAAACATATGGGCTGGCTAGTCTAGTCTGTGTCAGGGGAAACATATGGGCTGGCTAGTCTGTGTCAGGGAAAACATATGGGCTGGCTAGTCTAGTCTGTGTCAGGGGAAACATATGGGCTGGCTAGTCTGTGTCAGGGAAAACATATGGGCTGTCTAGGCTAGTCTGTGTCAGGGGAGACATATGGGCTGTCTAGGCTAGTCTGTGTCAGGGGAATCATATGGGCTGGCTAGGCTAGTCTGTGTCAGGGGAAACATATGGGCTGTCTAGGCTAGTCTGTGTTAGGGGAAACATATGGGCTGTCTAGGCTAGTCTGTGTTAGGGGAAACATATGGGCTGTCTAGGCTAGTCTGTGTCAGGGGAAACATATGGGCTGGCTAGGCTAGTCTGTGTCAGGGGGAGACATATGGGCTGTCTAGGCTAGTCTGTGTTAGGGGAATCATATGGGCTGTCTAGGCTAGTCTGTGTCAGGGGAAACATATGGGCTGGCTAGTCTGTGTCAGGGGAAACATATGGGCTGCTAGTCTGTCTGTGTCAGGGGAGACATATGGGCTGTCTAGGCTAGTCTGTGTTAGGGGGAGACATATGGGCTGGCTAGTCTGTGTTGGGGGAAAACATATGGGCTGGCTAGTCTAGTCTGTGTCAGGGGAGACATATGGGCTGTCTAGGCTAGTCTGTGTTGGGGGAAAACATATGGGCTGTCTATGCTAGTCTGTGTTAGGGGAAACATATGGGCTGGCTAGTCTGTGTCAGGGGAAACATATGGGCTGGCTAGTCTGTGTCAGGGGAAACATATGGGCTGGCTAGTCTAGTCTGTGTCAGGGAAACATATGGGCTGTCTAGTCTGTGTCAGGGGAAACATATGGGCTGGCTAGTCTAGTCTGTGTCAGGGGAAACATATGGGCTGGCTAGTCTGTGTCAGGGAAAACATATGGGCTGGCTAGTCTAGTCTGTGTCAGGGGAAACATATGGGCTGGCTAGTCTGTGTCAGGGGAAAACATATGGGCTGTCTAGGCTAGTCTGTGTCAGGGGAGACATATGGGCTGTCTAGGCTAGTCTGTGTCAGGGGGAAACATATGGGCTGGCTAGGCTAGTCTGTGTCAGGGGAAACATATGGGCTGTCTAGGCTAGTCTGTGTTAGGGGAAACATATGGGCTGTCTAGGCTAGTCTGTGTTAGGGGAAACATATGGGCTGTCTAGGCTAGTCTGTGTCAGGGGAAACATATGGGCTGGCTAGGCTAGTCTGTGTCAGGGGAAACATATGGGCTGTCTAGGCTAGTCTGTGTTAGGGGAATCATATGGGCTGTCTAGGCTAGTCTGTGTCAGGGGAAACATATGGGCTGGCTAGTCTGTGTCAGGGGAAACATATGGGCTGGCTAGTCTAGTCTGTGTCAGGGGAGACATATGGGCTGTCTAGGCTAGTCTGTGTTAGGGGAGACATATGGGCTGGCTAGTCTGTGTTAGGGGAAACATATGGGCTGTCTAGGCTAGTCTGTGTCAGGGGGAGACATATGGGCTGTCTAGGTTAGTCTGTGTCAGGGGGAATCATATGGGCTGTCTAGGCTAGTCTGTGTCAGGGGAAACATATGGGCTGGCTAGTCTGTGTGAGGGGAAACATATGGGCTGTCTAGGCTAGTCTGTATTGTAGGGAGACTTACACTCAAATAGATCTGTAATAATTGGTTTGTGAAATTTGCCAGCCAACCAGAAAAGCAAAGGGGAGCAATTCAGGCATTTTTATAGTTGGAAAAACATGTTTTTTTTTTGCAAGCAGTAGGCATTTATAATGAAATGTAAAGCGAAGCTTATAAACTCAGCAAAAAAAGAAACACCCCTTTTTCAGGACCCTGTCTTTCAAAGATAATTCGTAAAAATCCAAATAACTTCACAGATCTTCATTGTAAAGGGTTTAAACACTGTTTCCCCATGCTTGTTCAATGAACCGTAAACATGCATCCATAAACATTCATCCCTAAAGCCAACACCTCATTCGGCCGCCTTTCGTTCCAGTACTCTGCTGCCTGTGACTGGAACGAATTGCAAAAATCGCTGAAGTTGGAGACTTTTATCTCCCTCACCAACTTCAAACATCAGCTATCCGAGCAGCTAACCGATCGCTGCAGCTGTACATAGTCTATAGGTAAATAGCCCACCCATTTTCACCTACCTCATTCCCATACTGTTTTTATACTGTTTTTTATTTTTTTTTATTTTTTTATTTACTTTTCTGCTCTTTTGCACACCAATATCTCTACCTGTACATGACCATCTGATCATTTATCACTCCAGTGTTAATCTGCAAAATTTTATTATTCGCCTACCTCCTCATGCCTTTTGCACACATTGTATATATAGACTGCCCATTTTTTTTCTACTGTGTTATTGACTTGTTAATTGTTTACTCCATGTGTAACTCTGTGTTGTCTGTTCACACTGCTATGCTTTATCTTGGCCAGGTCGCAGTTGCAAATGAGAACTTGTTCTCAACTAGCCTACCTGGTTAAATAAAGGTGAAATAAAATAAAAAATAAAAATGCACCTGTGGAACGGTTGTTAAGACACTAACATATTACAGACGGTAGGTAATTAAGGTCACAGTTATGAAAACATAGGGCACTAAAGAGGCCTTTCTACTGACTCGGAAAAAAACCAAAAGAAAGTTAACCAGGGTCACTGCTCATCTGCGTGAACGTGCCTTAGGCATGCTGCAAGGAGGCAGGAGGACTGCAGATGTGGCCAGGGCAATACATTTCGATGTTCGTACTGTGAGACGCCTAAGACAGCGCTACATGGAGACAGGACGGACAGCTGATCGTCCTCGCAGTGGCAGACCACGTGTAACAACACCTGCACAGGATCGGTACATCCGAACATCACACCTGCGGGACAGGTACAGGATGGCAACAACAACTGCCCGAGTTAAACCAGAAACGCACAATCCCTCCATCAGTGCTCAGGCTGCCCGCAATAGGCTAAGAGAGGCTGGATTGAGGGCTTGTAGGCCTGTTGTAAGGCAGGTCCTTACCAGACATCACTAGCAACAACATCGCCTATGGGCACAAACCCACTGTCGCTGGACCAGACAGGACTGGCAAAAAGTGCTCTTCACTGACGAGTCGTGGTTTTGTTTCATCAGGGGTGAAGGTCGGATTCACGTTTATCGTCGAAGGAATTCATTTCTGTTAGTCACATGTCTCTGGAGCACTTGTTCAGTTTATGTCAGTCATGGTCTGAATCTTGTTATGTTCATAGAAATAGTTACACGTGTTAAGTTTGTTGTAACATTCCTTTTCTCAGGTAAATCGGGGTCATGAAATCCTGCAATGATTGTTGGCTCTGTGCGTGATTTCCTGCAAGACAGGAAGCTGCCAGTGTTCTGCCATGACTCAGTGAAAAGCCCAGATCTCAGTCCCATTGAAGGAGCTCTGCCATTCCCCCAGAAATGTCCGGGAACTTGCAGGTGCCTTGGTGGAAGAGTGGGGTCTCAGTGAACTGGAAGGAGCTCAGTCCATGAAGGGGCTCAGCACTTAATGCTGGTGGAGATAACGACTGTTACTGTTAGGGTCTCAGTGAGAAGGAGCTCAGTTCAAGGAGCTCAGTGAGAAGGGGAGGGTCTCAGTGAGAAGGAGCTTAGTGAGAAGGAGCTCAGTGAGAAGGGGAGGGTCTCAGTGAGAAGGAGCTCAGTGAGAAGGAGCTCAGTGAGAAGGGGGAGGGTCTCAGTGAGAAGGAGCTCAGTGAGAAGGGGGAGGGTCTCAGTGAGAAGGAGCTCAGTGAGAAGGGGGAGGGTCTCAGTGAGAAGGAGCTTAGTGAGAAGGGGGAGAAGAGGGAAAAGGTGGGATAGTTGGAGGAATTCAAGGAGAGATTGAGAAATGATAGAGGATGAACGGAGAGATGGACAGGATCGGAGGTGACTGAGGGGGGCTGGAAAGAGGGATACAGAGGGGATGACTTAATGTGTTGTCTCTGGCCTTCTCCGGATGACCTGATAAGTGATGATGGCACCATTTGCCTGACAGAACTTGTGTATGAATATGCATTTCTGTGTATGTGTGTGTGTGTGTGTGTGTGTGTGTGTGTGTGTGTGTGTGTGTGTGTGTGTGTGTGTGTGTGTGTGTGTGTGTGTGTGTGTGTGTGTGTGTGTGTGTGAATGTGCTTTTGTGTGTGGTGTGTGTGTGTGTGTGTGTGTGTGTGTGTGTGTGTGTGTGTGTGTGTGTGTGTGTGTGTGTGTGTGTGTGTTAATGTGCATTTGTGTGTGTGTGTGTGTGTGTGTGTGTGTGTGTGTGTGTGTGTGTGTGTGCGTGTGTGTGTGACTTAATGTGTGTGTGTGTCTGGCCTGTGTGTGTGTGTGTGTGATGGTGTTTGTGTGTGTGTGTGTGAATGTGCATTTTGTGTGTGTGTGTGAATGTGCTTTTTGTGTGTGTGTGTGAATGTGCTTTTTGTGTGTGTGTGTGTGTGTGTGTGTGTGTGTGTGTGTGTGTGTGTGTGTGTGTGTGTGTGTGTGTGTGTGTGTGTGTGTGTGTGTGTGTGTGTGCATGCATCCACTGTGCTTCATTTGGTTGTTGTGACCTTTGGTGTCTAATAGGCTTTAACGGGCATTTATGACAACATTCTCCTGTCTGCTCAGTCCACTGACAGAACATCCCAGGGACAACTTCAGGGGACATTTTAGTTCTGTCAGGTTCTTTTGACGGTTGTTCTAAGTTGCTACGTTACGTGACGTAACGTGTTGAAGCTACGTGTCAGGTGATAATGGCAAATGAAAAGTACAGCCAGTCTGTCTCTGCCCACCTTTTAGATTCTCATGTGAAGTATCACAAACACATTTTACTTTAAGTGATTAACGGAGCTTGTCTTTCCGCAAACAGAATGAGGGATGGAGTTTTCTCTCTCTCTTTTGTACACCTCACTCACACCACTCTAATGAACTCCTATTGTTGTTGCAGACGATATCTTCTGCTCTTCAAAAAAGCTTTTAACTTCAAGGTTATAAATTCAACTGCAGGTAAAATCCCCTTTGTTTATCACAAACTCGGTAGGACGGTGTCCTGATTATTATAAATGTGCCACTCTGACAAAATCCATATGGAGAGTATCAATCAACAAAACTCTACAAATAATTCCTCAGCAAATGACCTTTTTTCAGAGGAGAGAGAGAGAGATGATTAAAGAGGACAAGCCTTCCTTTAGCTGTCTGCATTGCAGCAGTACGGGATTCTGTCTCCACTTCTCACAATCCTCAGGCCTTGGATTATAGAGGAATGTCAGAGGGTTAAAAAAAACTAAAAGGAGGTGGAAGAATTACATCAATCTGGTTCTATAATGATACAGAGAGGTAGTTAGTTTGGATGTGGTTATATCATGATAAATAGAGGTAGTTAGTTTGGATGTGGTTATATCATGATAAATAGAGGTAGTTAGTTTGGATGTGGTTATATAATGATACATAGAGGTAGTTAGTTGGGATGTGGTTATATAATGATACAGAGAGGTAGTTAGTTTGGATGTGGTTATATAATGATACAGAGAGGTAGTTAGTTTGGATGTGGTTATATAATGATAAATAGAGGTAGTTAGTTTGGATGTGGTTATATAATGATAAATAGAGAGGTAGTTAGTTTAGTTAGTTTGGATGTGGTTATATAATGATAAATAGAGGTAGTTAGTTTAGTTATATTGATCTGAGAGAGAGTTAGTTGGGCTGTGGTTATATAATGATAAATAGAGGTAGTTAGTTTGGATGTGGTTATATAATGATAAATAGAGGTAGTTAGTTTGGATGTGGTTATATAATGATAAATAGAGGTAGTTAGAGTTTTGGATGTGGTTATATAATGATAAATAGAGGTAGTTAGTTTAGTGGTTATATAATGAAATAGAGAGTTAGTTGGGCTGTGGTTGGTTATATAATGATAAATAGAGGTAGTTAGTTTGGATGTGGTTATATAATGATAAATAGAGGTAGTTAGTTTGGATGTGGTTATATAATGATAAATAGAGGTTTAGTTAGTATTGCTCTGAGAGAGAGTTAGTTGGGATGTGGTTATATAATGATAAATAGAGGTAGTTAGTTTGGATGTGGTTATATAATGATAAATAGAGGTAGTTAGTATTGCTCTGAGAGAGAGTTAGTTGGGCTGTGGTTATATAATGATAAATAGAGGTAGTTAGTTTGGATGTGGTTATATAATGATAAATAGAGGTAGTTAGTTTGGATGTGGTTATATAATGATAAATAGAGGTAGTTAGTTGGGATGTGGTTATATAATGATAAATAGAGGTAGTTAGTTTGGATGTGGTTATATAATGATAAATAGAGGTAGTTAGTATTGCTCTGAGAGAGAGTTAGTTGGGCTGTGGTTATATAATGATAAATAGAGGTAGTTAGTTTGGATGTGGTTATATAATGATAAATAGAGGTAGTTAGTTTGGATGTGGTTATATAATGATAAATAGAGGTAGTTAGTTGGGATGTGGTTATATAATGATAAATAGAGGTAGTTAGTATTGCTCTGAGAGAGAGTTAGTTGGGCTGTGGTTATATAATGATAAATAGAGGTAGTTAGTTTGGATGTGGTTATATAATGATAAATAGAGGTAGTTAGTTTGGATGTGGTTATATAATGATAAATAGAGGTAGTTAGTATTGCTCTGAGAGAGAGTTAGTTGGGCTGTGGTTATATAATGATAAATAGAGGTAGTTAGTTTGGATGTGGTTATATAATGATAAATAGAGGTAGTTAGTATTGCTCTGAGAGAGAGTTAGTTGGGCTGTGGTTATATAATGATAAATAGAGGTAGTTAGTTTGGATGTGGTTATATAATGATAAATAGAGGTAGTTAGTTTGGATGTGGTTATATAATGATAAATAGAGGTAGTTAGTTTGGATGTGGTTATATAATGATAAATAGAGGTAGTTAGTTTGGATGTGGTTATATAATGATAAATAGAGGTAGTTAGTATTGCTCTGAGAGAGAGAGTTAGTTGGGCTGTGGTTCTATAATGATACAGAGAGGTAGTTAGTTTGGATGTGGTTATATAATGATAAATAGAGGTAGTTAGTTTGGATGTGGTTATATAATGATAAATAGAGGTAGTTAGTTTGGATGTGGTTATATAATGATAAATAGAGGTAGTTAGTTATTGGTTATATAATGATAAATAGAGAGTAGTTAGTTGGGCTGTGGTTATATAATGATAAATAGAGGTAGTTAGTTTGGATGTGGTTATATAATGATAAATAGAGGTAGTTAGTTTGGATGTGGTTATATAATGATAAATAGAGGTAGTTAGTATTGGCTATATAATGATAAAGAGAGAGTTAGTTTGGATGTGGTTATATAATGATAAATAGAGGTAGTTAGTTTGGATGTGGTTATATAATGATAAATAGAGGTAGTTAGTTTGATCTGGTTATATAATGAGAGTTAGTTAGTGGGGATGTGGTTATATAATGATAAATAGAGGTAGTTAGTTTGGATGTGGTTATATAATGATACAGAGAGGTAGTTAGTTTGGATGTGGTTATATAATGATAAATAGAGGTAGTTAGTTTGGATGTGGTTATATAATGATAAATAGAGGTAGTTAGTTTGGCTGTGGTTATATAATGATAAATAGAGGTAGTTAGTTTGGATGTGGTTATATAATGATAAATAGAGGTAGTTAGTTTGGATGTGGTTATATAATGATAAATAGAGGTAGTTAGTATTGCTCTGAGAGATGTGGTTATATAATGATTAGTTAGGGCTGTGGTTATATAATGATACATAGAGGTAGTTAGTTTGGATGTGGTTATATAATGATAAATAGAGGTAGTTAGTTTGGATGTGGTTATATAATGATAAATAGAGGTAGTTAGTTTGGATGTGGTTATATAATGATAAATAGAGGTAGTTAGTTGGGATGTGGTTATATAATGATAAATAGAGGTAGTTAGTTGGGATGTGGTTATATAATGATAAATAGAGGTAGTTAGTTTGGATGTGGTTATATAATGATAAATAGAGGTAGTTAGTTGGGATGTGGTTATATAATGATAAATAGAGGTAGTTAGTTTGGATGTGGTTATATAATGATAAATAGAGGTAGTTAGTTTGGATGTGGTTATATAATGATAAATAGAGGTAGTTAGTTTGGATGTGGTTATATAATGATACAGAGAGGTAGTTAGTTTGGATGTGGTTATATAATGATAAATAGAGGTAGTTAGTTTGGATGTGGTTATATAATGATAAATAGAGGTAGTTAGTTTGGATGTGGTTATATAATGATAAATAGAGGTAGTTAGTTTGGATGTGGTTATATAATGATAAATAGAGGTAGTTAGTTTGGATGTGGTTATATAATGATAAATAGAGGTAGTTAGTTTGGATGTGGTAATATAATGATAAATAGAGGTAGTTAGTTGGGATGTAGTTATATAATGATAAATAGAGCTAGTTAGTATTGCTCTGAGAGGTAGTTAGTTTGGATGTGGTTATATAATGATAAATAGAGGTAGTTAGTTGGGCTGTGGTTATATAATGATAAATAGAGGTAGTTAGTTTGGATGTGGTTATATAATGATAAATAGAGGTAGTTGGGTTGTGGTTAGTGTGGCGTACAGCAGGTCAGCCACCAGGGGGAGACTTGTCGAGGCCTGGTGACAGACGGAGTATACATCACGAGGCGATGGCTCCATCTGCTGGACGTGCCAGGTCTTGACGGGCTCTCCAGCCAGGACTAATTGAGGCTGATTGGGAGCTGGTGAATAATCAAGGACTGATTGCTCACCAGCTGTGCAAGGCCCATGAAGCTTCCAGAAGGGCAGCACACAAAGAAGGGGGTGGGGGGGACTCCCGGGGGGACTCCGTATAATTGTGTGGACGGTTGCAGAAGTAACAGGAGGGAGTTCAGTTTTGTGCCCGACAGGATACAGAACGACCCGGAGCGTTTTCCCGGAGAGGGTCTCCTTTTCTTTTTTATTTATTATTTAAATAAACACCTTTGAAACTGAGCTAATCCTACTCTCTCCGTGTCTGGTCTGTGTAAACGTATTCACCAAAGCCCCTGGTCTGCCACAAGTGGCGGAGAATGCAGGCACTCTGATGACGTGGTCAGATCAGGGTTGACGTTTACACAGCATCAGCATGGACGAGTTGATAGCTCATTTCATCGGGTTTAAACAGACAGCGCTATGGGAAGGAAGGCCAAGGCCGAAGTGGGCTAGTGCTGCTGGCCCCGTTCCTCTCTGGGAATGCCAAAAGGCATATTGGGACCGGAACAACAAACAAGCAGCTAACTACAACAGACTCAAACGGTAGATGCTCAGCCGATACGGGTACAGCCTGGCCCATCGGGCTCTACGGTTCCACGACTGGAGTTTCATACCCGTCGCATCCCTGTGAGGCCAGATGAGCGAACTACTGCGCTTCACCAGGGCATGACTCCTAACCGACGTATCCACCCCTCCATCCTCGACAAAATGGTCCTGGATCGCTTCTTACGGACGCTACAACACGACATGAAGAGGGCAGCGAGTCTATGTATATATTATTATTATTATGCGTGCCCCAGACCTGGGAGGGCCTCCTGGAAGTAGTGGAGACGCATCAGAACACTAGGCCCTGCTAAGTGGGAGTCGGGACGAGTCGGCGACCTGTTCGAGGGGACGGAAGGACAGCCCCACCACTGTATCTCCCGAACCGATAGTCGGCAAGGCCAAAGGGCAGCAAACCCGTGGAGAGACGGCTGGGGTAGGGCCGACCCGCCACCGACGACCCCAGGTAGATGGAGACCAAAGGAGGGGTTTTGAGTGTGGCGCACGGGAGAATTTTGCCTGGATTTGCCCGGCTCAAGAGGAATCGATGCCATCAGCTAGCCTCGGACGCGAGGTGGATCACGCCGTAAACTATGTCACCTCCTGTTGGCCGCACCATGAACCAACTGCACCCAGTGAAGGTTGACGGACACGACACGGTAGGGCCATTAGACTCCGGAAGTATGGTTACGCTCGTAACGACGAGCCTGCTGAACCAGGAGACCGAACGGGGTAGGTAGATATCCATTTCCTGTGTTCACGGTGACACAAAGCGGTTTCTAACCGTATGGACCAACATCGTGACGCCACAAGGGAGCTGCCAGATGATGGTGGGTGCAGTACCAGAGTTGCCATCCCTGTGGGACGGGATTGTCTGCTGTTCGTGGTGTGAGTTGAGGAAAAAGTTACGAGCCGGCTGAAGAAGAGAGCGGGACGACCCATCGCCTGTGCGGTCCGGAAGCAACCGGTTAATCAACAAGTATCTACGGGTCCGGCTTCGGAGGCGGAGGGGGTTCCGGAACCCCCTGGGGAACCACTGGAGGAGGAGGGGCCAGTCGAGGGGCCAGTCGAGGCACCCGCGGGGGGCCAACTGAGGGGACAATTCGGGACGGCCCAGTGGGAGGATCCGAACTTGAAAGCCGACCGCAGCCCAAGTGATCGCGGTGGATGGACAGCTACTTCCTATTAAAAGACTTGTGTGCTCTCTTGCAGATCAAGATGATCCAGACCTCCGTCTTTCACCCACTGAGGGATGGGCTCATTGAGCCCTGCAATAAAACGCTCAAACAAATGCTGCGGAAGGTCAGGGCAGGATACTATAGCCGGTTTATCCCCAACTTTGCGGTTATAGCTTCCCCCCCTCACCGATCTAACCAGGGCCCGCCTCCCAAAAACAGTGAAATGGACGGACGAGACAGTAGCGGCGTTTAGCTGTCTGAAGGAAGCGCTGTGCTCCCATCTGATTCTTGTATAGCCTGAATGCCAGGTGCCGATGGGGGTCCAGACGGATGCATGTGATACGGGACTGGGGGCCATTCTGAGGAGCACCCCCATCACCCACATCAGCCGAAAGCTGATGCCTAGAGAAAAAAAAATACTCAATTGTTGAGAAAGTGTGTCTACTGGTGAAGTAGGCGCTAGACGCTCTCAAGTATTACATTACATTACATTTAAGTCATTTAGCAGACGCTCTTATCCAGAGCGAATGAGTGGAACGAATTGCAAAATACACTGAAGTTGGAGACTTATATCTCCCTCACTAACTTTAAGCATCAGCTATCTGAGCAGCTTACCGATCGCTGCAGCTGTACACAGCCAATCTGTAAATAGTCCATCTAACTACCTGCCTCATTCCCATATTGTTTTACTTGTTCTGCTCTTTTGCACACCAGTATTTCTACTTGCACATCATCATCTGCACATCTGTCAATCCAGTGTTAATTACTTCGCTACTATGGCCTATCTATTGCCTTACCTCCTTACTCCATTTCTATACTGTATATAGATTTTTCTATTGTGTTATTGACTTTACTTTTGTTTATGTGTAACTCTGTGTTGTTTTTTTGTCGCACTGCTTTGCTTTATCTTGGTCCAGGTCGCAGTTGTAAATGAGAACTTGTTCTCAACTGGCCTACCTGGTTAAATAAAGGTGAAATAAAAATAAATCAAATTAAGAGATTTAGTTAGTTGGGTTGTGGTTCAGTAATGATAATAGAGGTAGTTAGTTGGGTTGTGGTTCAGTAATGATAATAGAGGTAGTTAGTTGGGTTGTGGTTCAGTAATGATAATAGAGGTAGTTAGTTGGGTTGTGGTTTAGTAATGATAATAGAGGTAGTTAGTTGGGTTGTGGTTCAGTAATGATAATAGAGGTAGTTAGTTGGGTTGTGGTTTAGTAATGATAATAGAGGTAGTTAGTTGGGTTGTGGTTCAGTAATGATAATAGAGGTAGTTAGTTGGGTTGTGGTTTAGTAATGATAATAGAGGTAGTTAGTTGGGTTGTGGTTCAGTAATGATAAGAAATAAGACAGGTAGTTGTTTGGGTTGTGGTTCAGTAATGATAGAGAGATAAGAGAGGTAGTTAGTTGGGCTGTGGTTCTCTCTCTACCCCCCATGCTTCCCATCTCTCTACCTCCCCCTCCTCCCCTCTTCTCTACCTCCTCCTCCCCTCTCTCTACCTCCCCCCCTCTCTCTCTCTCTCTCTCTCTCTCTCTCTCTCTCTCTCTCTCTCTCTCTCTCTCTACCTCCTCCTCCCCTCTCTCTAACTCCTCCGCCTCCCCTCCGTCCCTCCGTCCCTCCGTCCCTCCGTCCCTCCGTCCCTCCCTCCCTCCCTCCCTCCCTCTGCCCCTCTCCTCTCCCCTCCCTTTGCCCCTGTCCCTCCCCCTGCCACTCTGCCTCTCCTCTCCCCTCACCTCCCCTGCCAACCCACAACATTGTTTTTTTAAACCAATACAGCCATTTCAATTTACATAAAAATACTTTTGAATTTATACTTAGATGTAGACTTCTATCAATGATAAGCAATATAGCCATAATACATGGTTACTATTCGCTATTTACCTCTGATAGATGACATTTATCAATAAAAGCGTTTATTTTTATATTTTTTATATAAAATGTGATTTAAAAAACGAAAATCAATTAAAGTCAAGACAAGGGTGGAATAAATCATGTTACTCTTGAACAAGAAGAGGACTGGCCACCCCTCATAGCCTGGTTCCTCTCTACCCGGCACAGCCAGAAGAGGACTGGCCACCCCTCATAGCCTGGTTCCTCTCCACCCGGCACAGCCAGAAGAGGACTGGCCACCCCTCATAGCCTGGTTCCTCTCTACCCGGCACAGCCAGAAGAGTAAGTCGCTCTGGATAAGAGCGTCTGCTAAATGACTTAAATGTAAATGTAGATGTAAGAGGACTGGCCACCCCTCATAGCCTGGTTCCTCTCTACCCGGCACAGCCAGAAGAGGACTGGCCACCCCTCATAGCCTGGTTCCTCTCTACCCGGCACAGCCAGAAGAGGACTGACCACCCCTCATAGCCTGGTTCCTCTCTACCCGGCACAGCCAGAAGAGGACTGGCCACCCCTCATAGCCTGGTTCCTCTCCACCCGGCACAGCCAGAAGAGGACTGGCCACCCCTCATAGCCTGGTTCCTCTCTACCCGGCACAGCCAGAAGAGGACTGGCCACCCCTCATAGCCTGGTTCCTCTCTACCCGGCACAGCCAGAAGAGGACTGGCCACCCCTCATAGCCTCTCCACCCGGCACAGCCAGAAGAGGACTGGCCACCCCTCATAGCCTTGTTCCTCTCTACCCGGCACAGCCAGAAGAGGACTGGCCACCCCTCATAGCCTGGTTCCTCTCCACCCGGCACAGCCAGAAGAGGACTGGCCACCCCTCATAGCCTGGTTCCTCTCTACCCGGCACAGCCAGAAGAGGACTGGCCACCCCTCATAGCCTGGTTCCTCTCTACCCGGCACAGCCAGAAGAGGACTGGTCACCCCTCATAGCCTGGTTCCTCTCCACAACCCTGGGCCCAACGTTACTGTTTAACAACCCTGGGCCCAACATTACTGTTTAACAACCCTGGGCCCAACATTACTGTTTAACAACCCTGGGCCCAACATTACTGTTTTACAACCCTGGGCCCAACATTAACGTTGGGCCCAGGGTTGTAAAACAGGTGACGGCAGTCCACCCACTTTTTAAATGTAAAAATGTAAAAACTTTATTAATACAGGGAGTCAAAACTCTTTTACAAGAGAGCCCTGTACACATTACAATAAACACAGAATATTAAATCAACATACACACGTGTATAAAGCAATACAATTCAAACACAATAAAACAATTTAATAAAAGCAATCAGATTCAACTACATAGAGGTCAATCAATAACGGGAACTTCCTGAGTGACATCAGAACAGGTAACTGCAGTGAACTTTGTCATACTCTGGGCCATACCAATATTAATGAGGATACTCTGGGCCATACCAATATTAATGAGGATACTCTGGGCCATACCAATATTAATGAGGATACTCTGGGCCATACCAATATTAATGAGGATACTCTGGGCCATACCAATATTAATGAGGATACTCTGGGCCATACCAATATTAATGAGGATACTCTGGGCCATACCAATATTAATGAGGATACTCTGGGCCATACCAATATAAATTAGGATACTCTGGGCCAACTTCCTGAGTGACATCAGAACAGGTAACTGCAGTCAACTTTGTCATACTCTGGGCCATATCAATATTAATGAGGATACTCTGGGCCATACCAATATAAATTAGGATACTCTGGGCCATACCAATATTAATGAGGATACTCTGGGCCATACCAATATTAATGAGGATGCTCTGGGCCATACCAATATAAATTAGGATACTCTGGGCCATACCAATATAAATTAGGATACTCTGGGCCATACCAATATAAATTAGGATACTCTGGGCCATACCAATATAAATTAGGATACTCTGGGCCATACCAATATAAATTAGGATACTCTGGGCCATACCAATATTAATTAGGATACTCTGGGCCATATCAATATTAATTAGGATACTCTGGGCCATATCAATATTAATGAGGATACTCTGGGCCAACTTCCTGAGTGACATCAGAACAGGTAACTGCAGTGAACTTTGTCATACTCTGGGCCATATCAATATTAATGAGGATACTCTGGGCCATACCAATATTAATGAGGATACTCTGGGCCATACCAATATAAATTAGGATACTCTGGGCCAACTTCCTGGGTGACATGAGAACAGGTAACTGCAGTGAACTTTGCAGATTGTTCCACAAATGTGGGTCATAAAAACAAAACACAGATTTTCCCAAATCTGTGGAGACTGGAGGGATTTCTAGTGTTATCCATTCCTGTGAATGGGTTTGGTAACTTACCTTTTTTTATTATACATTTTTACCTCCTTTTTCTCCCCAAATTCACCATATTCAATTGGTAGTTACAGTCTTGTCTCATCGCTGCAACTCCCGTACGGATTCGGGAGAGGCGAAGTTCGAGAGCCGTACGTCCTCTGAAACACAACCCAGTCAAGCCTCCCTACTTCTTGACACAACGCCCGAACATCCCTACCAGTCATACCCTCCCCTAAACCGGAAGAGGCTGTGCCAATTGTGCGCCGCCCCATGGGTCTCACGGTCGCGGCCGGCTGCGACAGGGCCTGGACAAGAACCAACGTCTCTAGTGGCACAGCTCGCACTACGATGATGGGCTGGCTGCTGATGGGCTGGTCTTGGGGCTGGCTGCTGAAGGGCTGGTCTTGGGGCTGGTTGCTGATGGGCTGGTCCTGGGGCTGGTTGCTGACGGGCTGGTCCTGGGGCTGGTTGCTGACGGGCTGGTTGCTGACGGGCTGGTCCTGGGGCTGGTTGCTGACGGGCTGGTCCTGGGGCTGTCGAAGGCTGGTTCTGGGGCTGGTCTGAAATGACGAGACATGCTGGTCATCTTCCAAAGTGGAAGGCTCCTTGGTCCTGTAATATGGGCCACCTGAAGATTATTTTTTGCCATACTGATTGATTGTGGTAAGGAGCCACACATGCAAAGCTATTTATGTGTTGTGTCCCTCCCACAATTAGCATCTGGCAGGGTTAGAGCGTGGTAAAATAACGTTTTTTTTTTTTACAATGTATCGAAACAATATATTGAAATAATGTATTGTAATAGCATTGTTCAGGTTCCCGCAAGACATTGTGTAGTTTCACACTCTACAAAGGGTAAAGAGTGTGAGAGGAGCAGGAGACATGCAGGCAGGCTGTGAGACAGACAGACAGCTTGTTGGTGCTATGTTGAAACAGCAGGCCCAGGGAGGAGAAGGACAGAGTGAAGGCACAGATCAAAACCTTCTTGTTTCATTTTTACTTGTTTTCACCTACACACACACTTTTCCACACTTTTATTACCCTCGACCCAGTGGACCCGAACACCACATATGTAATATACATGTGTAGTGGGGAGCACACAGTGGGCACTCAATGAAAATGTGTTCTTTTACATGTTTCACAGAAAATGAGCCAAGGCCAATGAGTCTCGGGTTGAAAAAATAATTTATTGTATCATTTTTCTTTTAGTTTTAACACTGAAAATCAGTCCCACGGACCCAAACAAGGATTACATTCATAATTTCTTCAGATAGAGAACCTCTGACCTCTGTGCAGGTCTATGCTTCCTGCCTGTCTGGCATCCTGCCATAGCCACTCAATGGCCTCATCAATCCATCTTAGTTCTTGGACGACCTTGATTTAATTGTCCCTCTGTCATCTTCCTCATCCCTCATCCACCTAATGTCATTCCTCCTTCCATCCTTTCAACATTTTAACATGTCTGCATTTTCCTGAGCTGAGCCTTAGCGGAGCATGCCCGAGCATTTGATTGGCTGAGCGGAGCATGCGTGAGCATTTGATTGGCTGTCTGTGCTCCAGACTGTGTATCTAACCAGATGGCTACACAGACTATTTGCATTGTCCCCCCCCCCCTCTTTAACACCACTGCTACTGTCACGCCCTGACCTTAGAGAGCCTTTTTAATGTCTCTATTTGGTGAGGTCAGGGTGTGATTTGGGTGGGCATTCTATGTGTTGTATTTCTATGTGTTTGGCCGAGTGTGGTTCCCAATCAGAGGAGCAGCTGTCTATCGTTGTCTCTGATTGGGAATCATACTTAGGTAGCCTTTTTCCCCACCTATGTTGTGGGACCTTGTCCTTCTATTGTTGCTGTTGAGTCCAACATGGCTTGGTTCTCTCTTTGTTGTTTTTCTGGTTATTAATTAAAGAATATGATGAACCTACCCCACGCTGCATCTTGGTCTAATTCCACCAAGGACGATCGTCACAGTTACTCTCTGTTAATTATCTGTGCATAGTCACTTTAACTCTACCTATATGCACATATTACTTTAATTACCTCAACTAACCGGTGCCTCCGCACATTTACTCTGTACCGGTACCCCCTGTATATAGCCTCCACATTGACTCTGTACTGGAACCCCCTGTATATAGCCTCCACATTGACTCTGTACCGGTACCCCCTGTATATAGTCTCCACATTGACTCTGAACCGGCACCCTGTATATAGCCTCCACATTGACTCTGAACCGGTACCCCCCTGTATATAGTCTCCACAGTGACTCAGTACCGGTACCCCTGTATATAGCCTCCACATTGACTCTGTACCGGTACCGCCTGTATATAGTCTCCACATTGACTCTGTACTGGTACCCCCTGTATATAGCCTCCACATTGACTCTGTACCGTAATACCCTGTATATAGCCTCCACATTGACTCTGTACTGGTACCCCCTGTATATAGCCTCCACATTGACTCTGTACTGGTACCCCCAGTATATAGCCTCCACATTGACTCTGTACCGGTACCCCCTGTATATAGCCTCCACATTGACTCTGTACTGGTACCCCAGTATATAGCCTCCACATTGACTCTGTAACGTAACACCGTGTATATAGCCTCCACATTGACTCTGTACTGGTACCCCCAGTATATAGCCTCCACATTGACTCTGTACTGGTACCCCTGTATATAGTCTCCACATTGACTCTGTACTGGTACCCCTCTGTATATAGTCTCCACATTGACTCTGTACCGGTACCCCCTGTATATAGTCTCCACATTGACTCTGTACCGTTACCCCTGTATATAGCCTCCACATTGACTCTGTACCGGTCCCCCTGTATATAGCCTCCACATTGACTCTGTACTGGTACCCCTGTATATAGCCTCCACATTGACTCTGTACCGGTACCCCTGTATATAGTCTCCACATTGACTCTGTACTGGTACCCCCTGTATATAGCCTCTACATTGACTCTGTACCGGTACCCCTGTATATAGTCTCCACATTGACTCTGTACTGGTACCCTCTGAATATAGTCTCACATTGACTCTGTACCAGTACCCCTGTATATAGCCTCCACATTGACTCTGTACTGGTACCCCTGTATATAGCCTCCACATTGACTCTGTACTGGTACCCCCTGTATATAGCCTCCACATTGACTCTGTACTGGTACCCCCTGTATATAGCCTCCACATTGACTCTGAACCGGTACCCCCTGTATATAGCCTCCACATTGACTCTGTACCGGTACCCCCTGTATATAGCCTCCACATTGACTCTATACCGTATAACCCTGTATATAGCCTCCACATTGACTCTGTACAGTACACCCTGCATATAGCCTCCACATTGACTCTGTATCGGTACCACCCCTGTATATAGCCATGCCACACTGACTCACAGAATACCCCTGTATATAGCCTCCACATTGACTCTGTACCGGTACCCACTGTATATAGCCTCCACATTGACCCTGTACCGGTACCCCCTGTATATAGTCTCCACATTGACTCTGTACCGGTACCCACTGTATATAGCCTCCACATTGACTCTGTACTGGTACCCCCTGTATATAGCCTCCACATTGACTCTGTACCGGTACCCACTGTATATAGCCTCCACATTGACTCTGTACTGGTACCCACTGTATATAGCCTCGCTATTGTTATTTACTGCTGCTCTTTATTTATTTGTTCATTTTATTTTTTACTTATCCATTTCTTAATTAACACTTATTTTTCCTTAAAACTGCATTGTTGGTTATTAAAGGGGTTGTATAAGGAAGCATTTCACTGTTGTATTCGGCGAATGTGACAAATAACATTTGATTTGATTTGAACAGGAAGTCAGTCATGTGGTCATAGCTCTCTCCTGGTCAATATATGAATCACAAAGGTGGCGCATCCCAAATGATATCCTGTTCCCTATATAGTGCCCTACATTTTCACCAGAGCCTTATGTGCACTCTACAAAAGTAGTTCACTACATAAAGAATAGGATACAATTTGGGACACAGCCTGATATTTTTTTCTAGGTACAGCTAAAGGGAATTTAAATAAGGATGAAAGAGCATACGGTGATGTCATTATGACCTGCACGGACCACATGTTACCCCTCAGGCTGTATGTACATAACCCTTACGTCAAGTAGCCTCTTCCAACATACAAACATCATGTCTGATGCCGAAGTGGCACCCTATTCCCTATATAGTGCACTACTTTTGACCAGGGCACAGGGGAAGCTGAATCTCTTCACGATGGGACAGGATCATCAGAACATTGGGAAGGTGAATCTCCTCACGATGGGACAGGATCATCAGAACATTGGGGAGGTGAATCTCTTCACGATGGGACAGGATCATCAGAACATTGGGAAGGTGAATCTCTTCACGATGGGACAGGATCATCAGAACATTGGGAAGGTGAATCTCCTCACGATGGGACAGGATCATCAGAACATTGGGAAGGTGAATCTCTTCACGATGGGACAGGATCATCAGAACATTGGGAAGGTGAATCTCTTCACGATGGGACAGGATCATCAGAACATTGGGAAGGTGAATCTCTTCACGATGGGACAGGATCATCAGAACATTGGGAAGGTGAATCTCCTCACGATGGGACAGGATCATCAGAACATTGGGAAGGTGAATCTCCTCACGATGGGACAGGATCATCAGAACATTGGGAAGGTGAATCTCTTCACGATGGGACAGGATCATCAGAACATTGGGAAGGTGAATCTCCTCACGATGGGACAGGATCATCAGAACATTGGGAAGGTGAATCTCTTCACGATGGGACAGGATCATCAGAACATTGGGAAGGTGAATCTCTTCACGATGGGACAGGATCATCAGAACATTGGGAAGGTGAATCTCCTCACGATGGGACAGGATCATCAGAACATTGGGAAGGTGAATCTCTTCACGATGGGACAGGATCATCAGAACATTGGGAAGGTGAATCTCTTCACGATGGGACAGGATCATCAGAACATTGGGAAGGTGAATCTCTTCACGATGGGACAGGATCATCAGAACATTGGGAAGGTGAATCTCTTCACGATGGGACAGGATCATCAGAACATTGGGAAGGTGAATCTCTTCACGATGGGACAGGATCATCAGAACATTGGGAAGGTGAATCTCTTCACGATGGGACAGGATCATCAGAACATTGGGAAGGTGAATCTCTTCACGATGGGACAGGATCATCAGAACATTGGGAAGGTGAATCTCTTCACGATGGGACAGGATCATCAGAACATTGGGAAGGTGAATCTCTTCACGATGGGACAGGATCATCAGAACATTGGGAAGGTGAATCTCCTCACGATGGGACAGGATCATCAGAACATTGGGAAGGTGAATCTCTTCACGATGGGACAGGATCATCAGAACATTGGGAAGGTGAATCTCTTCACGATGGGACAGGATCATCAGAACATTGGGAAGGTGAATCTCTTCACGATGGGACAGGATCATCAGAACATTGGGAAGGTGAATCTCTTCACGATGGGACAGGATCATCAGAACATTGGGAAGGTGAATCTCTTCACGATGGGACAGGATCATCAGAACATTGGGAAGGTGAATCTCTTCACGATGGGACAGGATCATCAGAACATTGGGAAGGTGAATCTCTTCACGATGGGACAGGATCATCAGAACATTGGGAAGGTGAATCTCTTCACGATGGGACAGGATCATCAGAACATTGGGAAGGTGAATCTCTTCACGATGGGACAGGATCATCAGAACATTGGGAAGGTGAATCTCTTCACGATGGGACAGGATCATCAGAACATTGGGAAGGTGAATCTCTTCACGATGGGACAGGATCATCAGAACATTGGGAAGGTGAATCTCTTCACGATGGGACAGGATCATCAGAACATTGGGAAGGTGAATCTCTTCACGATGGGACAGGATCATCAGAACATTGGGAAGGTGAATCTCTTCACGATGGGACAGGATCATCAGAACATTGGGAAGGTGAATCTCTTCACGATGGGACAGGATCATCAGAACATTGGGAAGGTGAATCTCTTCACGATGGGACAGGATCATCAGAACATTGGGAAGGTGAATCTCCTCACGATGGGACAGGATCATCAGAACATTGGGAAGGTGAATCTCTCAACGTA
Organism: Oncorhynchus keta; assembly: GCF_023373465.1. Taxonomy (NCBI): domain Eukaryota; kingdom Metazoa; phylum Chordata; class Actinopteri; order Salmoniformes; family Salmonidae; genus Oncorhynchus; species Oncorhynchus keta. Next base: position 6,311,413 of record NC_068450.1, on the reverse strand, counting down.
ATGGGACAGGATCATCAGAACATTGGGAAGGTGAATCTCCTCACGATGGGACAGGATCATCAGAACATTGGGAAGGTGAATCTCCTCACGATGGGACAGGATCATCAGAACATTGGGAAGGTGAATCTCCTCACGATGGGACAGGATCATCAGAACATTGGGAAGGTGAGGATCATCAGAACATTGGGAATCTCTTCACGATGGGACAGGATCATCAGAACATTGGGAAGGTGAATCTCTTCACGATGGGACAGGATCATCAGAACATTGGGAAGGTGAATCTCTTCACGATGGGACAGGATCATCAGAACATTGGGAAGGTGAATCTCTTCACGATGGGACAGGATCATCAGAACATTGGGAAGGTGAATCTCTTCACGATGGGACAGGATCATCAGAACATTGGGAAGGTGAATCTCTTCACGATGGGACAGGATCATCAGAACATTGGGAAGGTGAATCTCTTCACGATGGGACAGGATCATCAGAACAGTAACGTTCGATATGAGGTATGAATAAATGCATGACAATGTAATGCCATGTTCCTTCTTTGCAGGGAAATTCATTTATGTGGTGATCGCAGATCGATAAAAGCCCCTCGTCTCTCCTCTCAGAGAAAAATACTTTATTACTGGACAAATGCATCTTCTAGGCACGTCATCTCGACTCAGAGTCTGCGTCCTAAATACCACCCTATTCCCTATATAGTGCACTACTTTTGACCACAGTTTATAGGGAAATACAGAGAGAAAGACTATGGGGCTCCGGTCAAAAGTAGTGCACTAGATAGCACCTAGGGTGATATATCAAGACAAGGCCCTGGGTTTACCTGCCTGGCTGACTGGCTGACTGGCTGCCTGACTGACTGGCTGACTGGCTGCCTGGCTGACTGGCTGCTTGGCTGTCTGACTGACTGGCTGACTGGCTGACTGGCTGACTGCCTGACTGCCTGCTTGGCTGACTGCAAGGCTGACTGGCTGACTGCTTGGCTGACTGGCTGCTTGGCTGGCTGGCTGCTGTTATATATGGACAACGTTAAATATTGACTGCTTGCTCCACCAATGTCATTAGTAGATGTGAGCCATGGCTCTGACCATTCCCATCATACACTGGCGTTTGCTTTGAGTCTATGGGCGCATCTTAAATGGCACCTTATTCCCTATATAGTGCACTACTTCTTACCAGAGTTTATAGGGAATAGGGTTTCATTTGAGACACAGCTCTGTGTACTCTGTCTGTGTCGTTAGGAGGTACCTGCTCTATATACTCTGTCTGTCTGTGTCGTTAGGAGGTACCTGCTCTATATACTCTGTCTGTGTCGTTAGGAGGTACCTGCTCTATATACTCTGTCTGTGTCGTTAGGAGGTACCTGCTCTATATACTCTGTCTGTCTGTGTCGTTAGGAGGTACCTGCTCTATATACTCTGTCTGTTTGTGTCGTTAGGAGGTACCTGAACCCGCACTTCATATACTCCTTCACTGAATAGAACACACACACATACCCACTCGCGCATGCAACCAAACACACATACACACACACACACACATACCCACTCACCCACGTACACACCCAAACAAACACGCACACATGCACGCACGCACACACATGCCCGCACGTACGACCACACACACACACAGACACACACACACACGCACCCACACAGGCACACGCAAAGGGCGCCAGGTAATGTAGCATTTAAGCATTGTGCCAGTAACCGAAAGGTCACTTGTTTGAATCGCCAAGCTGACATGGTGAACAGTCAGTTGACGTGCCCTTGAGAAAGGCACTTAACTCGAATTGCTCCTGGGTCGTCGTTCGTAATGGCAGGCTGTCTCAGGGAAAGGCAACATTCCTAATGGCAGACTGTCTCAGGGAAAGGCAACATTCCTAATGGCAGACTGTCTCAGGGAAAGGCAACATTCCTAATGGCAGACTGTCTCAGGGAAAGGCAACATTCCTAATGGCAGACTGTCTCAGGGAAAGGTAACATTCCTAATGGCAGACTGTCTCAGGGAAAGGCAACATTCCTAATGGCAGACTGTCTCAGGGAAAGGCAACATTCCTAATGGCAGACTGTCTCAGGGAAAGGTAACATTCCTAATGGCAGACTGTCTCAGGGAAAGGCAACATTCCTAATGGCAGACTGTCTCAGGGAAAGGCAACATTCCTAATGGCAGACTGTCTCAGGGAAAGGCAACATTCCTACTGGCAGACTGTCTCAGGGAAAGGTGTTGTTCCTAATGGCAGGCTGTCTCAGGGAAAGGCAACATTCCTAATGGCAGACTGTCTCAGGAAAAGGCATTGTTCATAATGGCAGACTGTCTCAGGGAAAGGGTTCGTTCCTAATGGCAGGCTGTCTCAGGGAAAGGTGTTGTTCCTAATGGCAGACTGTCTCAGGGAAAGGTGTTGTTCCTAATGGCAGACTGTCTCAGGGAAAGGTGTTGTTCCTAATGGCAGGCTGTCTCAGGGAAAGGCAACATTCCTAATGGCAGGCTGTCTCAGGGAAAGGTGTCGTTCCTAATGGCAGGCTGTCTCAGGGAAAGGTGTTGTTCCTAATGGCAGACTGTCTCAGGGAAAGGTGTCGTTCCTAATGGCAGGCTGTCTCAGGGAAAGGTGTTGTTCCTAATGGCAGACTGTCTCAGGGAAAGGCAACATTCCTAATGGCAGACTGTCTCAGGGAAAGGTGTTGTTCCTAATGGCAGGCTGTCTCAGGGAAAGGTGTTGTTCCTAATGGCAGACTGTCTCAGGGAAAGGTGTCGTTCCTAATGGCAGGCTGTCTCAGGGAAAGGTGTTGTTCCTAATGGCAGACTGTCTCAGGGAAAGGTGTCGTTCCTAATGGCAGACTGTCTCAGGGAAAGGTGTTGTTCCTAATGGCAGGCTGTCTCAGGGAAAGGTGTCGTTCCTAATGGCAGGCTGTCTCAGGGAAAGGTGTTGTTCCTAATGGCAGACTGTCTCAGGGAAAGGTGTTGTTCCTAATGGCAGGCTGTCTCAGGGAAAGGTGTCGTTCCTAATGGCAGGCTGTCTCAGGGAAAGGTGTTGTTCCTAATGGCAGACTGTCTCAGGGAAAGGTGTCGTTCCTAATGGCAGACTGTCTCAGGGAAAGGTGTTGTTCCTAATGGCAGACTGTCTCAGGGAAAGGTGTCGTTCCTAATGGCAGACTGTCTCAGGGAAAGGTGTCGTTCCTAATGGCAGGCTGTCTCAGGGAAAGGTGTCGTTCCTAATGGCAGGCTGTCTCAGGGAAAGGTGTTGTTCCTAATGGCAGACTGTCTCAGGGAAAGGTGTCATTCCTAATGGCAGGCTGTCTCAGGGAAAGGTGTTGTTCCTAATGGCAGACTGTCTCAGGGAAAGGTGTTGTTCCTAATGGCAGACTGTCTCAGGGAAAGGTAACATTCCTAATGGCAGACTGTCTCAGGGAAAGGTGTTGTTCCTAATGGCAGACTGTCTCAGGGAAAGGTGTTGTTCCTAATGGCAGGCTGTCTCAGGGAAAGGTGTTGTTCCTAATGGCAGGCTGTCTCAGGGAAAGGTGTTGTTCCTAATGGCAGACTGTCTCAGGGAAAGGCAACATTCCTAATGGCAGACTGTCTCAGGGAAAGGCAACATTCCTAATGGCAGACTGTCTCAGGGAAAGGCAACATTCCTAATGGCAGACTGTCTCAGGAAAAGGCATTGTTCATAATGGCAGACTGTCTCAAAGGCATTTTCATAATGGCAGGCTGTCTCAGGGAAAGGCAACATTCCTAATGGCACACTGTCTCAGGAAAAGGCATCGTTCATAATGGCAGGCTACGCTCATGTGTTCTCACTATGTTGAACCCTCTGGTCTGCCCATGCAAGGCCTCTTATATCCAGACAGACATGGTATTGGTTAGGGGGACGTCCCACAGCTGTCCAGACAGACATAGTATTGGTTAGGGACGTCCACAGCTGTCCAGACAGACATGGTATTGGTTAGGGGGACGTCCCACAGCTGTCCAGACAGACATGGTATTGGTTAGGGGGACGTCCCACAGCTGTCCAGACAGACATAGTATTGGTTAGGGGACGTCCCACAGCTGTCCAGACAGACATAGTATTGGTTAAGGGACGTCCCACAGCTGTCCAGACAGACATGGTATTGGTTAATGGGACGTCCCACAGCTGTCCAGACAGACATGGTATTGGTTAGGGGACGTCCCACAGCTGTCCAGACAGACATGGTATTGGTTAGGGGACGTCCCACAGCTGTCCAGACAGACATGGTATTGGTTAGGGGACGTCCCACAGCTGTCCAGACAGACATGGTATTGGTTAGGGGACGTCCCACAGCTGTCCAGACAGACATGGTATTGGTTAAGGGACGTCCCACAGCTGTCCAGACAGACATGGTATTGGTTAGGGACGTCCCACAGCTGTCCAGACAGACATGGTATTGGTTAGGGACGTCCCACAGCTGTCCAGACAGACATGGTATTGGTTAAGGGACGTCCCACAGCTGTCCAGACAGACATGGTATTGGTTAGGGGACGTCCCACAGCTGTCCAGACAGACATGGTATTGGTTAGGGACGTCCCACAGCTGTCCAGACAGTCATAGTATTGGTTAGGGGACGTCCCACAGCTGTCCAGACAGACATGGTATTGGTTAGGGGACGTCCCACAGCTGTCCAGACAGACATGGTATTGGTTAGGGGACGTCCCACAGCTGTCCAGACAGACATGGTATTGGTTAGGGGACGTCCCACAGCTGTCCAGACAGACATGGTATTGGTTAGGGGACGTCCCACAGCTGTCCAGACAGACATGGTATTGGTTAGGGGACGTCCCACAGCTGTCCAGACAGACATGGTATTGGTTAGGGGACGTCCCACAGCTGTCCAGACAGACATGGTATTGGTTAGGGGACGTCCCACAGCTGTCCAGACAGACATGGTATTGGTTAGGGGACGTCCCACAGCTGTCCAGACAGACATGGTATTGGTTAGGGGACGTCCCACAGCTGTCCAGACAGACATGGTATTGGTTAGAAGATAGCATGTGGAAATTGAAAAGAAACTGAGACAGATTAAAAGTTTAAACATCGTACACAGCTTGTTGAATGTCTTTGAGATTGCATTCTGTTGTTGATATTGAGATTGCATTCTGTTGTTGATATTGAGATTGCATTCTGTTGTTGATATTGAGATTGCATTCTGTTGTTGATATTGAGATTGCATTCTGTTGTTGATATTGAGATTGCATTCTGTTGTTGATATTGAGATTGCATTCTGTTGTTGATATTGAGATTGCATTCTGTTGTTGATATTGAGATTGCATTCTGTTGTTGATATTGAGATTGCATTCTGTTGTTGATATTGAGATTGCATTCTGTTGTTGATATTGAGAATTAAATGTTTTCAGCATGTGTAACGGTTGTCGTCGTCTGATGAGGAGGAATCGGACCAAAGCGCGGCGTTGTAAGTGTTCATGACTTTTATTAAACTGAACACTGAAACAAAAAACAACAAAGTGAATAACGAAACCAAAACAGTCCTGTCAGGTGCAGAAAACACTAAACAGGAAACACTAAACAGGAAACAGTCCTGTCAGGTGCAGAAAACACTAAACAGGAAACACTAAACAGGAAACAGTCCTGTCAGGTGCAGAAAACACTAAACAGGAAACACTAAACAGGAAACAGTCCTGTCAGGTGCAGAAAACACTAAACAGGAAACAGTCGTGTCAGGTGCAGAAAACACTAAACAGGAAACACTAAACAGGAAACACTAAACAGGAAACAGTCCTGTCAGGTGCAGAAAACACTAAACAGGAAACAGTCCTGTCAGGTGCAGAAAACACTAAACAGGAAACACTAAACAGGAAACACTAAACAGGAAACACTAAACAGGAAACACTAAACAGGAAACAGTCCTGTCAGGTGCGGAAAACAACTACCCACAAAACATAGGTGGGAAAAAGCTGCCTAAGTATGATTCACAATCAGAGACAACGATAGACAGCTGTCCCTGATTGAGAACCATACCCGGCCAAAAACAAAGAAATACAAAAACATAGAAAAAATAACATAGAATGCCCACCCCAAATCACACCCTGACCAAACCAAAATAGAGACATACAAAGCTCTCTAAGGTCAGGGCGTGACAGCATGTAGTCTGTCATTTATCCATGTTGTCATAACAACACTTGATATTGCTCCATAACTAACTATTTTTTTATATTTTTTTTTCATTCTATTTTCCAAAAGGTAAAACATTACATTCAATTGATATTTCAAATGTACAGTTTACTAAGCATATCAATTAATCTTCCCTGGTCCCTGGTTCTCATGGTAACGCAGACAGGATGTGGTGACTGACCTTGGGACACACACACACACACACACACACACACACACACACACACACACACACACACACACACACACACACACACACACACACACACACACACACACACACACACACACACACACACACACACACACACACACACACACAACAAGGTAATTCCCTGTCCCTTTAATATGCAGTAAAGGACCTCTGGTGCTTTGTGTTTCTCTCTCTATCTGTGATCGGGGTTAAACTGCAGCTGCTGTCCATTTGTTTAAGCCAATAAAAATGGCCCTGGCCCTCATTGTTTTGAACCAATCAAAATCAAACTGAGTGTTTATTTCTGTGACCTCTCTTGGTTGAATACAACGAGAGTTGAATTGCTCTATATGCAAAGGTATACCCTGAGCAGGAATACCGTATGTCCCCAATGACACTATAGTGCACTACTATTAACCAGGGCCCATAGGGCTCTTATCAAAAGTAGTGCACTAAATAGGGAATAAGGTATTCAGACCCTGAATACGTGTAGGCCTCTTGAAGCTGTTTAATGGTTTGGGTTGCTGGACTGGGAGAATAGAGCAGGAATAATCTGGGGATCCTCACTGGACTGGGAGAATAGAGCAGGAATAATCTGGGGATCACCACTGGACTGGGAGAATAGAGCAGGAATAATCTGGGGATCCTCACTGGACTGGGATAATAGAGCAGGAATAATCTGGGGATCCTCACTGGACTGGGAGAATACGGCAGGAATAATCTGGGGATCACCACTGGACTGGGAGAATAGAGCAGGAATAATCTGGGGATCACCACTGGACTGGGAGAATAGAGCAGGAATAATCTGGGGATCACCACTGGACTGGGAGAATAGAGCAGGAATAATCTGGGGATCCTCACTGGACTGGGATAATAGAGCAGGAATAATCTGGGGATCCTCACTGGACTGGGAGAATAGAGCAGGAATAATCTGGGGATCCTCACTGGACTGGGAGAATAGAGCAGGAATAATCTGGGGATCACCACTGGACTGGGAGAATAGAGCAGGAATAATCTGGGGATCCTCACTGGACTGGGAGAATCGAGCAGGAATAATCTGGGGATCCTCACTGGACTGGGAGAATAGAGCAGGAATAATCTGGGGATCACCACTGGACTGGGAGAATAGAGCAGGAATAATCTGGGGATCACCACTGGACTGGGAGAATAGAGCAGGAATAATCTGGGGATCACCACTGGACTGGGAGAATAGAGCAGGAATAATCTGGGGATCACCACTGGACTGGGAGAATAGAGCAGGAATAATCTGGGGATCACCACTGGACTGGGAGAATAGAGCAGGAATAATCTGGGGGTCCTCACTGGACTGGGAGAATAGAGCAGGAATAATCTGGGGATCCTCACTGGACTGGGAGAATAGAGCAGGAATAATCTGGGGATCCTCACTGGACTGGGAGAATAGAGCAGGAATAATCTGGGGATCCTCACTGGACTGGGAGAATAGAGCAGGAATAATCTCGGGATCCTCACTGGACTGGGAGAATCGAGCAGGAATAATCTGGGGATCACCACTGGACTGGGAGAATAGAGCAGGAATAATCTGGGGATCCTCACTGGACTGGGAGAATAGAGCAGGAATAATCTCGGGATCCTCACTGGACTGGGAGAATCGAGCAGGAATAATCTGGGGATCACCACTGGACTGGGAGAATAGAGCAGGAATAATCTGGGGATCCTCACTGGACTGGGAGAATAGAGCAGGAATAATCTGGGGATCACCACTGGACTGGGAGAATAGAGCAGGAATAATCTGGGGATCCTCACTGGACTGGGAGAATAGAGCAGGAATAATCTCGGGATCCTCACTGGACTGGGAGAATCGAGCAGGAATAATCTGGGGATCCTCACTGGACTGGGAGAATAGAGCAGGAATAATCTGGGGATCACCACTGGACTGGGAGAATAGAGCAGGAATAATCTGTGGGATAAACGAACAATGTGATCGTGTGGTGTGGTTGAATGTTGAGCCTTTAGGGGGCACTCTAGCACTATCACCATGTCTCTCTCTCTTCTCCTCTTCTCTTTATGCATGTCCCTCGTTCTCTGCCCTCCGCTTTCGCTCCCTCTCGCTCTTTCTCTTTATCTCTCTCTCTCTGTCCCCGTCTCTCTCTCATTCCCTGCACCTCTTCGCACTCAATACCTATTTTCTCCCTCTTTCTATCACTGCTTTACTCTCTCTGTAACGCCCACCCCCTCTCTCTCTTTCCATTTCTCCATTACTGCTTCTCTCTCTGTAAACCCCCCCTCTCTTTCTCCTTCTGCCACAGTTTGTCTCACTCTGAAACAGTCCACTCCCCATTACAGTTTGTCTCACTCTGTAATGGTCCCCACCGCCAGTCTGTTTCTCTCTGTAGCTGTCCCCCTCCCTCTGATACAGTCTGTTTCTCTCTGTAGCTGTCCCCCCTCGTCACAGTCTGTCTCTCTCTGTAGCTGTCCCCCCTCGTCACAGTCTAATATATAATATAATAATAATATATGCCATTTAGCAGACGCTTTTATCCAAAGCGACTTACAGTCATGTGTGCATACATTCTACGTATGGGTGGTCCCGGGAATCGAACCCACTACCCTGGCGTTACAAGCACCATGCTCTACCAACTGAGCTACAGAAGGTATGACGATATATGACAGTCTGTCTCTCTCTGTAGCTGTCCCCCCTCGTCACAGTCTGTTTCTCTCTGTAGCTGTCCCCTTCGTCACAGTCTGTCTCTCTCTGTATCTGTCCCCATGTCACAGTTTGTCTCTCTCTGTAGCTGTCCCCATCACAGTTTGTCTCTCTCGTTAACTGTCCCCCTCCCCCCTTCACAGTTTGTCTCTCTCTGTAACAACCCCCCTTCACAGTTTCTTTCTTTCTCTTGAACCCCCCGACATCATTAAAGTTTTTCTCGTTCTGTCATGCACCCCCTTTTGCAGGTCAAGACTCTCTCTCTTTCCCCCACTCTCTTTTCTACTCTCCCAACCATTCTCTTTCTCCCCCACTCTCTACCCCAATCTATTTTCCACTCTCACATCACCTCTCTCTCCCCACTCTCTTTTCTACCCTCCCAACCATTATCTTTCTCCCCCACTCTCTTTTCTACTCTCCCAACACCTCTCTCTGTGCCACTCTCTTTTCTACTCTCCCAACACCTCTCTCTCTGCCACTCTCTTTTCTACTCTCCCAACACCTCACTCTCTCCCCCACTCTCTTTTCTACTCTCCCAACACCTCTCTGTCCCCCACTCTCTCCCCCACTCTCTTTTCTACTCTCCAAAAACCTCTCATTCTCCCCCACTCTCCTTCCTTCTCTCCCAACACCTCTCTCTCCCCCACTCTCTTTTCTACTCTCCCAACTCCTCTCTCTCTCTCCCCGACTCTCTTTTCTACTCTTCCAACACCTCTCTCTCTCACCCACTCCCTTTTCTACTCTTCCAACACCTCTCTCTCTCTCTCTCTGCCACTCTCTTTTCTACTCTTCCAACACCTCTCTCTCTCTGCCACTCTCTTTTCTACTCTCCCAACACCTCTCTCTCCCCACTCTCTTTTCTACTCTTCCAACACCTCTCTCTCTCTGCCACTATCTTTTCTACTCTCCCAACACCTCTCTCTCTCCCCACTCTCTTTTCTACTCTCCCAACACCTCTCTATCCCCCACTCTCTCCCCCACTCTCTTTTCTACTCTCCCAACACCTCTCTATCCCCCACTCTCTCCCCCACTCTCTTTTCTACTCTCCCAACACCTCTCTCTCTCCCCCACTCTCTTTTCTACTCTCCCAACACCTCTCTCTCCCCCATTCTCTCCCCAACTCTATTTTCTTCTCTCCCAACACCTCTCCCTCCCCCACTCTCGTTTCTACTCTCCCAACACCTCTCTCTCTGCCACTCTATTTTCTACTCACCCAACACCTCTCTCCCCCACTCTCTTTTCTACTCTCCCAACACCTCTCTCTCCCCCACTCTCTTTTCTACTCTCACATCACCTCTCTCTCCCCCACTCTCTTTTCTACCCTCCCAACCATTATCTTTCTCCCCGACTCTCTTTTCTTCTCTCCAACACCTCTCCCTCCCCCACTCTATTTTCTACTCTCCCAACACCTCTCTGTCTGCCACTCTCTTTTCTACTCTCCCATCACCTCTCTCTGTGCCACTCTCTTTTCTACTCTCCCAACACCTCTCTCTCTGCCACTCTCTTTTCTACTCTCCCAACACCTCACTCTCTCCCCCACTCTCTTTTCTACTCTCCCAACACCTCTCATTCTCCCCCACTCTCTTTTCTACTCTCCCAACACCTCTCTGTCCCCCACTCTCTCCCCCACTCTCTTTTCTACTCTCCCAACACCTCTCATTCTCCACCACTCTCTTTCCTTCTCTCCTAACACCTCTCTCTCCCCCACTCTCTTTTCTACTCTCCCAACACCTCTCTCTCCCCCACTCTCTTTTCTACCTTCCCAATACCTCTCTCCCCCACTCTCTCCCCCACTCTCTTTTCTACTCTCCCAACACCTCTCATTCTCCCCCACTCTCTTTTCTTCTCTCCCAACAACTCTCTCTCCCCCACTCTCTTTTCTTCTCTCCCAACACTCTCTCTCCCCATTCTTTCCCCAACTCTCTTTTCTACTCTCAAACACCTCTCTCTCCCCACTCTCTTTCTACTCTCCCAACACCTCCCTGTCCCCCACTCTCTCCCCCACTCTCTTTTCTACTCTCCCAACACCTCTCATTCTCCACCACTCTCTTTCCTTCTCTCCCAACACCTCTCTCTCCCCCACTCTCTTTTCTACTCTCCCATCACCTCTCTCTCCCCCACTCTCTTTTCTTCTTTCCCAACACCTCGCTCTCCCCAACTCTCTTTTCTTCTCTCCCAACACCTCTCTCTCCCCCACTCTCTTTTCTACTCTCCCAACACCTCTCTGTCCCCCACTCTCTCCCCCACTCTCTTTTCTACTCTTCCAACACCTCTCTCTCTCTGCCACTCTCTTTTCTACTCTTCCAACACCTCTCTCTCTCTGCCACTCTCTTTTCTACTCTCCCAACACCTCTCTCTCCCCCACTCTCTTTTCTACTCTCCCAACACCTCTCTCTCCCCATTCTTTCCCCAACTCTCTTTTCTACTCTCCGAACACCTCTCTCTCTCCCCCACTCTCTTTTCTAATCTCCCAACACCTCTCTCTGTCCCCCACTCCCTTTTCTACTCTCCCAACAACTCTCTCTCCCACATTCTCTCCCCAACTCTCTTTTCTTCTCTCCCAACACCTCTCAATCCCCTAGTCTCTTTTCTACTCTCCCAACACCTCTCTCTCCCCCACTCTCTTTTCTTCTCTCCCAACAACTCTCTCTCCCCCACTCTCTTTTCTACTCTCCCAACACCTCTCTCTCTCCCCGACTCTCTTTTCTACTCTTCCAACACCTCTCTCTCTCCCCACTCCCTTTTCTACTCTTCCAACACCTCTCTCTCTCTGCCACTCTCTTTTCTACTTTCCCAACACCTCTCTCTCCCCCGACTCCCTTTTCTACTCTTCCAACACGTCTCTCTCTCTCCCCACTCTCTTTTCTACTCTTCCAACACCTCTCTCTCTCTGCCACTCTTTTTCTACTCTCCCAACACCTCTCTCTCCCCAACTCTCTTTTCTACTCTCCCAACACCTCTCTCTCCCCACTCTTTTCTACTCTCCCAACACTCTCTCTCTCCATTCTTTCCCCAACTCTCTTTTCTACTCTCCCAACACCTCTCTCTCTCCCACTCTCTTTTCTACTCTCCCAACACCTCTCTCTCTCTGCCACTCTCTTTTCTACTCTCCCAACACCTCTCTCTCGCCCCCACTCTCTTTTCTACTCTCCTAACACCTCTCTCCCCACTCTCTTTCTACTCTCCCAACACCTCTCTCCCCACTCTCTTTCTACTCTCCCAATACTCTCTCCCCCACTCTCTCCCCCACTCTCTTTTCTACTCTCCCAACACCTCTCATTCTCCCCCACTCTCTTTTCTTCTCTCCCAACAACTCTCTCTCCCCACTCTCTTTTCTACTCTCCCAACACCTCTCTCTCCCCCACTCTCTTTTCTACTCTCCTAACACTCTCTCTCCCCCACTCTCTTTCTACTCTCCCAACACCTCTCTCTCCCCCACTCTCTTTTCTACTCTCCCAACACCTCTCTCTCCCCACTCTCTTTTCTACTCTCCTAACACCTCTCTCTCCCCCACTCTGTTTTCTACTCTCCCAACACCTCTCTCTCCCCCACTCTCTTTTCTACCTTCCCAATACCTCTCTCCCCCACTCTCTCCCCCACTCTCTTTTCTACTCTCCCAACACCTCTCATTCTCCCCCACTCTCTTTTCTTCTCTCCCAACAACTCTCTCTCCCCCACTCTCTTTTCTACTCTCCCAACACCTCTCTCTCCCCATTCTTTCCCCAACTCTCTTTTCTACTCTCCAAACACCTCTCTCTCTCCCCCACTCTCTTTTCTACTCTCCCAACACCTCCCTGTCCCCCACTCTCTCCCCCACTCTCTTTTCTACTCTCCCAACACCTCTCATTCTCCACCACTCTCTTTCCTTCTCTCCCAACACCTCTCTCTCCCCCACTCTCTTTTCTACTCTCCCATCACCTCTCTCTCCCCCACTCTCTTTTCTTCTTTCCCAACACCTCGCTCTCCCCAACTCTCTTTTCTTCTCTCCCAACACCTCTCTCTCCCCCACTCTCTTTTCTACTCTCCCAACACCTCTCTGTCCCCACTCTCTCCCCCACTCTCTTTTCTACTCTTCCAACACCTCTCTCTCTGCCACTCTTTTCTACTCTTCCAACACTCTCTCTCTCTGCCACTCTTTTCTACTCTCCCAACACTCTCTCTCCCCACTCTCTTTTCTACTCTCCCAACACCTCTCTCTCCCCATTCTTTCCCCAACTCTCTTTTCTACTCTCCGAACACTCTCTCTCTCCCCACTCTCTTTTCTAATCTCCCAACACCTCTCTCTGTCCCCCACTCCCTTTTCTACTCTCCCAACAACTCTCTCTCCCACATTCTCTCCCCAACTCTCTTTTCTTCTCTCCCAACACCTCTCAATCCCCTAGTCTCTTTTCTACTCTCCCAACACTCTCTCTCCCCCACTCTCTTTTCTTCTCTCCCAACAACTCTCTCTCCCCCACTCTCTTTTCTACTCTCCCAACACTCTCTCTCCCCGACTCTCTTTTCTACTCTTCCAACACCTCTCTCTCTCCCCACTCCCTTTCTACTCTTCCAACACCTCTCTCTCTGCCACTCTCTTTTCTACTTTCCCAACACCTCTCTCTCCCCGACTCCTTTTCTACTCTTCCAACACGTCTCTCTCTCCCCACTCTCTTTTCTACTCTTCCAACACCTCTCTCTCTCTGCCACTCTCTTTTCTACTCTCCCAACACCTCTCTCTCCCCAACTCTCTTTTCTACTCTCCCAACACCTCTCTCTCTCCCCCACTCTCTTTTCTACTCTCCCAACACCTCTCTCTCCCTTCTTTCCCCAACTCTCTTTTCTACTCTCCCAACACCTCTCTCTCCCACTCTCTTTTCTACTCTCCCAACACCTCTCTCTCTCTGCCACTCTCTTTTCTACTCTCCCAACACCTCTCTCTCTCCCCCACTCTCTTTTCTACTCTCCTAACACCTCTCTCTCCCCCACTCTCTTTTCTACTCTCCCAACACCTCTCTCTCCCCCCCTCTCTTTCTACTCTCCCAATACCTCTCTCCCCACTCTCTCCCCACTCTCTTTTCTACTCTCCCAACACCTCTCATTCTCCCCACACTCTTTTTTCTTCTCTCCCAACAACTCTCTCTCCCCCCACTCTCTTTCTACTCTCCCAACACTCTCTCTCCCCCACTCTCTTTTCTACTCTCCTAACACCTCTCTCTCCCCCACTCTCTTTTCTACTCTCCCAACAACTCTCTCTCCCCACTCTCTTTCTACTCTCCCAACACCTCTCTCCCCCACTCTCTTTTCTACTCTCCTAACACCTCTCTCTCCCCCCACTCTGTTTTCTACTTCTCCCAACACCTCTCTCTCCCCACTCTCTTTTCTACCTTCCCAATACCTCTCTCCCCACTCTCTCCCCCACTCTCTTTTCTACTCTCCCAACACCTCTCATTCTCCCCCACTCTCTTTTATTCTCTCCCAACAACTCTCTCTCCCCACTCTCTTTTCTACTCTCCCAACACCTCTCTCCCCATTCTTTCCCCAACTCTCTTTTCTACTCTCCAAACACCTCTCTCTCTCCCCCCACTCTCTTTTCTACTCTCCCAACACCTCCCTGTCCCCCACTCTCTCCCCACTCTTTTCTACTCTCCCAACACCTCTCATTCTCCACCACTCTCTTTCCTTCTCTCCCAACACCTCTCTCTCCCCCACTCTCTTTTCTACTCTCCCATCACCTCTCTCTCCCCCACTCTCTTTTCTTCTTTCCCAACACCTCGCTCTCCCCAACTCTCTTTTCTTCTCTCCCAACACCTCTCTCTCCCCCACTCTCTTTTCTACTCTCCCAACACCTCTCTGTCCCCCACTCTCTCCCCCACTCTCTTTTCTACTCTTCCAACACCTCTCTCTCTCTGCCACTCTCTTTTCTACTCTTCCAACACCTCTCTCTCTCTGCCACTCTCTTTTCTACTCTCCCAACACCTCTCTCTCCCCCCCACTCTCTTTTCTACTCTCCCAACACCTCTCTCTCCCCATTCTTTCCCCAACTCTCTTTTCTACTCTCCGAACACCTCTCTCTCTCCCCCACTCTCTTTTCTAATCTCCCAACACCTCTCTCTGTCCCCCACTCCCTTTTCTACTCTCCCAACAACTCTCTCTCCCACATTCTCTCCCCAACTCTCTTTTCTTCTCTCCCAACACCTCTCAATCCCCTAGTCTCTTTTCTACTCTCCCAACACCTCTCTCTCCCCCACTCTCTTTTCTTCTCTCCCAACAACTCTCTCTCCCCCACTCTCTTTTCTACTCTCCCAACACCTCTCTCTCTCCCCGACTCTCTTTTCTACTCTTCCAACACCTCTCTCTCTCCCCCACTCCCTTTTCTACTCTTCCAACACCTCTCTCTCTCTGCCACTCTCTTTTCTACTTTCCCAACACCTCTCTCTCCCCGACTCCCTTTTCTACTCTTCCAACACGTCTCTCTCTCCCCCACTCTCTTTTCTACTCTTCCAACACCTCTCTCTCTCTGCCACTCTCTTTTCTACTCTCCCAACACCTCTCTCTCCCCAACTCTCTTTTCTACTCTCCCAACACCTCTCTCTCTCCCCCCACTCTCTTTTCTACTCTCCCAACACCTCTCTCTCTCCATTCTTTCCCCAACTCTCTTTTCTACTCTCCCAACACCTCTCTCTCTCCCACTCTCTTTTCTACTCTCCCAACACCTCTCTCTCTCTGCCACTCTCTTTTCTACTCTCCCAACACCTCTCTCTCTCCCCCACTCTCTTTTCTACTCTCCTAACACCTCTCTCTCCCCCACTCTCTTTTCTACTCTCCCAACACCTCTCTCTCCCCCACTCTCTTTTCTACTCTCCCAATACCTCTCTCCCCCCACTCTCTCCCCCACTCTCTTTTCTACTCTCCCAACACCTCTCATTCTCCCCCACTCTCTTTTCTTCTCTCCCAACAACTCTCTCTCCCCCACTCTCTTTTCTACTCTCCCAACACCTCTCTCTCCCCCCCACTCTCTTTTCTACTCTCCTAACACCTCTCTCTCCCCCACTCTCTTTTCTACTCTCCCAACACCTCTCTCTCCCCCACTCTCTTTTCTACCTTCCCAATACCTCTCTCCCCCACTCTCTCCCCCACTCTCTTTTCTACTCTCCCAACACCTCTCATTCTCCCCCACTCTCTTTTCTTCTCTCCCAACAACTCTCTCTCCCCCACTCTCTTTTCTACTCTCCCAACACCTCTCTCTCCCCCCCACTCTCTTTTCTACTCTCCTAACACCTCTCTCTCCCCCACTCTCTTTTCTACTCTCCCAACACCTCTCTCTCCCCCACTCTCTTTTCTACCTTCCCAATACCTCTCTCCCCCACTCTCTCCCCCACTCTCTTTTCTACTCTCCCAACACCTCTCATTCTCCCCCACTCTCTTTTCTTCTCTCCCAACAACTCTCTCTCCCCCACTCTCTTTTCTACTCTCCCAACACCTCTCTCTCTCCCCGACTCTCTTTTCTACTCTTCCAACACCTCTCTCTCTCCCCCACTCCCTTTTCTACTCTTCCAACACCTCTCTCTCTCTGCCACTCTCTTTTCTACTTTCCCAACACCTCTCTCTCCCCGACTCCCTTTTCTACTCTTCCAACACGTCTCTCTCTCCCCCACTCTCTTTTCTACTCTTCCAACACCTCTCTCTCTCTGCCACTCTCTTTTCTACTCTCCCAACACCTCTCTCTCCCCAACTCTCTTTTCTACTCTCCCAACACCTCTCTCTCTCCCCCACTCTCTTTTCTACTCTCCCAACACCTCTCTCTCCCCATTCTTTCCCCAACTCTCTTTTCTACTCTCCCAACACCTCTCTCTCCCACTCTCTTTTCTACTCTCCCAACACCTCTCTCTCTGCCACTCTCTTTTCTACTCTCCCAACACCTCACTCTCTCCCCCACTCTCTTTTCTACTCTCCCAACACCTCTCTCTCTCCCCACTCTCTTTTCTACTCTCCTAACACCTCTCTCTCCCCCACTCTCTTTTCTACTCTCCCAACACTCTCTCTCCCCCACTCTCTTTTCTACTCTCCCAATACCTCTCTCCCCCACTCTCTCCCCCACTCTCTTTTCTACTCTCCCAACACCTCTCATTCTCCACCACTCTCTTTCCTTCTCTCCCAACACCTCTCTCCCCCACTCTCTTTTCTACTCTCCCAACATCTCTCTCTCCCCCGACTCCGTTTTCTACTCTTCCAACACCTCTCTCTCTCTGCCACTCTCTTTTCTACTCTTCCAACACCTCTCTCTCTCTGCCACTCTCTTTTCTACTCTCCCAACACCTCTCTCTCTCCCCCACTCTCTTTTCTACTCTCCCAACACCTCTCTCTCCCCATTCTTTCCCCAACTCTCTTTTCTACTCTCCGAACACCTCTCTCTCTCCCCCACTCTCTTTTCTAATCTCCCAACACCTCTCTCTCTCCCCCACTCCCTTTTCTACTCTCCCAACAACTCTCTCCCACATTCTCTCCCCAACTCTCTTTTCTTCTCTCCCAACACCTCTCCCTCCCCCAGTCTCTTTTCTACTCTCCCAACACCTCTCTCTCCCCCACTCTCTTTTCTACTCTCCCAACACCTCTCTCTCTCTGCCACTCTCTTTTCTACTCTCCCAACACCTCACTCTCTCCCCCACTCTCTTTTCTACTCTCCCAACACCTCTCTCTCTCCCCCACTCTCTTTTCTACTCTCCTAACACCTCTCTCTCCCCCACTCTCTTTTCTACTCTCCCAACACCTCTCTCTCCCCCACTCTCTTTTCTACTCTCCCAATACCTCTCTCCACCACTCTCTCCCCCACTCTCTTTTCTTCTCTCCCAACAACTCTCTCTCCCCCACTCTCTTTTCTACTCTCCCAACACCTCTCTCTCTCCCCCACTCTCTTTTCTACTCTCCTAACACCTCTCTCTCCCCCACTCTCTTTTCTACTCTCCCAACACCTCTCTCTCCCCCACTCTCTTTTCTACTCTCCCAATACCTCTCTCCCCCACTCTCTCCCCCACTCTCTTTTCTACTCTCCCAACACCTCTCATTCTCCCCCACTCTCTTTTCTTCTCTTCCAACAACTCTCTCTCCCCCACTCTCTTTTCTACTCTCCCAACACCTCTCTCTCTCCCGACTCTCTTTTCTACTCTTCCAACACCTCTCTCTCTCCCCCACTCCCTTTTCTACTCTTCCAACACCTCTCTCTCTCTGCCACTCTCTTTTCTACTCTTCCAACACCTCTCTCTCTCTGCCACTCTCTTTTCTACTTTCTCAACACCTCTCTCTCCCCGACTCCCTTTTCTACTCTTCCAACACGTCTCTCTCTCTGCCACTCTCTTTTCTACTCTTCCAACACCTCTCTCTCTGCCACTCTCTTTTCTACTCTCCCAACACCTCTCTCTCCCCAACTCTCTTTTCTACTCTCCCAACACCTCTCTCTCTCCCCCACTCTCTTTTCTACTCTCCCAACACCTCTCTCTCCCCATTCTTTCCCCAACTCTCTTTTCTACTCTCCCAACACCTCTCTCTCTCCCACTCTCTTTTCTACTCTCCCAACACCTCTCTCTCTCCCCACTCTCTTTTCTACTCTCCCAACACCTCTCTCTCCCCCACTCTCTTTTCTACTCTCCCAATACCTCTCTCCACCACTCTCTCCCCCACTCTCTTTTCTTCTCTCCCAACAACTCTCTCTCCCCCACTCTCTTTTCTACTCTCCCAACACCTCTCTCTCTCCCCCACTCTCTTTTCTACTCTCCTAACACCTCTCTCTCCCCCACTCTCTTTTCTACTCTCCCAACACCTCTCTCTCCCCCACTCTCTTTTCTACTCTCCCAATACCTCTCTCCCCCACTCTCTCCCCCACTCTCTTTTCTACTCTCCCAACACCTCTCATTCTCCCCCACTCTCTTTTCTTCTCTCCCAACAACTCTCTCTCTCCCCCACTCTCTTTTCTACTCTCCCAACACCTCTCTCTCTCCCGACTCTCTTTTCTACTCTTCCAACACCTCTCTCTCTCCCCCACTCCCTTTTCTACTCTTCCAACACCTCTCTCTCTCTGCCACTCTCTTTTCTACTCTTCCAACACCTTTCTCTCTCTGCCACTCTCTTTTCTACTTTCTCAACACCTCTCTCTCCCCGACTCCCTTTTCTACTCTTCCAACACGTCTCTCTCTCTGCCACTCTCTTTTCTACTCTTCCAAAACCTCTCTCTCTCTGCCACTCTCTTTTCTACTCTCCCAACACCTCTCTCTCCCCAACTCTCTTTTCTACTCTCCCAACACCTCTCTCTCTCCCCCACTCTCTTTTCTACTCTCCCAACACCTCTCTCTCCCCATTCTTTCCCCAACTCTCTTTTCTACTCTCCCAACACCTCTCTCTCTCCCACTCTCTTTTCTACTCTCCCAACACCTCTCTCTCTCTGCCACTCTCTTTTCTACTCTCCCAACACCTCACTCTCTCCCCCACTCTCTTTTCTACTCTCCCAACACTCTCTCTCGCCCACTCTCTTTTCTACTCTCCTAACACCTCTCTCCCCACTCTCTTTTCTACTCTCCCAACACCTCTCTCTCCCCACTCTTTTCTACTCTCCCAATACCTCTCTCCCCCACTCTCTCCCCCACTCTCTTTTCTACTCTCCCAACACCTCTCATTCTCCCCACTCTCTTTTCTTCTCTCCCAACAACTCTCTCTCCCCACTCTCTTTCTACTCTCCCAACACTCTCTCTCCCCACTCTCTTTTCTACTCTCCTAACACCTCTCTCTCCCCAACTCTATTTTCTACTCTCCCAACACCTCTCTCTCCCCCCCACTCTCTTTTCTACTCTCCCAATACCTCTCTCCCCCACTCTCTCCCCCACTCTCTTTTCTACTCTCCCAACACCTCTCATTCTCCCCCACTCTCTTTTCTACTCTCCCAACACCTCTCTCTCTCCCCCACTCTCTTTTCTACTCTCCTAACACCTCTCTCTCCCCAACTCTCTTTTCTACTCTCCCAACACCTCTCTCTCCCCCACTCTCTTTTCTACTCACCCAATACCTCTCTACCCCACTCTCTCCCCCACTCTCTTTTCTACTCTCCCAACACCTCTCATTCTCCCCCACTCTCTTTTCTACTCTCCCAACACCTCTCTCTCTCCCCGACTCTCTTTTCTACTCTTCCAACACGTCTCTCTCTCCCCCACTCCCTTTTCTACTCTTCCAACACCTCTCTCTCTCTGCCACTCTCTTTTCTACTCTTCCAACATCTCTCTCTCTCAGCACTCTCTTTTCTACTTTCCCAACACCTCTCTCTCCCCGACTCCCTTTTCTACTCTTCCAACACCTCTCTCTCTCTGCCACTCTCTTTTCTACTCTTCCAACACCTCTCTCTCTCTGCCACTCTCTTTTCTACTCTCCCAACACCTCTCTCTCCCCAACTCTCTTTTCTACTCTCCCAACACCTCTCTCTCTCCCCCACTCTCTTTTCTACTCTCCCAACACCTCTCTCTCCCCATTCTTTCCCCAACTCTCTTTTCTACTCTCCCAACACCTCTCTCTCTCCCACTCTCTTTTCTACTCTCCCAACACCTCTCTCTCTCTGCCACTCTCTTTTCTACTCTCCCAACACCTCACTCTCTCCCCCACTCTCTTTTCTACTCTCCCAACACCTCTCTCTCCCCCACTCTCTTTTCTACTCTCCTAACACCTCTCTCTCCCCCACTCTCTTTTCTACTCTCCCAACACCTCTCTCTCCCCCACTCTCTTTTCTACTCTCCCAATACCTCTCTCCCCCACTCTCTCCCCCACTCTCTTTTCTACTCTCCCAACACCTCTCATTCTCCCCCACTCTCTTTTCTTCTCTCCCAACAACTCTCTCTCCCCCACTCTCTTTTCTACTCTCCCAACACCTCTCTCTCCCCCACTCTCTTTTCTACTCTCCCAACACCTCTCTCTCTGCCACTCTCTTTTCTACTCTCCCAACACCTCTCTTTTATTTATTTTTTATTTCACCTTTATTTAACCAGGTAGGCTAGTTGAGAACACCTTTATTTAACCAGGTAGGCTAGTTGAGAACACCTTTATTTAACCAGGTAGGCTAGTTGAGAACACCTTTATTTAACCAGGTAGGCTAGTTGAGAACACCTTTATTTAACCAGGTAGGCTAGTTGAGAACACCTTTATTTAACCAGGGAGGCTAGTTGAGAACACCTTTATTTAACCAGGTAGGCTAGTTGAGAACACCTTTATTTAACCAGGTAGGCTAGTTGAGAACAAGTTCTCATTTGCAACTGCGACCTGGCCAAGATAAAGCATAGCAGTGTGAACAGACAACACAGAGTTACACATGGAGTAAACAATTAACAAGTCAATAACACAGTAGAAAAAAGGGGGAGTCTATATACAATGTGTGCAAAAGGCATGAGGTAGGCGAATAATTACAATTTTGCAGATTAGCACTGGAGTGATACATGATCAGATGGTCATGTACAGGTAGAGATATTGGTGTGCAAAAGAGCAGAAAAGTAAATAAATAAAAACAGTATAAAAACAGTATGGGAATGAGGTAGGTGAAAATGGGTCGGCTATTTACCAATAGACTATGTACAGCAGCAGCGATCGGTTAGCTGCTCAGATAGCTGATGTTTGAAGTTGGTAAGGGAGATAAAAGTCTCCAACTTCAGCGATTTTTGCAATTCGTTCCAGTCACAGGCAGCAGAGTACTGGAACGAATGGTGGCCAAATGAGGTGTTGGCTTTAGGGATGATCAGTGAGATACACCTGCTGGAGCGCGTGCTACGGATGGGTGTTGCCATCGTGACCAGTGAACTGAGATAAGGCGGAGCTTTACCTAGCATGGACTTGTAGATGACCTGGAGCCAGTGGGTATGGCGACGAATATGTAGCGAGGGCCAGCCGACTAGAGCATACAAGTCGCAGTGGTGGGTGGTATAAGGTGCTTTAGTGACAAAACGGATGGCACTGTGATAGACTGCATCCAGTTTGCTGAGTAGAGTGTTGGAAGCCATTTTGTAGATGACATCGCCGAAGTCGAGGATCGGTAGGATAGTCAGTTTTACTAGGGTAAGCTTGGCGGCGTGAGTGAAGGAGGCTTTGTTGCGGAATAGAAAGCCGACTCTTGATTTGATTTTCGATTGGAGATGTTTGATATGAGTCTGGAAGGAGAGTTTGCAGTCGTGCCAGACACCTAGGTACTTATAGATGTCCACATATTCGAGGTCGGAACCATCCAGGGTGGTGATGCTAGTCGGGCATGCGGGTGCAGGCAGCGATCGGTTGAAAAGCATGCATTTGGTTTTACTAGCGTTTAAGAGCAGTTGGAGGCCACGGAAGGAGTGTTGTATGGCATTGAAGCTCGTATGGAGGTTAGATAGCACAGTGTCCAATGACGGGCAGAAAGTATATAGAATGGTGTCGTCTGCGTAGAGGTGGATCAGGGAATCGCCCGCAGCAAGAGCAACATCATTGATATATACAGAGAAAAGAGTCGGCCCGAGAATTGAACCCTGTGGCACCCCCATAGAGACTGCCAGAGGACCGGACAACATGCCCTCCGATTTGACACACTGAACTCTGTCTGCAAAGTAATTGGTGAACCAGGCAAGGCAGTCATCCGAAAAACCGAGGCTACTGAGTCTGCCGATAAGAATATGGTGATTGACAGAGTCGAAGGCCTTGGCAAGGTCGATGAAGACGGCTGCACAGTACTGTCTTTTATCGATGGCGGTTATGATATCGTTTAGTACCTTGAGTGTGACTGAGGTGCACCCGTGACCGGCTCGGAAACCAGATTGCACAGCGGAGAAGGTAGTGGGATTCGAGATGGTCAGTGACCTGGTTGTTGACTTGGCTTTTGAAGACCTTAGATAGGCAGGGCAGAATGAAGCATATCCCAGTTTAGGTCACCTAACAGAACAAACTCTGAAGCTAGATGGGGGACGATCAAGTCACAAATGGTATCCAGGGCACAGCTGGGAGCTGAGGGGGGTCGGTAGCAGGCGGCAACAGTGAGAGACTTATTTCTGGAGAGAGTAATTTTCAAAATTAGTAGTTCGAACTGTTTGGGTATGGACCTGGAAAGTATGACATTACTTTGCAGGCTATCTCTGCAGTAGACTGCAACTCCTCCCCCTTTGGCAGTTCTATCTTGACGGAAGATGTTATAGTTGGGTATGGAAATCTCTGAATTTTTGGTGGCCTTCCTGAGGTCACCGCATGTGTGGGAGGTGGGACAAAGGAGGTAACAGGGGTATGAAGAGTGGAACTAGGGGCTCCATTGTGAACTAAAACAATGATCACTAACCTGAACAACAGTATACAAGGCATATTGACATTTGAGAGAGACATACAGCGAGGCATACAGTAATCACAGGTGTTGAATTGGGAAAGCTAGCTAAAACAGTAGGTGAGACAACAACAGCTAGTCAGCTAGCACAACAACAGCAGGTAAAATGGCGTTGACTAGGCAACGGGGCCGACAGATAAAACAAACAAGCAGAATGGAGTACCGTGATTAATGGACAGTCCAGCGTGCATCAGCTATGTAGCCAAGAGATCAGTGTCCAGGGGGCAGCGGTGGATGGGGCAGGGGGGCTGGACTGGCGAGTGTTATCCAGGTTAAAAAAAACTAACAATGACTAAATAGCTTGTAGCTAGTTAGCTGGTTAGCGTCTGGAGGTTCTTGAGTGTGTTCTAAAATATTAAAAATAATAGTGATTCCGTATCACATTGGGTGAGGCAGGTTTCCGGAAGGTATAAACAATTTAAAAATCAAAAAGAGATAGAAAGTAAATATGGGTTCAGAGAGTGTTTGGGACGCGGCGATTCAGACGGTTAGCAGGCCTGTGCTAACAAGCTAACAGTTCGTAGGCCCGGGCTAGACAGGGTAGCAGGGGTGTGCTACAGGTGCTCTGGCCGGGCTAGCTTCAAGCTAAGTGGGTGGAAACGCTAGCCAAGGGTAATCATCCGGGGTTGCAGTTTAGCTAGATAGCTAGTTGTGAAGATCCAGCTGAAAAATGTTCCGTTTGCGGTGGGAATCCGGGGATGAAAAATAAATAGGTCCGTTATGCTCTGGTTAGAGTCGCGTTGTTCGAACTGGCGAGAGCTTTCCGGGCTAAAGGTTAGCTTTTCTACTCTCCCCTACACCTCTCTCTCTCCCCCACTCTCTTTTCTACTCTCCCAGTCAGTCTCTTTCTCCCCACTCTCTCCCCCATTCTCTTTTCTACTCTCCCAACCCCTCTCTCTCTCCCCCACTCTCTCCCCCATTCTCTTTTCTACTCTCCCAACCCCTCTCTCTCTCCCTCACTCTCTCCCCCATTCTCTCTTCTACTCTCCCAACCCCTCTCTCTCTCCCTCACTCTCTCCCCCATTCTCTTTTCTACTCTCCCAACCCCTCTCTCTCTCCCTCACTCTGTCCCTCTCCTCCCACATCCATATGAAAGACATAAAATATGAATCACAGTATGTTAACCTTTTTCCACCACTCCTATTCTTTATTCATTACATTTACATAATGCAGATGGATATAATTAATATGCCATTCCTATCCACATAGTCTGGGACATGACAATGTCGCCTTACAAACACGATATAATAATGGAAGTCTCATGATAAAATAAAATAGTTTTGTATTTATCATCTCTCTTCATCTGTTTGTTTTTTCTAAAATTCTGGCTCGGTGTATTGCTCACTAGTTTTAATGGTACTTCAGAGGAGAAGTCCTTCACCATTCACATCTACTCAAGATTAGCACATCTGCCTCCCTGTGTAGATTGTTTAGTATAGGTACAATATAAAAAACACTAATGAGTTACCCGTAGAGACCATGGTTGATTGCATCTCAGATTATTTATAGTTTATGTTTAGATAGCAGCCTGGCAGGCGTCACCTTGGAGACCAGTAGCAGGCTGAGATCTTAAGCATTCTGTTGTTGTCGTGAGAAAAAAAGCAGAGCGATATCTGTCTCTGTCGTTTCAAATGACGAGAAGAGGACATGCGGAAAACATTTTAAATATTGTTTTTGTTCCTAAATCTTTTTTTAACAAACATTCACAAACATTAAGGTAGCCAGTACAATTATCTGTAGTTTAAACTCTAAGGATCCGCCTATTTTTTTTCAATTTTGCCTAAAATGAGATACCCAAATCTAACTGCCTGTAACTCAGGCCCTGAAGCAAGGATATGCAGATTCTTGGTACCATTTGAAAGGAAACACTTTGAAGTTTGTGGAAATGTGAAAGGAATGTAGTAGAATATAACACAATAGATCTGGTAAAAGATAATACAAAGATAAAAACCAACCGTTCTTATTTTTTTGTACCATCATCTTTGAAATTCAAGAGAAAGGCCATAATGTATTATTCCAGCCCAGGTGCAGTTTAGATTCTGGCCACTAGATGGCAACATTGTATGTGCAAAGTGTTATACTGATCCAATGAAACATTGCATTTCTGTTCAAAGTTAAGCATCAAGACTGTCCAACTGTTCCGTCCGCTAGGGACATTTTCCTTTATGACGTCATTGGTAATCAATGTATGATTCATTCTGTGTATATGTAATTCTGTGTGGTTAATTAGGTATTTAGTAAATATATAATTCAACCCAATATTGTATTGCTGATTCAGCTAGTTAGCCAGGGTTCGTGAAGATAACCAATAATTCTACGATGTTCAGATGAGACTGAAATAAGGTGATGATTAATTTTGACTGCTATTGATGTAAAATATTACTAGGTCTTTAAGAGTTTATTCGGAAGATACTGAATGAACCCATATGGCTCTAGTCAAAAGTAGTTCACTATTTAATGAAATGGGTGTGATTTGGGACACAGACAAAATACGTTGAAGTTACTGTCTGGTCAGCAGTTTCTCAGCAGACAGAGATGTAGTTAGAGGGATGATTGATATTATATTTAATACCCAGAGTTATTATTGGACCAGACAGAAGGAGAGGTGTCCATACAGCAGACAGAGATGTAGTTAGAGGGAAGATTGATATTATATTTACTACCCAGAGTTATTATTGGACCAGACAGAAGGAGAGGTTTCCATAAAGTAGACAGAGATGTAGTTAGAGGGATGATTGATATTATATTTACTACCCAGAGTTATTATTGGACCAGACAGAAGGAGAGGTTTCCATACAGTAGACAGAGATGTAGTTAGAGGGATGATTGATATTATATTTACTACCCAGAGTGATTATTGGACCAGACAGAAGGAGAGGTTTTGAAGACTTCCCCCCACCACTACAGTTGACTAATGCAGTTTCATCTTGTCACTTAATGAATTAGATTCTTATTTAAATCTGCACAAGTAATGAGATGAATTCAAATGATATAGCAGAGACTGTGCATTAATTCACGCAGGCAAACACACGTGCCCGTACACACAGACAGACAGACAGACAGACAGACAGACAGACAGGCGCGCGCGCACACACACACACACACACACACACACACACACACACACACACACACACACACACACACACACACACACACACACACACACACACACACACACACACACACACACACACACACACACACACACACAGCCTCCAACCAGCAGCAGAGTTGGAGTTGGTTAAAGGCGCTAGTCTCCCGTCCTGACAGCACTGCAGCGACTGGCTGAGGAACGGGATCCCATTAGTGCTCAAAATGGCTTAAAAATGCCACAGTCACGCTACCCATTACGGCTCAAAATGTCACAGTCCCATGTTGTTAACAACGCTTTATTACTGCTGGCAAAATGACAGGAACTAACTACTGCAGTGGAGCGGACACTGACAGGTTTTTTCATACAATATACTTTATTGAAGCTACACAATACACTAAGAAAATGTTCCATTCACTAACTACATGTCGTGTCAATGTCTTGGTTAAATTACATGTTAGTTAAACTGACCCCCCAAAAAAAAAAACCTGTTGTTTTAAAATCTCTAAATCCTATGTAAAATATCTTTGATAACAAATCTTGTGAAATGACATGCTCTTACAAACAAAAGGAAATACATGTTGAGCTACGGTAGGTGTAGTATTGTGGAGAAACAGGTGGCTGTTCAGCTGCCATTGTGTTGATGAGAGTGGAATACGGACGTGGTCTAACTACGGTATCATGTTGACACTTTGCTTTAGTCTCCTAGGTAACGGCAGTTGTGTAATTCCATATTATTACCTGACCAGAAGTTGAACCAGTCCATTGTTGCGTGTTTCACAACAACACTTATTGTGAAGCAGAGGGTGTGTCATCGAGGTTAGTGATGCTGGAGAAGAGAAGCTGGACCTGTCTAGGAAAAAGCTGAAAGATAAGGGCTGCCAACGCCACAACCTACATCATTCCTGACTATGTGTATCTATGTGTATGAGGTCTATAATGCTGCTAAAAGAGTTAAATAAGAGGACCTTTCCAGTGAGACATCCAACCATAGACCTCTCATCTCCATCTGTTAAGTTCCTCTCACTCACTCACTCATTCACTCACTCATTCACTCACTCATTCACTCACTCACTCACTCACTCACTCACTCACTCACTCACTCACTCACTCACTCACTCACTCACTCACTCACTCACTCACTCACTCACTCACTCACTCATCTCCATCTGTTAAGTTCCCCTCACTCACTCACTCACTCACTCACTCACTCACTCACTCACTCACTCACTCACTCACTCACTCACTCACTCACTCACTCACTCACTCTCTCACTCACTCATCTCCATCTGTTAAGTTCCCCTCACTCACTCACTCACTCACTCACTCACTCACTCACCACTCACTCACTCACTCACTCACTCACTCACTCACTCATCTCCATCTGTTAAGTTCCCCTCACTCACTCACTCACTCACTCACTCACTCACTCCTCACTCACTCACTCACTCACTCACTCATCTCCATCTGTTAAATTCCCCTCACTCACTCACTCACTCACTCACTCACTCACTCACTCACTCACTCACTCACTCACTCACTCATCTCCATCTGTTAAGTTCCCTCACTCACTCACTCACTCACTCACTCACTCACTCACTCACTCACTCACTCACTCACTCACTCACTCACTCACTCACTCACTCACTCACTCACTCACTCACTCACTCACTCACTCACTCACTCACTCACTCACTCACTCACTCACTCACTCACTCACTCACTCACTCACTCACTCACTCACTCACTCACTCACTCACTCACTCACTCACTCACTCACTCACTCACTCACTCACTCACTCACTCACTCACTCATCTCCAAGATTCCTGGCCATGTGTATGTGGTCTATACACTCCTAAGATAATAGGCCTTACGTCAACATTCCCCAAGCAGTCACTTCCTGACTCTTGGACGTCTCTTCTCATTTGTTTAGATTCCCCCGTCCACCCCCTTCCTCTGTATCTGAATCAGATGAATACAATCTAGCATGCCAGGGAATCAAACAGGAATCAAACAGGAATCAAACAGGAATCCAACAGGAATCAAACAGGAACATGGAATCTGCATGGCAAAACAGCTAGTTCACAGATCCTAGACTGACTGACATGTATTTACATGACTGTGAAGTATATTTGTATTTACATGACTGTGAAGTATAGTTGTATTTACATGACTGTGAAGTATAGTTGTATTTACATGACTGTGAAGTATAGTTGTATTTACATGACTGTGAAGTATAGTTGTATTTACATGACTGTGAAGTATAGTTGTATTTACATGACTGTGAAGTATAGTTGTATTTACATGACTGTGAAGTATAGTTGTATTTACATGACTGTGAAGTATAGTTGTATTTACAGGACTGTGAAGTATAGTTGCATTTACATGACTGTGAAGTATATTTGTATTTACATGACTGTGAAGTATAGTTGTATTTACATGACTGTGAAGTATAGTTCTATTTACATGACTGTGAAGTATAGTTGTATTTACATGACTGTGAAGTATAGTTGTATTTACATGATTGTGAAGTATAGTTGTATTTACATGACCGTGAAGTATAGTTGTATTTACATGACTGTGAAGAATGCCTGCCTGACCACACTGCCTGCCCCCGACCCTGAGCCTGCCTGACTGACCACACTGCCTGCCTCTGACCCTGAGCCTGCCTGCCTGACTGACCACACTGCCTGCCCCTGACCCTGAGCCTGCCTGCCTGACCACACTGCCTGCCCCTGACCCTGAGCCTGCCTGCCTGACCACACTGCCTGCCCCTGACCCTGACCCTGACACTGAGCCTGCCTGCCTGACCACACTGCCTGCCCCTGACCCTGACCCTGAGCCTGCCTGCCTGACCACACTGCCTGCCCCTGACCCTGACCCTGCCTGCCTGACCACACTGCCTGCCCCTGACCCTGAGCCTGCCTGCCTGACCACACTGCCTGCCCCTGACCCTGACCCTGCCTGCCTGACCACACTGCCTGCCCCTGAGCCTGACCCTGACACTGAGCCTGCCTGCCTGACCACACTGCCTGCCCCTGACCCTGACCCTGACCATGAGCCTGCCTGCCTGACCACACTGCCTGCCCCTGACCCTGACCCTGCCTGCCTGACCACACTGCCTGCCCCTGACCCTGAGCCTGCCTGCCTGACCACACTGCCTGCCCCTGACCCTGACCCTGCCTGCCTGACCACACTGCCTGCCCCTGAGCCTGCCTGCCTGACCACACTGCCTGCCCCTGCCCCTGAGCCTGCCTACCTGACCACACTGCCTACCCCTGAGCCTGCCTGCTTGACCACACTGCCTGCCCCTGCCCCTGAGCCTGCCTACCTGACCACACTGACTACCCCTGAGCCTGCCTGCCTGACCACACTGCCTACCCCTGACCCTGAGCCTGCCTGCCTGACCACACTGCCTGCACCTGACCCTGAGTCTGCCTGCCTGACCACACTGCCTGCGCCTGACCCTGAGCCTACCTGCCCGACCACACTGCCTGCCCCTGACCCTGAGCCTGCCTGCCTGACCACACTGCCTGCCCCTGCCCCTGAGCCTGCCTACCTGACCACACTGCCTACCCCTGAGCCTGCCTACCTGACCACACTGCCTGCCCCTGACCCTGCCTGCCTGCCAGACCACACTGCCTGCCCCTGACCCTGCCTGCCTGCCTGACCACACTGCCTGCCCCTGACCCTGCCTGCCTGCCAGACCACACTGCCTGCCCCTGACCCTGCCTGCCTGCCTGACCACACTGCCTGCCCCTGACCCTGCCTGCCTGCCTGACCACTGCCTGCCCCTGACCCTGCCTGCCTGACCACACTGCCTACCCCCCCTGACCCTGAGCCTGCCTGCCTGACCACACTGCCTGCCCCTGACCCTGCCTGCCTGACCACACTGCCTACCCCTGACCCTGACCCTGAGCCTGCCTGCCTGACCACACTGCCTACCCCTGACCCTGAGCCTGCCTGCCTGACCACACTGCCTGCCCCTGACCCTGACCCTGCCTGCCTGACCACACTGCCTGCCCCTGAGCCTGCCTGCCTTATCACACTGCCTGCGCCTGACCCTGAGCCTGCCTGCCTGACCACACTGCCTGCCCCTGCCCCTGAGTCTGCCTGCCTGACCACACTGCCTACCCCTGACTCTGAGCCTGCCTGCCTGACCACACTGCCTGCCCCTGAGCCTGAGCCTGCCTGCCTGACCACACTGCCTACCCCTGAGCCTGCCTGCTTGACCACACTGCCTACCCCTGACCCTGAGCCTGCCTGCCTGACCACACTGCCTGCCCCTGACCCTGACCCTGAGCCTGCCTGACCACACTGCCTACCCCTGAGCCTGCCTGCTTGACCACACTGCCTAACCCTGACCCTGACCCTGAGCCTGCCTGACCACACTGCCTACCCCTGACCCTGAGCCTGCCTGCCTGACCACACTGCCTGCCCCTGACCCTGACCCTGAGCCTGCCTGACCACACTGCCTACCCCTGAGCCTGCCTGCTTGACCACACTGCCTGCCCCTGACCCTGACCCTGAGCCTGCCTGACCACACTGCCTACCCCTGAGCCTGCCTGCCTGACCACACTGCCTACCCCTGACCCTGAGCCTGCCTGACCACACTGCCTACCCCTGACCCTGAGCCTGCCTGCCTGACCACACTGCCTGCCCCTGACCCTGACCCTGAGCCTGCCTGACCACACTGCCTACCCCTGAGCCTGCCTGCTTGACCACACTGCCTGCCCCTGACCCTGACCCTGAGCCTGCCTGACCACACTGCCTACCCCTGAGCCTGCCTGCTTGACCACACTGCCTGACCCTGACCCTGAGCCTGCCTGCCTGACCACACTGCCTGCCCCTGAGCCTGAGCCTGCCTGCCTGACAACACTGCCTACCCCTGAGCCTGCCTGCCTGACCACACTACCTACCCCTGACCCTGAGCCTGCCTGCCTGACCACCACACTGCCTGCCTCTGACCCTGAGCCTGCCTGACTGACCACACTGCCTACCCCTGACCCTGAGCCTGCCTGCCTGACCACACTGCCTGCCTCTGACCCTGAGCCTGCCTGACTGACCACACTGCCTACCCCTGACCCTGAGCCTGCCTGCCTGACCAAACTGCCTGCCCCTGACCCTGAGCCTGCCTGACTGACCACACTGTCTGACCCTGACCCTGAGCCTGCCTGCCTGACCACACTGCCTGCCCCTGACCCTGCCTGCCTGACCACACTGCCTGCCCCTGACCCTGAGCCTGCCTGCCTGACCACACTGCCTGCCCCTGACCCTGATCCCCCTCTGGTTTCCTGACCTCTGACCTGCCTTGACCTGCCCCTGTTGGACTATTATATCATTGTTTATTCAACGTGGTCTGCATCTGGCTCTTAACTTCATACCTGATTGGTTTGTCCAGTTAATTCATGTATTTTTTAATTCATACTTGTTTCTGTACTGTTTGCCAACTTCTTATGTAAAGAAACTGGTACCTATTGACAATAGTTGTACTATATTACTGTATGCTACTAGTTTCAAGACGTTTTTATGAGATTCTCCTTCATTCTAAGAATATGCAGAAAATAACATTCAGATTCTAAATGAGAACATGTACAAAGGAACACTGAGTTCAAGTACCATTCAGTTTTCTGTGCTTCTCTCTCTCTCTCTCTCTCTCTCTCTCTCTCTCTCTCTCTCTCTCTCTCTCTCTCTCTGTAGTGGGAAGCTTATTAAATCTGCACGCTAGTGTAATAACCTATTATTTTTTGTCATATAAAAGTTTGCTCTCCTCCCTCCCCCCTCCTATCTCCCTCCTCTTCAATAGAGAGGCTGAACAGCTTGATGTTATCCTTGTAGCTTTGCCACAGAGAACAAAATGGCTTCCGGCGGAATGGTTTGAATGGAAACTATGGAAACTATGGAAACTATGGACCGCGCTCATCTCCAATATTCCGGAACCAACTTGGATACTATGGACCGGGCTCATCTCCAATATTCCGGAACCAATTTGGATACTATGGACCGGGCTCATCTCCAATATTCCGGAACCAACTTGGATACTATGGACCGGGCTCATCTCCAATATTCCGGAACCAACTTGGATACTATGGACCGGGCTCATCTCCAATATTCCGGAACCAACTTGGATACTATGGACCGGGCTCATCTCCAATATTCCGGAACCAACTTGGATACTATGGACCGGGCTCATCTCCAATATTCCGGAACCAACTTGGATACTATGGACCGGGCTCATCTCCAATATTCCGGAACCAATTTGGATACTATGGACCGGGCTCATCTCCAATATTCCGGAACCAACTTGGATACTATGGACCGGGCTCATCTCCAATATTCGGAACCAACTTGGATACTATGGACCGGGCTCATCTCCAATATTCGGAACCAACTTGGAAACTATGGACCGGGCTCATCTCCAATATTCCGGAACCAACTTGGATACTATGGACCGGGCTCATCTCCAATATTCGGAACCAATTTGGATACTATGGACCGGGCTCATCTCCAATATTCCGGAACCAACTTGGATACTATGGACCGGGCTCATCTCCAATATTCCGGAACCAACTTGGATACTATGGACCGGGCTCATCTCCAATATTCGGAACCAACTTGGATACTATGGACCGGGCTCATCTCCAATATTCTTGGATACTATGGGAACCAACTTGGATACTATGGACCGGGCTCATCTCCAATATTCCGGAACCAACTTGGATACTATGGACCGGGCTCATCTCCAATATTCGGAACCAACTTGGATACTATGGACCGGGCTCATCTCCAATATTCCGGAACCAACTTGGATACTATGGACAATATTGGGATACCAACTTGGATACTATGGCGCTCATCTCCAATATTCGGAACCAACTTGGATACTATGGACCGGGCTCATCTCCAATATTCCGGAACCAACTTGGATACTATGGACCGGGCTCATCTCCAATATTCGGAACCAACTTGGATACTATGGACCGGGCTCATCTCCAATATTCGGAACCAACTTGGATACTATGGACCGCGCTCATCTCCAATATTCCGGAACCAACTTGGATACTATGGACCGGGCTCATCTCCAATATTCCGGAACCAACTTGGATACTATGGACCGGGCTCATCTCCAATATTCCGGAACCAACTTGGAAACTATGGACCGGGCTCATCTCCAATATTCCGGAACCAACTTGGAAACTATGGACCGGGCTCATCTCCAATATTCCGGAACCAACTTGGATACTATGGACCGGGCTCATCTCCAATATTCGGAACCAACTTGGATACTATGGACCGGGCTCATCTCCAATATTCCGGAACCAACTTGGATACTATGGACCGGGCTCATCTCCAATATTCCGGAACCAACTTGGAAACTATGGACCGGGCTCATCTCCAATATTCCGGAAGCAACTTGAATATCTTCACTCAGAATCTATCACCACTTAATTTATTTTATTTTGTTATGTAGGCAGTTAAGAACAAATTCGTATTTACAAAGACGGCCTACCCTGGAAAAAACATGAACTCGGACGAACCTGGAGCCAATCTCCCCCTATAGTCAGTCAATCAATCAGAGCTCTTGTTCTAACTAGCGTCGCTGCATATTACACTACCTTGGATGTATCACAGTGACACCCTATTCCATATGTATTGCACTGCTTTCGACCAGAGTCGTATGGGGCTTAAGATGCCATTGAGGACATAGCCATATTCTCTGGCCAGACTAGGAGCGTGACGACGACGACGACGACGGGGGACCAACTTGAATATCTTCACTCAGAATCTATCACCACTTAATTTATTTTATTTTGTTATGTAGGCAGTTAAGAACAAATTCGTATGTACAAAGACGGCCTACCCTGGAAAAAACACTAACTCGGACGAACCTGGGTAAATTGGACAGAAATCACGATGACTCTTCTGACACACGAGTCAAGGCCTTCATAGTCCAACGTTAACAGATTAGCTGTCTGGGCGGCTGACATGATTTGACTGGCAGAGCGACAGAGCCCCGGCATCATCCCTCATCGTCTGTGACAAAGTCCCCTCACTTAGTGTCAGCTTAGATGTGAACTCTGCATGCCAGCCCCGATGGGAGATCTACCGACGACAGAAACAAGGAGCTTTTAGCCAAGGTTTCCAATCGTGTGGTTCTGGAAACAATCATTAAAGTGTGATTACAACTGGAGTTATTGCTCCCCTTGTTGAGAATATTAACGTGGGCATCCTACAGAATGCCTTTGCTAAAAGAAACACGTCAAATTACAATATGCAAACGATATGCAAATGTTTGGCCAATCACAAATAAGGCACATGTGAATGCCAGCCATATGAAAAAGTATCACATTCAATCATCATCAACCAACAAACGTAAAGTCATGTTGAACCTTGAAAACACGAAAGACCGCTTTTTAAGTTTTGCCAGCCAAGTACAACCACCTTTACAACCACCCCAGGAGGATCGGGTGGTTCAAAAGTAGAATTAACTCATGGTAGGTAATACTTTCTATTATTAGCTTAACTAGCTAGCTATGTTATCATTTGTTATTTAACTGTATATCCGTTCGAGTAAACTAGGCTTTTCTATTGCTGTTATGTTCCTTGACTTTTAATTCAAATATCGCCTGAACGTGAAGCGTCGTTGAACTGAACTGACGAGCTAGCAGCAGCTACCGTGGTACGTGCACGAGCACGGACGGCGTCGATTAAGCTGAGTGTCATTATTGTAACTTTTATAGCAATTGCACCCGTCAGATTTCAACCATTCAGGAGACGGAGTCCAAAGGCTGCAAACAGGGAGAAGTCGGCTGATAAACGAGGGTCTTCCTGATCGCTGAGCCTACGGTCCAGCTGCTGAACAGGATAGGTACATTGGCCCTATATCCATGTAGTACATGAGGAGACACTAGCGCTTGCTCTGTAAGTAAACTAGTTGTGAATCCATCTTGTGAAAGAATCTAGGTGAGAATGTATCTTGCGGTCTATCTTGTGATAGATTGAAGGTTTATTTTTAAAGATCTGTTTCCTTAAGGATACTTTATATTAGATTTAAATAATGTTTCCATGTCTCAGTTTGTTTAGAGTATCCTGTGACGATATCCATAGTTGGTCAGGAGGAGAGCAGCTTCTTGAAGTTGTTTTTGGGGGGGGAAACATTCCCCCAGATGAATCCAAATGTAGCGACCTTTAAGACAGACAGAAGGAGGAGGCTCATTCCCCTACAGATTGGCTAGGGAGGTCTGCCCTGCCCTGCACTTAAGATTGAAGGTATTTGATAGCTTATGTGTTAGGAAGGGGGAGGTATATTGAGCTTTATTATGTCACGTGATAAACGGCAGAGGTAATGAATTAATTTGAAAAGAAACTGGATTTCCCCTCTGTATATAAAAGTTAATAAGTAATTGAAAAACTAGCGATTTCTTGTATTTTTATGTTAAAGGAAACTAAGGGAGGAGACAACCTCGGAGACAGAGACTCCACCTATGGAGACAGGCCTCCCTGTTGCCTCATCACAAGCTTCAGTGACACTAGAGATTTGGAATGTTAAATTACCTTTTACACTTGTATCATCCAATTTCAAATGATAATATTAGTTACAGGATTCCCATGGTAACCAGAATGGCTTTATTCATTACTGTCCCCGTGTTGATTTGAGTCTCTAGAGGAAGTGCGAGAGATCCGGCGTTTTCAACACAAGGCCTACCATTTTCTCTCTGGCTGCAGACCAGGCGAACATATGTTTAATGATACAACTTAGTAAATCATCATTGGCATTCCAACAGGAAACACTTACTTTTTCATACACAAAACAGATTAATTCAATACTTATATTTGCCACAGGAGATGAAACGTCGGCGTTTTGAGGAGTGGGAGAGCAGGCGGAAGAAGGTAATGGGATTCTCTGTATTATGTAAGACATAAACACAGACGTTCTGTATATTACTTTGGAAATAATGGACGTCGCAGCGGGACAAGGTAGAGCCGAGTCACTTTGCGGAGTTTATTTTTCCAAGGTAATGTGCAGAACTGAGGCGTTTAGCCCTCTTAGATCACAGAAAATAATACTTAAATCCTGCTGCTTCTTGCTCCCGCCACCACCAAAATCAAAATGTATTTTTTATTTGAGATAGTTTCAAATAGCCACCCGTTGCCTTGATGACAGCTTTGCACACAATTTTTTTTATACCACCATTTTTAAAATGCAACAGAGGTCCCAAATCGAGACATCACTCTGGTTGTAGTTCCGATGGTGTCCACAAGATGGCAGCAGTGAAATGTGCAAAGTTTCAGACAGATAACTTGACGTATGAGCAAGTTACATGGCATTTAGTGTGAAGTCACCCAGGTACATTTGGGAGGAGCTGATGTGGTATTTATGGGGTATTTTATGTAGGCCAGTGTCAATTTAATCAATTTAAAATTCAGGTTGTACCAAAACAAAATGTGGAAAAAAGGGACTGTATACCGAGGAATAGGGACACAATTCTTTCATGGCCATATAACCAGATAAATCATTAGTTTTTTACGATGTTAAGATTGTAAAAATGTCTGGTATTGAGGAGGCATAAGCGTATCCACTTCTACGTATTAGCGTATCCAGATCAGTTTATGGTTGCCATCGATGTGCCACAAAGATTTTGGGCTTGGAACTCTGTACTGCCTCCTGTGTAGCCGCTGCTGCATGGCTGTCCTCACTCTCGCAGCTCCCTGGGGGTTGATCAGGATCTGTCTGACCCTCATCCGCTGGACTCAAACACTTTCTCCTCTTAAGCGTGCCCTCACAGACTCTGCACCAAGTTCTTCCTTCTGCCCTATCTGCTCTTTGATCCTCTCATCCAGCTGAGCGTCTGATAACGGTCTGTAGGACCTAAAAAGCAGAAATTTACGAAATACAAAAAGAAGACACAAAGATACATCAATCGGGAACGTGATCAAATCTAGAGAGAATGTCGAGATTTCCCTCTCGTGTTACAATTGCTTCATTCAATTACGATAATTTACCTCCTACGCTGCTTGACCACGGAGTGCGACACATTGAGAACATCTAACCTTTGTCTGATGGTCACATGACAATCTATGACGCACTCCAGCTGCTCCTCGGTGATCCGATCGAGCCTTCCGTCCTAAGGGGCTTGATAGGCTCCTAATATTAAAAAACAATACATAATTAATTACGAAATACACTCCTAAAAATATTTTTTTTTAGGTCAAAAAGACTACAAGATATAGAATTTAGGAACAGCATTAAATAGACCAACCAAATGTTGTTCGTTTTTTTCCATTGATTGACATTGCTGGACACAAAATCACAGACTGGATACAGGAGACTTAATAACATAGGACAAGTAAAACGATACAATCTCAGCCTTTGCCACGCATGCCGTGCAAACAAAAATACATGATAGAAATGTCCCAACTTGCCATCTTGGTTCCCATTGTTGGATGTCCTTTACCTCTTGAAGGAACTCCTCTGGTCCTTCTGTGGCTCAGTTGGTAGAGCATGGCGCTTGTAACGCCAGGGTAGTGGGTTCGATTCCCGGGACCACCCATACATAGAATGTATGCACACATGACTGTAAGTCGCTTTGGATAAAAGCGTCAGCTAAATGGCATATATTATTATTATTATTATTACAACAACAATTAGATTGCTGGCAAATCTCTTCTTTAATCAAATGACCGCTTGCCCACCGAAGGCTCAATAACATGGTCTCTATCCTGAAAAACACACTGCATACCCGATTGGTCCAGTGACATTTTTTTTTTTTTTATGTAGCTAACAACCCCTAAAGTCTTCTTGTCTAAACTGTGCAAACTCTCAGCCTCTGACCTCCGGTGACAGCCGTGCATTGACAGGCGATGCCGTTTTAACTAGCTACAAACTAGCTAAAAACAAAAAAAAAATTCATACAGACATCGCTAGCTAGCTACTGTACAGCAGTTATCTACCGTACAACAACTAGTTAACATTTGATAGATTCCATGACTAGATTATTGACAATTAACATTAGCTAGCTATCTTGTCAATAGCAGGCAGATCTAGCTAGCCAGCTAACGCCGTTGGTAGCTAGGTCGCGTTATATTATCTAGCTACTTCTTTTTTGCAGCTGTTACACCCCTCCCTCTCAACACTTACGTTAGCTAGCTACCGCTAACGAATGTGTTCAAATATGAACGTGCCCAATTATTACGTGACTTGCAGTTTTAATTTAGGTCCTGATTGGTCAACGACCTTATTTGACGCATCAAATAATGTTATTTGACGTAATCTTTTTTTTGACACGCAAAAGACCCAAACGGTGTTCCAAACCACATGGGTGTTAAAACTAATAAAAAAGTTTATTCTCGACCACCATCAGAACATGAACCCTCCAATTGGTTCTGTTGGTAAGTATGAAGAAAAAAAAAGTTTATTCTCGAACACCATCAGAACATGAACCCTCCAATTGGTTCTGTTGGTAAATATGAAGAAAAAAAAGTTTATTCTCAACCACCATCAGAACATGAACCCTCCAATTGGTTCTGTTGGTAAGTATGAAGAAAAAAAAAGTGTATTCTCGACCACCATCAGAACATGAACCCTCCAATTGGTTCTGTTGGTAAGTATGAAGGAAAAAAAAGTTTATTCTCAACCACCATCAGAACATGAACCCTCCAATTGGTTCTGTTGGTAAGTATGAAGGAAAAAAAAGTTTATTCTCAACCACCATCAGAACATAAACCCTCCAATTGGTTCTGTTGGTAAGTATGAAGAAAAAAAAAGTTTATTCTCAACCACCATCAGAACATGAACCCTCCAATTGGTTCTGATGGCAAGTATGAAGAAAAAAAAGGGAAAAAAATATTCAAAGAGTGCCCCCTGTGTACCATTACCCTTCGCCAGGATTTCAGAAGAACAGTGGTTCAAATGGTGGACTGATTGAAATATGTCAGAATGCTTGCCAATCTGTACCCTCGTCACCTCTACACTAGTTGAAAGCCACCAGGCCTCTCTGAGCAGCAGGGATCCATGGTGGCGGCTGTGTCCTGTCTTATGGTTTCGCTCGTTAGCTATTGCTTTCTCTGTCAAACCGAGCCAAGATGCTCCAAAAAAGAGCCAACAACCTTAAGGGAAGGAGTGTGGAGATGGAGAGAAAGTCTGAGTCACAAATGTCACCCCTATTGCCTATATATTCCTATGGGCCCTGGTCAAAAGTAGAGCATTATATAAGGATTAGGGTGCCATTTGGGAATAAGCCGAAGGCTATGCTCTGCATGGATGACTGATAGTTCGTTGGAGACAATA
This sequence comes from Oncorhynchus keta, assembly GCF_023373465.1. Classification (NCBI taxonomy): domain Eukaryota; kingdom Metazoa; phylum Chordata; class Actinopteri; order Salmoniformes; family Salmonidae; genus Oncorhynchus; species Oncorhynchus keta. The sequence goes on along the minus strand of NC_068450.1, from coordinate 6,271,665 downwards.
TGGCTACCTGTTGGAGTGTCAAGAAGGCCCTTGGGTGATGTTGGATAGCAGAGCAATGTTACAAAGCCTGAGATTGCCAGCTCCCTCTCTCTCTCTCTCTCTCTCTCTCTCTCTCTCTCTCTCTCTCTCTCTCTCTCTCTCTCATGTGAGAGAAAGCTAATTACAAAGATAATTAGCTATAAGATATTTTCCACATAAGGTTCCCATAGGGCTCTGGTCAAAAGCAGTGCACTATGTAGGGAATAGGGTGCCATTTGGGACATAAGCAGTGATTGAAGGACAAGACCGCGAACACCGCTTGGTGCATAACGTTGGCCTCGATTGGATTGTCATGTAGCCACTTATAGGATTTTAACATGGAGATGGTTATCGCTTCAAAACACGTCAGTCGGATGGAAAATGGACGAACTGAGAAGAAACAACGTCAGTCGGATGGAAAATGGACAAACTGAGAGAGAAACAACGTCAGTCGGATGGAAAATGGACGAACTGAGAAGAAACAACGTCAGTCGGATGGAAAATGGACGAACTGAGAAGAAACAACGTTTTCAGTCGGATGGAAAATGGACGAACTGAGAAGAAACAACGTTTCAAGTAAAAACATTGAAAGGAAATATTGAGTTGTTCGTTATCATCTTTTGAATATGACAATATTGGTGTGTGTGATTTGTTGTGTGTGTGGTGTGTGTGTGTGGTTTGTTGTGTGTGTGGTTTGTTGTGTGTGTGTGTGATTTGTTGTGTGTGTGTGTGGTTTGTGTGTGTGTGGTTTGTGTGTCTGTGGTGTGTGTGTGTGTGTGTGGTTTGTTGTGTGTGTGTGTGTGTGTGTGGTGTGTGTGGTTTGTTGTGTGTGTGTGTGATTGTGGGTTTGTTGTGTGTGTGTGTGTGGTTTGTTTGTGTGTGTGTGTTTGGTGCGTGGTGTGGGTTTGTGTGTGGTGTTTGTGTGTGTGGTTTGTTGTGTGTGTGGTGTGTGTGTGTGTGGTGTGGTGTGTGTGGTTTGTTTGTGTGTGTGATGTGTGGTGCGTGGTGTGGGTTTGTTGTGTGTGTGATGTGTGGTGCGTGGTGTGGGTTTGTTGTGTGTGTGATGTGTGGTGTTGTGTGTGGGTTTGTGGTGTGTGGTGGTTGTGGTGTGTGGTGTGGTTTGTTGTGTGTGTGTGTTTGTTGTGTGGGTTTGTGTGTGTGTGATGTGTGGTGTGGGTTTGTTGTGTGTGTGATGTGTGGTGGTTTGTTGTGTGTGTGTGTGTGTGTGTGGTGTGTGTGGTGTGTGGTTTGTTGTGTGTGTGATGTGTGGTGCGTGGTGTGGGTTTGTTGTGTGTGTGATGTGTGGTGCGTGGTGTGTGTTTGTGTGTTTGTGTGTGTGTGTGTGTGGTGTGGGTTTGTTGTGTGTGTGATGTGTGGTGCGTGGTGTGGGTTTGTTGTGTGTGTGATGTGTGGTGTGTGTGTTTGTGTGTGTGTGTGTGTGGTGTGTGTTGTGTGTGTGGTGTGGGTTGTGGGTTTGTTGTGTGTGTGATGTGTGGTGCGTGGTGTGGGTTTGTTGTGTGTGTGATGTGTGGTGTGGGTTTGTTGTGTGTGTGATGTGTGGTGCGTGGTGTGGGTTTGTTGTGTGTGTGATGTGTGGTGTGTGGTGTGGGTTTGTTGTGTGTGTGATGTGTGGTGCGTGGTGTGGGTTTGTTGTGTGTGTGATGTGTGGTGCGTGTGGTGTGTGTGGTTTGTTGTGTGTGTGGTGTGTGTGGTGCGTGGTGTGGGTTTGTTGTGTGTGTGTGTGGTTTGTTGTGTGTGTGTGTGTGGTGCGTGTGATGTGTGGTGCGTGGTGTGGGTTTGTTGTGTGTGTGATGTGTGGTGCGTGGTGTGGGTTTGTTGTGTGTGTTGTGTGTGTGTGTGTGTGTGGTGTGTGTGATGTGTGGTGCGTGGTGTGGGTTTGTTGTGTGTGTGATGTGTGGTGCGTGGTGTGGGTTTGTTGTGTGTGTGATGTGTGGTGCGTGGTGTGGGTTTGTGGTGTGTGTGATGTGTTGCGTGGTGTGGGTTTGTTGTGTGTGTGGTGTGTGTGTGGTGTGTGTAGAGAATAAGCCGTGTGTTTGTATGTGTGTGGTGTGTGTGTGGTGTGTGTAGAGCCGTGTGTTTGTATGTGTGTGGTGTGTGTGTGGTGTGTGTAGAGCCGTGTGTTTGTGGGTGTGTGGTGTGTGTGTGGTGTGTGTAGAGAATAAGCAGTGTGTTTGTTGTGTAAAGATGTTTGATGGGTCAGAGCTGATTAAACCGTTGAGTTACATCATTACAGAAAAACGTTGTTTTTAAAAAGTAAACAGCCAATGGTGCAGCTTTCTGATCGCTACAAATTAGTTTCGCTGTAACAAATCAGTCGAACACGATATCACAGAGACCTTCTTCTTAACACCAAAGATATCCTACTTTCTCAATTTAATTGGTGGTGGACCGATGTAATTAGATGTAATTCTCATTATTGTTTCTTTGATGATTTTATTGTTTGACCTTTTGTTGTTTCATATTTATATTTATATTTATATTTATATTTATATTTATATATATATTTATATTTATATTTATATATATATTTATATTTATATTTATATTTATATTTATATATATATATTTATATTTATATTTAAATTTATATATATATTTATATTTATATTTATATTTATATATATATTTATATTTATATTTCATACTTTGTGAAAAAAGACATAATTGTATTTCAGTGGTCACTGTGGATAGTTATGTTGTAGAAACAATCTGAAAATACGCATATTCTACAATTGGCCTAATTGAGATTTTTCTTTAAAAATAATAATTTCAAAGAATGAAAATGGCTTCAAAGAGAAACTGATGATTACTTTAAAAGTTGCACACATAACCCAATAACTTAGAAAATAGATTGTAATCAAATCATATCAACGTGTATTTGTCACGTGCGCCCGAGTACAACAGGTACCACAGTGAAATGCTGAATACAACAGGTGTAGTAGACCTTACAGTGAAATGCTGAATAGAACAGGTGTAGTAGACCTTACAGTGAAATGCTGAATACAACAGGTGTAGTAGACCTTACAGTGAAATGCTGAATACAACAGGTGTAGTAGACCTTACAGTGAAATGCTGAATACAACAGGTGTAGTTACAGTGAAATGCTGAATACAACAGATGTAGTAGACCTTACAGTGAAATGACCAGTAGACCTTACAGTGAAATGCTGAATACAACAGATGTAGTAGACCTTACAGTGAAATGCTGAATACAGTGAAATGCAGATGTAGTAGACCTTACAGTGAAATGCTGAATACAACAGGTGTAGTAGACCTTACAGTGAAATGCTGAATACAACAGGTGTAGTAGACCTTACAGTGAAATGCTGAATACAGGTGTAGTAGAACAGTGGTGAATAGTATAGTCGACCTTACAGTGAAATGCTGAATACAACAGGTGTAGAAATCTGAATACAACAGATGTAGTAGACCTTACAGAGAAAAATACAGGTGTAGTCGACCTTACAGGCTGAATACACAGTAGACCTTACAGAGGCTATACACAGTAGAGAGGCTATATACAGTAGAGGCTATATACAGTAGAGAGGCTATATACAGTAGAGAGGTTATATACAGTAGAGAGGTTATATACAGTAGAGAGGCGATAACAGTAGCGAGGTTATATACAGTAGAGAGGTTATATACAGTAGAGAGGTTATATACAGTAGAGAGACTATATACAGTAGAGAGGTTATATACAATAGCGAGTCTATAACAGTAGCGAGGCTATAACAGTAGAGAGACTATATACAGTAGAGAGGCTATATACAGTAGAGAGGTTATATACAGTAGAGAGGTTATATACAGTAGAGAGGCTATATACAGTAGAGAGGCTATATACACTAGAGGCTATATACAGTAGAGAGGCTATATATATACAGTAGAGCTATATACACTAGAGGCTATATACACTAGAGGCTATATACAGTAGAGGCTATTTACAGTAGAGGCTAGTCTATTACAGCTATAACAGTAGAGGCTATATACAGTAGAGGCACAGTAGAGATACTAGTAATAGCTATAACTCTACTACTAACAGTACTATAACAGTAGAGAGCTATAACAGAGGCTATTTCCAGAGACTATATACAGTAGAGGTTATATTTACAATAGAGAGGCTATAACAGTAGAGAGGCTATATACAGTAGAGAGACTATATACAGTAGAGAGACTATATACAGTAGAGAGGCTATATACAGTAGAGAGGTTATATACAATAGCGAGTCTATAACAGTAGCGAGGCTATAACAGTAGAGAGACTATATACAGTAGAGAGACTATATACAGTAGCGAGGCTATAACAGTAGAGAGACTATATACAGTAGAGAGACTATATACAGTAGAGAGGCTATAACAGTAGAGAGACTATATACAGTAGAGAGGCTATAACAGTAGAGAGACTATATACAGTAGAGAGGTTATATACAGTAGCGAGGCTATAACGGTAGCGAGGCTATAACGGTAGCGAGGCTATAACAGTAGCGAGGCTATATACAGTAGCGAGGCTATAACAGTAGAGAGACTATATACAGTAGAGAGGCTATATACAGTAAAGAGGCGATAACAGTAGCGAGGGTATAACAGAAGAGAGGTTATATACAATAGCGAGTCTATAACAGTAGCGAGGTTATAACAGTAGAATATATAATAAGCTATATAGAGAGGCTATAACATTTAGCTACAGACGCTTTAACAAAGAGACTATATACAGCTATAACAGACTATATACAGTGAGAGGTTATATACAGTAGAGAGGCTATTACAGTAGAGAGACTATAACAGTGGGTTATATACAGTAGAGGAATCAGTAAGAGACTATATACCCTATAACAGTAGAGAGGCTATAAGCGCCAGTAGATGCTCTAGACTATATACAGTAGAGAGGCTATAACTGAGACTATATACAGTAGAGAGGCTATATACAGTAGAGAGACTATATACAGACTATATACAGTAGCGAGGCTATAACAGTAGAGAGACTATATACAGTAGAGAGGCTATAACAGTAGAGAGACTATATACAGTAGAGAGGCTATAACAGTAGAGAGACTATATACAGTAGAGAGGTTATATAACAGTAGAGAGACTATATACAGTAGAGGCTATAACAGTAGAGGACTATATACAGTAGAGGCTATATACAGTAGAGGCTATAACGAGGCTATATACAGTAGCGAGGCTATATACATAGCGAGCTATAACAGTAGAGAGGCTATAACAGTAGAGAGGTTATATACAGTAGAGGCTATAACAGTAGAGAAACTATATACAGTAGAGAGGCTATAACAGTAGAGAGACTATATACAGTAGAGAGACTATATACAGTAGAGAGGCTATAACAGTAGAGAGACTATATACAGTAGCGATGCTATAACAGTAGAGAGACTATATACAGTAGCGAGGCTATAACAGTAGAGAGACTATAACAGTAGAGAGGCTATATACAGTAGAGAGACTATAACAGTAGAGAGGTTATAACAGTAGAGAGACTATATACAGTAGAGAGGCTATATACAGTAGAGAGACTATATACAGTAGCGAGGCTATAACAGTAGAGAGACTATATACAGTAGAGAGGCTATAACAGTAGAGAGACTATATACAGTAGAGAGGCTATAACAGTAGAGAGACTATATACAGTAGAGAGGTTATATACAGTAGCGAGGCTATAACGGTAGCGAGGCTATAACAGTAGCGAGGCTATATACAGTGGCGAGGCTATATACAATAGCGAGTCTATAACAGTAGCGAGGCTATAACAGTAGAGAAACTATATACAGTAGAGAGGCTATAACAGTAGAGAGACTATATACAGTAGAGAGACTATATACAGTAGAGAGGCTATAACAGTAGAGAGACTATATACAGTAGCGATGCTATAACAGTAGAGAGACTATATACAGTAGCGAGGCTATAACAGTAGAGAGACTATAACAGTAGAGAGGCTATATACAGTAGAGAGACTATAACAGTAGAGAGGCTATATACAGTAGAGAGGCTATAACAGTAGAGAGACTATATACAGTAGAGAGGCTATAACAGTAGAGAGACTATAACAGTAGAGAGGCTATATACAGTAGAGAGGCTATAACAGTAGAGAGACTATATACAGTAGAGAGGCTATATACAGGCACCGGTTCGTCTGTGTCCATAGCCAGGTTCTGATCAGCAGTAGTAGGATTAGTGTGGCGTTTCAAACATAGACAAAGGCCTGTGTTTTATCTGTCAAGCTGAAATTGTGCAGGTTCCAACGACAGAAGTGTAAAGGTCAATTCCGATTGAGCTGACATTTGCAGCGTTCACCGTGACTTCTAAACTTGGGAACATTTTCTTTAAATTTAAATATCGCCGTAAAGCTGAACATTCATGTGAAATGAATAGAGCCCTAGACACAGAGGTTGTATCTGAATACCCATACCCCCAAAGTCATGCTCTCATACCCCCATACCCATAGCCATGCTCCCATACCCAAATAGCCATGCTCCCATACCCCCATAGTCATGCTCTCATACCCCCATACCCATGCTCCCATACCCATAGCCATGCTCCCATACCCATAGCCATGCTCCCATACCCCACAGCCATGCTCCCATACCCCATACCCATAGCCAGGCTCCCATACCCCATACCCCCATAGCAATGTTCCCATACCCCATACCCCAAACCCCCATAACCATGCTCCCCTACCCCCATACCCATAGCCAAGCTCCCATACCACCATAGCCATGCTCCCATACCCCCAAAGCCATGCTCCCATACCCCCATAGCCATGCTCCCATACCCCCATACCCATGCTCCCATACCCCATAGCCATGCTCCCATAACCCCATAGCCATGCTCCCATACCCCCATACCCATAGCCATGCTCCCATACTCCCATACCCATAGCCATGCTCCCATACCACAATAACCATGCTCCCATACCTATAGCCATGCTCCCATACCCCCAAACCCCCATAGCCATGCTCACCTACCCAATACCCCCATAGCCATGCTCACATATACCCTTAGCCATGCTCCCATACCCCCAAAGCCATGCTCCCATACCCCCATAGCCATGCTCCCATACCCCCATACCCATGCTCCCATACCCCCATAGCCATGCTCCCATAACCCCATAGCCATGCTCCCATACCCCCATACCCATAGCCATGCTCCCATACTCCCATACCCATAGCCATGCTCCCATACCACAATAACCATGCTCCCATACCTATAGCCATGCTCCCATACCCCCATAGCCATGCTCCCATACCCCCATAAACCCCCATAGCCATGCTCACCCATACCCTCCCATAGCCATGCTAGCCATGCTCCCATACCCCCATAGCCATGCTCCCCTACCCCCATAGCCATGCTCCCATACCCCCATAGCCATGCTCCAATACCCCCATACCCCATACCCCCATATCCATGCTCCCATACCCCTATAGCTATGCTCCCATACCCCCATAGCCATGCTCCCATAACCCATACCCCCATAGCTATGCTCCCATACCCCCATAGCCATGTTCCCATAGCCATGCTCCCATACCCCCATAGCCATGCTGCTCCAATACCCCCATAGCCATGCTCCCATGCTCCCCCCCATACCCATAGCCATGCTCCCATACCCCCATAGCCATGCTCCCATATACCCATAGCCATGCTCCCAACCCCCTCCCATAGCCCTCCCCCAATAGCCAAGCTCCCATACCCATCGCCATGCTCCCATATACCCATAGCCATGCTCCCATACCCCCATAGCCATGCTCCCATACCCCCATAGCCATGTTCCCATAGCCATGCTCCCATACCCCCATAGCCATGCTCCCATAGCCATGCTCCCATACCCCCATAGCCATGCTCCAATACTCCCATAGCCATGCTCCCATACCCCCATACCCATAGCCATGCTCCCATACCCCCATAGCCATGCTCCCATATACCCATAGCCATGCTCCCATACTCCCATACCCCCATAGCCATGCTCCCATACCCCCATAGCCATGCTCCCATATACCCATAGCCATGCTCCCATACCCCCATAGCCATGCTCCCATACCCCCATAGCCATGCTCCCATACCCCCATAACCATGCTCCACCCCGATACCCCCATACCCCCATAGCCATGCTCCCATAGCCATGCTCCCATACCCCCATAGCCATGCTCCCATACCCCCATAGCCATGCTCCCATACCCCCATAGCCATGCTCCCATAGCCATGCTCCCCCCCATAAGCCATGCTCCCATACCCCCCCCCATAGCCATGCTCCCATACCCCCATAGCCATGCTCCCATAGCCATGCTCCCATACCCCCATAGCCATGCATACCCCATACCCCCATAGCCATGCCCATAGCCATGCTCCCATACCCCCATAGCCATGCTCCCATACCCCCATAGCCATGCTCCCATACCCCCCCATGCTCCCATACCCCCATAGCCATGCTCCCATACCCCCATAGCCATGCTCCCATACCCCCTCCCATAGCCATGCTACCCCCATATGCTCCCCCCCATAGCCATGCTCCCATACCCCCATAGCCCCCATACCCCCATAGCCATGCTCCCATACCCCCATACCCCATAGCATATGCTCCCCCCATAGCCATGCTCCCATGCTCCCATACCCCCATAGCCATGCTCCCATACCCCCATAGCTCCCATACCCCCATAGCCATGCTCATACCCCCATAGCCATGCTCCCATACCCCCATAGCTATGCTCCCATACCCCCATACCCCCAGCCATGCTCCCATACCCCCATAGCCATGCTCCCATACCCCCATAGCCATAGCCATGCTCCCATATACCCTCCCATCCCATACCCCCATAGCCATGCTCCCATACCCCCATAGCCCCCCCCCATGCTCCCATACCCCCATAGCCATGCTCCCATACCCCATAGCCATGTAAACAAACAAAGAACCCCCATAGCCATTATTTTACCCCAGCCATGCTCCCATGAGCTTTTAATGCCAGGATAGCCATTGTACTAGCCATGCTCCCATACCCCATAGCCCCCATTTACATGCCTCATACCCCCATAGCCATTTTTATACCCCAAGTAGCCATGCTCCCATACCCCCATAGCCATGCTCCCACACTATTGAGGGATAGCCATGCTCCCATACCCCCAAGATGTCTTTTCAGCCATGCCAAGCCATGTATTTGAGCCATGCTCCCAAGCCATGCTCCCATACGGTAAACAAACAAAGAACATGTTATTTTATGTGTGAGCTTTTAATGCCAGGATGTTGTACTCATTTACAATTTTTATCAAGTAGATTTCGCTGCACACTATTGAGGGAGTGAAGAGTCTTTTCAGAGCCAAGTGTATTTGACAACGGCTGATAATCAGAAAAGAGGACAGGCTATTTCAAAAGACTGTATCAAAATGAGACGACGGCTGAAAATCACATAAGAGGACAGGCTATTTCAAAATGAGACGAAGGCTGAAAATCACATAAGAGGACAGGCTATTTCAAAATGAGACGAAGGCTGGTAATTAGAAAAGAGGACAGGCTGTATCAAAATGAGACGATGGAGGGAAACAATGTATTTGCGCTTTTGATGGCATATGGGTGAGAATAGTATGTTGATATTAGTAGCTTACTGCAAACATTTCTACAAAACAGTATGTTCTACGATTAGTACATATTATGTAGTTTAATAAGTTAATGATATATATATGAGAGAGAGAGAGAGAGAGAGAGAGAGAGAGAGAGAGAGAGAGAGAGAGAGAGAGAGCCAGCCAGCCAGCCAGCCAGAGAGAGAGAGAGAGAGAGAGCCAGCCAGAGAGAGCCAGCCAGCCAGCCAGCCAGCCAGCCAGAGAGAGCCAGCCAGAGAGAGAGAGAGAGCCAGCCAGAGAGAGCCAGCCAGAGAGAGCCAGCCAGCCAGAGAGAGCCAGCCAGAGAGAGCCAGCCAGAGAGAGAGAGAGCCAGCCAGAGAGAGCCAGCCAGAGAGAGAGAGAGCCAGAGAGAGCCAGCCAGAGAGAGCCAGCCAGAGAGAGCCAGCCAGAGAGAGAGAGAGCCAGAGAGAGCCAGCCAGAGAGAGCCAGCCAGAGAGAGCCAGCCAGAGAGAGAGAGCCAGCCAGAGAGAGCCAGCCAGAGAGAGCCAGCCAGAGAGAGAGAGCCAGAGAGAGAGAGCCAGAGAGAGAGCCAGCCAGAGAGAGAGCCAGAGAGAGCCAGAGAGAGAGAGCCATAGAGAGCCAGCCAGAGAGAGCCAGCCAGAGAGAGAGAGCCAGAGAGAGAGAGCCAGAGAGAGAGAGCCAGAGAGAGAGCCAGAGAGAGAGCCAGAGAGAGAGAGATTCAGTCTCATTGGATGAAGCAGACAGACATTGGATGAAGCAGACAGACATTGGATGAAGCAGACAGACAGTATCATCAGGTGTAGTACACAGACAGAGGATGTCTGACATTCTTCAGACAAAAGTCCATCCACAGAAGCCAGCCAGGAGAGCCAGCCAGCAGCAGAGCCTCCACCCTGCCTGGAGCCAGAAGAGGCCAGCCAGAGAGAAGAGCCAGAGAGAGAGAGCCAGCCAGAGAGAGTCAGCCAGAGAGAGTCCCCAACCCTGTCCTTCCCAGCCCAGCCTCATCCGTCCCCAACCCTGCCCTTCCCAGCCATGCCTCATCCGTCCAGCCAACCCAGCCTTCCAGAGAGATCTCTGTCTCATTGTCCTCAACCCTGCCCTTCCCAGCCCTGCCTCATCCGTCCTCAACCCAGCCCTTCCCAGCCCTGTAGTCCACGACCTCAACCCTGACATTCTTCAGACATAAGTCCATCCAGAATTTTTCCCCAACCCTGTCCTTCCCAGCCCTGCCTCATCCACAGCCAACCCTGCCCTTCCCAGCCCTGCCTCATCCGTCCCCAACCCTGTCCTTCCCAGCCCTGCCTCATCCGTCCCCAACCCTGCCCTTCCCAGCCATGCCTCATCCGTCCCCAACCCTGCCCTTCCCAGCCCTGCCTCATCCGTCCCCAACCCTGCCTCCTTCCCATCTCTGCCTCATCCGTCCCCAACCCTGCCCTTCCCAGCCCTGCCTCATCCGTCCCCAACCCAGCCCTTCCCAGCCCTGCCTCCTACGACCTCAACCCTGCCCTTCCCAGCCATACCTCATCCGTCCCCAACCCTGCCTCATCCATCCCCAGCCCTGACTCATCCGTCCCCAGCCCTGCTTTTCCCACCCCCTTCCCACCCTCCCCTACGATCAACCCTACCCTTCCCAGCCATACACTCATCCTGTTATCTTCCCAGCCATGCCTCATCTGTTCCCCAACCCTGCCCTTCAGCCATGCCTCATCTGTTAACCCTGCCTCATCCATCCCCAGCCCTGGCCTCATCCTTCCCAAGCCCTACTTTTCCCACCCTCCAACCTGTTTAAAGTCCCAGAAAGACAGAACAGCTCTTGAGGACATAATAACAGTCTGTTTCTGAACCAATCAGAAAGACAGAACAGTCTGTTATATCAGACAGAACAGCTCATGAGGACATAATAACAGTCTGTTTAAAGATGCTAGTCAGTCTGTTATATCAACCCAGCCTCTTTACATAATAACAGTCTGTTTAAAGATGAACCAATCAGAAAGACAGAACAGCTCATGAGGACATAATAACAGTCTGTTTAAAGATGAACCAATCAGAAAGACAGAACAGCTCATGAGGACATAATAACAGTCTGTTTAAAGATGAACCAATCAGAAAGACAGAACAGCTCATGAGGACATAATAACAGTCTGTTTAAAGATGAACCAATCAGAAAGACAGAACAGCTCATTAGAGGTGGAAAACAACGTGTTACGACAACATCTATCAGATTATTAGTTTTATCGTGTTCTGAGAACAGAAACCCTTTTAGATGAATCCAACACATTTTATTGCCCTTCACTTTGTTGACTTCATCAGATCTATAAAGACACTTAGACATTAAGTTTTCTATTCTAAAGAAAATACAAGTATAGCTGATACTTATTTGGGAAACCAAATCAATCTTAAAAATACAGACTCTTAGAATCCCTGCCAATATTCTTTCCAGAATTACAAATTTCCCCACCAAAAAAATGTATGAAGAACTCTAAAGACAATTTGCATTTGAGAATTACTTTCCTCAAAAAACATCTCCGTTATTAAAACAACCAAAACCATGTACTATAGGGGTTAATTTCAACATAGTGTTTTCCAACTCATGCTTCTCTCATCTCATCTCAGAACTAGAACGGTGGGAGGTGGAAGACGGGAGGGTTAAAACACCAGGAGGCTGGTGAGGGGAGGACGGCTCATAATAATGGCTGGAATTGAGTGAACGGAATGGTATCAAACACGTTCTAATTCCGTTGCAGCCATTAAAGTTCCACCAGCAATACCCGAGTAGAACGGAGCAGGGGGAGAGTAGCAGAGATGCTGTGTAGTTGTGTAGGCAGAGATGCTGTGTAGTTGTGTAGGTAGAGATGCTGTATAGGTCTGTAGGTAGAGATGCTGTATAGGTCTGTAGGTAGAGATGCTGTATAGGTAGAGATGCTGTATGGTCTGTAGGTAGAGATGCTGTATAGGTCTGTAGGTAGAGATGCTGTATGGTCTGTAGGTAGAGATGGTGTATAGTTGTGTAGATAGAGATGCTGTATAGGTCTCTAGGTAGAGATGCTGTATAGGTCTATAGGTAGAGATACTGTATAGGTCTGTACGTAGAGATGCTGTATAGTTGTGTAGGTAGAGATGCTGTATAGGTATGTAGGTAGAGATGCTGTATAGGTAGAGATGCTGTATAGGTCTGTAGGTAGAGATGCTGTATAGGTCTATAGGTAGAGATTCTGTATAGGTCTGTAGGTAGAGATGCTGTATAGGTAGAGATGCTGTATAGGGGTGTAGGTAGAGATGGTGTATAGTTGTGTAGATAGAGATGATGTATAGGTCTTTAGGTAGAGATGCTGTATAGGTCTGTAGGTAGAGATGCTGTATAGTTGTGTAGGTAGAGATGATGTATAGGTCTATAGGTAGAGATGCTGTATAGGTCTGTAGGTAGAGATGCTGTATAGGTCTGTAGGTAGAGATGCTGTATAGGTCTGTAGGTAGAGATGCTGTATAGGTCTGTAGGTAGAGATGCTGTACAGGTCTGTAGGTAGAGATGCTGTATAGGTCTGTAGGTAGAGATGCTGTATAGGTCTGTAGGTAGAGATGCTGTATAGGTCTGTAGGTAGAGATGCTGTATAGGGCTGTAGGTAGAGATGCTGTATAGGTCTGTAGGTAGAGATGCTGTATAGGTCTGTATGCTGTATAGGTCTGTAGAGATGCTGTATAGGTCTGTAGGTAGAGATGCTGTATAGGTCTATAGGTAGAGATGTTTGTATAGGTCTGTAGGTAGAGATGCTGTATAGGTCTGTAGGTAGAGATGCTGTATAGGTCTGTAGGTAGAGATGCTGTATAGGTCTATAGGTAGAGATGCTGTATAGGGCTGTAGGTAGAGATGCTGTATAGGTCTATAGGTAGAGATGCTGTATAGCACTGTATATAGAGATGCTGTATAGGTCTGTAGGTAGAGATGCTGTATAGGTCTATAGGTAGAGATGCTGTATAGGCCTGTAGGTAGAGATGCTGTATAGGTCTATAGGTAGAGATGCTGTATAGGTTTGTAGGTAGAGATGCTGTATAGTTGTGTTGGTGCAACGCAGATGGCAGTTCGAACTTTGAACTTTGATTGATGGCGGACCGTAACATAGCAACAAGTTTTTCCCTTTCATTGTTTTCTTTGTGATGAGAGGTGAGGTAGTTAATACCAGGGCATGATGGATGGCATAAGGCACGGGGTTTGGCTCGCCACTTCGTCTTGCCCGTTCTGGCACACGAATAGAGACCAGTTGATAGAAGCAATTAATTGTAGAGGAAGTTCCCGAAATTAAAAATGAGACGGCTGGGAGGTGGTGGTGGTCGTAAACTGAGAGCAAATTCCAAGGTGCTTTCTGATTATGAAACATAGCAAATAGGGAACGGGATACAAATAAAAATGTTTAGATGAGATAATCTGTTGTATCTTTAGAGGAAAATACAAATATGTTTGCCTGTGGATATTGTTCCCTTGAACGTGGCTGTATCAGAACGCCAAGCCAAGCAAACCCCTTCAACACCCCACACCACTGTGTGTGATAGAAGTACCACAACGCAATGGTGCCGACATTATATTTGTGTGTTTGATACAGCTTTGTTCCCTTTTATATGCTACATTAATTAGCTAAGTAATTAGAGACAACCATTTAATTCAAGGGTTTTACGGAGGATGCTTCATTTTTAGAACGATGACCGCTGACCATTAATTACGCTGCACACCTCATTTCCAACGACAACAATGGTGGTCGACAGGACTGGGATAAGGAGCTCGATGCGGCGCGGAAGCATGAATGATCATGGTCTTCCAGTAAGTCATTAGCTGGTTCATTAAGAAAGCACCGTTAGAGGCAGAAAGTAACACACTGGGAATCACTATAGTCCAATCACACAGCTATTTACTGAACCAAACATCGACGTCCTAGTGAATCGCAGCAAACCACATCCACACGACATAATGATGTCTTCTTTATCCGTATGCGCTGGTATAAGCAGAAAGTAACACCCTCTAATCATAATCTACTCACTGTCCAAACATCTACTGTATATCAGATACTATTAATCACAGCTAACCACATCATATTGAATGATGGCCCTCTCTACTCCTATTTGTTGTTTTGACCAATGACCTGCCACTGGTATTAAACAAAGCATGTGTGTCTATGTATGATGATGATTCAACCACATAACCATCAGCAACCACAGCTAATGAAGTCACTGAAACCCTTAACAAAGAGTGGCAGTCTGTTTTGGAATGGATGGCCAGTAATACACTGGCTCTGAACATCTCTAAAACTAAGAGTATTTTATTTTTCCCAAAATAATTCCTTACGTTCTAGACCTCAGCTGAGTTTGGTAATGAATGGTGTGCCTGTTGAACAAGTTGAGGAGACTAAATTACTTGGCGTTACCTTAGATTGTAAACTGTCATGGTCAAAACATATAGATTCAATGGTTGTAAAGATGGGGAAATGTCTTGCTGTAAGAAACCAATTCTCTGCTTTTATGAAACCACACTCCTGCCATGCCCTGACTAGAGTAAGCTGTTTATTCTCTGTGTTGGTTGGGGCGTGATGGTGACTTGGGTGGGTCATCTAGGTGATTAATGGTTTATGTTGGCCTGTTATGGTTCCCAATCAGAGACAGCTGTTTATTCTCTGTGTTGGTTGGGGTGTGATGGTGACTTGGGTGGGTCATCTAGGTACATTTGTTGTTGGCCTGATATGGTTCCCAATCAATCAAACAGCTATTTATCGTTGTCTCTGATTAGGGATCATATTTAGGTAGCCATTTTCCCCATTGTTAGTTGTGGGATCTTGTCTATGTTTAGTTGCCTGTCAGCACTAGTTTGTATAGCTTCACGTTTCATTTGGTTGTTTGTTGTTTTTGCTCGTTCATTAAAAAGAGAATGTACGCGTAACACGCTGCGCCTTGGTCCGGTCCTTATGACAAACGTGACAACTCCGAAAAGCAAGTCCTGCAGGCTCTAGTTTAGTCTTATCTTGATTATTGTCCAGTCACGTGTTCCAGTGCTGCAAAGAAAGACCTAGTTAAGCTGCAGCTGGTCCAGAACAGAGTAGCAAGTCTTGCTCTTCATTGTAATCAGGGTGCTAATATCAACACTATGCTGCCAGTCTCTATTGGCTAAGAGATGAGGAGAGACTGACTGCATCACTTCTGTTTATAAGAAACGTGTTGAAAATCCTAAATTGTTTGAATAGTCAACTTACACACAGCTCTGACACACACATTTCCCCCGTCAGACATGCCACCAGGGTCTTTTTCACAGTTCCCAAATCCAGAACAAGTAGACTATTATATATAACTCCGTTCCATCTCATATCGATAAAGCAACACCTCACGGCACAACACCTCTCCCTATTGGACCCAGATAGTTTGTGTCTATGTATTGATACACAATGCCTCTCCCCTATTGGACCCAGATAGTTTGTGTCTATGCATTGATATGTAGGCTACTGTAACGGCGTTCTTCGTTTGAAAGAGAGTCGGACCCGAAATGCAGCGTGGTGGTTACTCATGTCTTTAATAAATGAATCGCGATACATGAAATAACTTAATCAAATACAAAACAACAAACGGAACGTGAAACCTAATTACAGCCTATCTGGTGAAAACTACACAGAGACAGGAACAATCACCCACGAAATACAAAGTGAAACCCAGGCCACCTAAATACGGTTCCCAATCAGAGACAACGAGAATCACCTGACTCTGATTGAGAACCGCCTCAGGCAGCCAAACCTATGCTACACCCCTAATCAGCCGCGATCCCAAATACTACAAACCCCAATACGAAACACAACAAAATAAACCCATGTCACACCCTGGCCTGACCAAATAATTAACGAAAACACAAAATACTAAGACCAAGGCGTGACAGCTACATGTGCCATTTTTACATTGATGTAGTTCTGTCCTTGAGCTGTTCTTGTCTATGTATTTAATGTTCTGTATTATGTTTAGTGTTTTGTGTGAACTCCAGGAAGAGTAGCTGCTGCTTTCGCTACAGCTAATGGGGATCCTAGTAAAATACCAAAAATTATGTCTCCTTTAGTGTTATATCCTGTGTGTTATCTGAGTCCTGGACTTGATGGAGGTAAATCTGGTACTTAAATGCATAACTGATGCTGTTGGAGAGCTTCGGAGAGGGAACCCTAACCCTAACCCTAACCCTAACCCTAACCCTATGGCCAATCCTCCTCCATGCAGGCCAATCCTCCTCCATGCAGGCCAATCCTCCTCCATGCAGGCCAATCCTCCGAGATGCAGGCCAATCCTCCTCCATGCAGGCCAATCCTCCTCCATGCAGGCCAATCCTCCGAGATGCAGGCCAATCCTCCTCCATGCAGGCCAATCCTCCGAGATGCAGGCCAATCCTCCTCCATGCAGGCCAATCCTCCGAGATGCAGGCCAATCCTCCTCCATGCAGGCCAATCCTCCTCCATGCAGGCCAATCCTCCTCCATGCAGGCCAATCCTCCTCCATGCAGGCCAATCCTCCTCCATGCAGGCCAATCATCCTCCATGCAGGCCAATCCTCCTCCATGCAGGCCAATCCTCCTCCATGCAGGCCAATCCTCCTCCATGCAGGCCTATCATCCTCCATGCAGGCCAATCCTCCTCCATGCAGGCCAATCCTCCTCCATGCAGGCCAATCCTCCTCCATGCAGGCCAATCCTCCGAGATGCAGGCCAATCCTCCTCCATGCAGGCCAATCCTCCTCCATACAGGCCAATCCTCCTCCATGCAGGCCAATCCTCCGAGATGCAGGCCAATCCTCCTCCATGCAGGCCAATCCTCCGAGATGCAGGCCAATCCTCCTCCATGCAGGCCAATCCTCCTCCATGCAGGCCAATCCTCCTCCATGCAGGCCAATCCTCCTCCATGCAGGCCAATCCTCCTCCATGCAGGCCAATCCTCCTCCATGCAGGCCAATCCTCCGAGATGCAGGCCAATCCTCCTCCATGCAGGCCAATCCTCCTCCATGCAGGCCAATCCTCCTCCATGCAGGCCAATCCTCCGAGATGCAGGCCAATCCTCCTCCATACAGGCCAATCCTCCTCCATGCAGGCCAATCCTCCTCCATACAGGCCAATCCTCCTCCATGCAGGCCAATCCTCCTCCATGCAGGCCAATCCTCCTCCATGCAGGCCAATCCTCCTCCATGCAGGCCAATCCTCCTCCATACAGGCCAATCCTCCTCCATGCAGGCCAATCCTCCTCCATGCAGGCCAATCCTCCTCCATGCAGGCCAATCCTCCTCCATACAGGCCAATCCTCCTCCATACAGGCCAATCCTCCTCCATGCAGGCCAATCCTCCGAGATGCAGGCCAATCCTCCGAGATGCAGGCCAATCATCCTCCATGCAGGCCAATCATCCTCCATGCAGGCCAATCCTCCTCCATGCAGGCCAATCATCCTCCATGCAGGCCAATCCTCCTCCATGCAGGCCAATCCTCCTCCATGCAGGCCAATCCTCCTCCATGCAGGCCAATCCTCCTCCATGCAGGCCAATCCTCCGAGATGCTACTGATTTCACAAAAACATAAACATCACATACTATCAACTACGCCATACTGATATATACAGTATTAGATACTGCTGAGGCCTTTATCATACTGATATATACAGTATTAGATACTGCTGAGGCCTTTATCATACTGATATATACAGTATTAGATACTGCTGAGGCCTTTATCATACTGATATATACAGTATTAGATACTGCTGAGGCCTTTATCATACCGATATATACAGTATTAGATACTGCTGAGGCCTTTATCATACTGATATATACAATATTAGATACTGCTGAGGCCTTTATCATACCGATATATACAGTATTAGATACTGCTGAGGCCTTTATCATACCGATATATACAGTATTAGATACTGCTGAGGCCTTTATCATACTGATATATACAGTATTAGATACTGCTGAGGCCTTTCATACTGATATATACAGTATTAGATACTGCTGAGGCCTTTATCATACTGATATATACAGTATTAGATACTGCTGAGGCCTTTATCATACTGATATATACAGTATTAGATACTGCCGAGGCCTTTATCATACTGATATATACAGTATTAGATACTGCTGAGGCCTTTATCATACTGATATATACAGTATTAGATACTGCTGAGGCCTTTATCATACTGATATATACAGTATTAGATACTGCTGAGGCCTTTATCATACTGATATATACAATATTAGATACTGCTGAGGCCTTTATCATACTGATATATACAGTATTAGATACTGCTGAGGCCTTTATCATACCGATATATACAGTATTAGATACTGCTGAGGCCTTTATCATACTGATATATACAGTATTAGATACTGCTGAGGCCTTTATCATACTGATATATACAGTATTAGATACTGCTGAGGCCTTTATCATACTGATATATACAGTATTAGATACTGCTGAGGCCTTTATCATACTGATATATACAGTATTAGATACTGCTGAGGCCTTTATCATACTGATATATACAGTATTAGATACTGCTGAGGCCTTTATCATACTGATATATACAGTATTAGATACTGCTGAGGCCTTTATCATACTGATATATACAGTATTATATACTACTGAGGCATTTATCAGGTGTTGTCTAGACACAATGGATTTATGTATAGTATACACACTACCGTTCAAAAGTTTGGGGTCAATTAGAAATGTCCTTGTTTTTGAAAGAAAATACATTTTTTTTGTCCATAAAAAGACCCATCAAATTGATTAGGAAAAAAAGTGTAGACATTGTTAATGTTTTAAATGACTATTGTAGCAGACGCTTTTTAATGGAATATCTACACAGGCCCATTATCAGCAACCATCACTCCTGTGTTCCAATGGCGCGTTGTGATAGTTAATCAAAGTCTATCATTTTAACATACTCATTGATCATTAGACAACCCTGGGTTCGATTACAGGGTTCGATTACAGGCTCAAAATGGCCAGAAACAAAGACCTTCTTCTGAAACTCATCAGTCTATTCTTGTTCTGAGAAATGAAGGCTATCCCATGCGAGAAATTGCCAAGAAATTGAAGATCTCGTACAACCCTGTGTAGTACTTACCTTCACAGAACAGCTCAAACTTAGGACTTTATAGTATATATGTATAGTACTTAGTACTTTATAGTATATACGCAGAGTGCTTAATTTATATAGTACTTAGGACTTTATAGTATGTATGTGTAGTTTTTATTTTATATAGTCCTTAGTGCTTTTATAACATATTAGTTATAGTGCCTAAACACTTAACTGATGCTTTTGAAAGCTTCAGTAGACTGAACCTGGTACTATGGGCATAAGTCAGTGATGCAGGTCCATGGATGGTGTGAGTGGTCAATTTATTTTCCTCCATTTGTTCCAGCCTGCTGTCTACTGATGCAGTAGACTGGATATCATTTACTTCTGTTGATTATTGAATCATAGAAGGAGAGAAAAGAAACCCAGAGCATAATAGCCTTGGCTGGCCAGACCGCTCCTGCTGCCGCGCTGCCTCCTGTCCTAATGAAGTTGGGACCAAACCGGGTCTATCCTCAATCGATTCAGAAAAAATGACTTTCGCTGAAAATTACCGTAATGAAACATGAAGAGCCCAGAGCTGTGGCTGGGAGGAAGGGGACGAGCTGCCTTAGGAGAGAAAGACTGTTGAAGAACCCAGAGCTGTGGCTGGGAGGAAGGGGATGAGCTGCTGTAGGATAGAACGACTGTTGAAGTGCTGTGGCTGGGAGGAATATCATTGTGTTTGAATCATTATTATATTTAGTTTCGTTTTATCTGAAAATTATCACTTTTTAAATGTTTTACTGATTTTATTTTTAATTAAATTCACTTACGATGATGGTCCTCCCGTTCCTCCTCTGAAAAGCTTCTATTAGGAATTAGCAGGCCATTTGGGATACACACATAGCTAGCTATTTTCACTGGAGTGGTCATGCAAAGGAGAGAGAGAGAGAGAGAGAGAGAGAGAGAGAGAGAGAGAGAGAGAGAGAGAGAGAGAGAGAGAGGCAGAGAGAGAGAGACAGAGAGACAGAGAGAGAGAGAGAGAGAGAGAGAGAGAGAGAGAGAGGCAGAGAGAGAGACACAGAGAGAGAGAGAGAGAGAGAGTCAGAGAGAGAGAGACAGTAGAGAGAGACAGAGAGAGAGAGAGAGACAGGGAGACAGAGACAGAGAGAGAGCCAGAGAGAGAGAGACAGTAGCAAGAGAGAGAGACAGAGAGAGAGACAGAGAGAGAGAGAGAGAGAGAGGAGGGAGAGAGAGAGAGAGAGAGAGAGAGAGAGAGAGAGAGAGAGAGAGAGAGAGAGAGAGAGAGAGAGAGAGAGAGAGACAGAGAGCCAGAGAGAGAGAGAGAGAGACAGAGAGAGAGAGAGAGAGGGAGACAGAGACAGAGTGAGAGAGAGAGAGACAGAGACAGAGTGAGAGAGAGAGAGAGAGAGAGAGAGAGAGAGAGAGAGAGAGAGAGAGAGAGAGAGCGAGAAAGGGGAATGCTTTTCTTTTGTCTTTGTTTGTGGTGTAGTTATTACGCAATCATCCACACTGAATCAAAGACAATAAATCAAAGATAATTGATTGAAATGCTGTCGCTGGGCATTCTTCAGAGCATCAATCACATTTACAAACAATTATGAGGATTATTGCAAATATTTCAGATGCGTTGAGAGAGACCACTAGACAGACACAAGATGTTGTGGGCGTCTGGCCTTGGCTGTTGGCAACGAGACACAGTCCTATAAAGAAGACCAGGGGCCACAGAGTTCCGATTCCCTCCTTAAGTGCAATAATAAAAACGAATACAAATTAAAATATGTTTTGGAAAGTACCAGAGTTCATTCAGTCTGACACAGATAAACAACGTGATAGAAGGAAAGTGAATCATTCTTCCTAAAGGACAGAACAAACCTTTGACCTGTCATAAAAGTAGAGAATAACATAGAGGATATACTTTGGATCATTTTGGCACATGGAAGGATTTCAAAAAGGTTTTCAGTCCTGGAGATGATACATCAATTAGAAGAGCACTTAACGGAGAGGGAGGAGGAAAGATGATTTGAACACCCTGATAGAAGCCGAGAGGGAGGAGGAAAGATGATTTGAACACCCTGATAGAAGCCGAGAGGGAGGAGGAAAGATGCTTTGAACACCCTGACAGAAGCCGAGAGGGAGGAGGAAAGATGCTTTGAACACCCTGATAGAATCCGAGAGGGAGGAGGAAAGATGATTTGAACACCCTGATAGAAGCCGAGAGGGAGGAGGAAAGATGCTTTGAACACCTGATAGAAGCCGAGAGGGAGGAGGAAAGATGCTTTGAACACCCTGATAGAAGCCGAGAGGGAGGAGGAAAGATGATTTGAACACCCTGACAGAAGCCGAGAGGGAGGAGGAAAGATGCTTTGAACACCCTGATAGAAGCCGAGAGGGAGGAGGAAAGATGCTTTGAACACCCTGATAGAAGCCGAGAGGGAGGAGGAAAGATGATTTGAACACCCTGATAGAAGCCGAGAGGGAGGAGGAAAGATGCTTTGAACACCCTGATAGAAGCCGAGAGGGAGGAGGAAAGATGCTTTGAACACCCTGATAGAAGCCGAGAGGGAGGAGGAAAGATGATTTGAACACCCTGACAGAAGCCGAGAGGGAGGAGGAAAGATGATTTGAACACCCTGACAGAAGCCGAGAGGGAGGAGGAAAGATGCTTTGAACACCCTGATAGAAGCCGAGAGGGAGGAGGAAAGATGCTTTGAACACCCTGATAGAAGCCGAGAGGGAGGAGGAAAGATGATTTGAACACCCTGATAGAAGCCGAGAGGGAGGAGGAAAGATAATTTGAACACCCTGATAGAAGCCGAGAGGGAGGAGGAAAGATGCTTTGAACACCCTGATAGAAGCCGAGAGGGAGGAGGAAAGATGCTTTGAACACCCTGATAGAAGCCGAGAGGGAGGAGGAAAGATGATTTGAACACCCTGACAGAAGCCGAGAGGAGGAGGAAAGATAATTTGAACACCCTGATAGAAGCCGAGAGGGAGGAGGAAAGATCCTTTGAACACCCTGACAGAAGCCGAGAGGGAGGAGGAAAGATGCTTTGAACACCCTGATAGAAACCGAGAGGGAGGAGGAAAGATGATTTGAACACCCTGACAGAAGCCGAGAGGGAGGAGGAAAGATGCTTTGAACACCCTGATAGAAGCGGAGAGGGAGGAGGAAAGATGCTTTGAACACCCTGATAGAAGCCGAGAGGGAGGAGGAAAGATGCTTTGAACACCCTGACAGAAGCCGAGAGGGAGGAGGAAAGATGATTTGAACACCCTGATAGAAGCCGAGAGGGAGGAGGAAAGATGATTTGAACACCCTGATAGAAGCCGAGAGGGAGGAGGAAAGATGATTTGAACACCCTGATAGAAGCCGAGAGGGAGGAGGAAAGATGATTTGAACACCCTGATAGAAGCCGAGAGGGAGGAGGAAAGATGATTTGAACACCCTGATAGAAGCCGAGAGGGAGGAGGAAAGATGCTTTGAACACCCTGACAGAAGCCGAGAGGGAGGAGGAAAGATGATTTGAACACCCTGATAGAAGCCGAGAGGGAGGAGGAAAGATGATTTGAACACCCTGATAGAAGCCGAGAGGGAGGAGGAAAGATGCTTTGAACACCCTGATAGAAGCCGAGAGGGAGGAGGAAAGATGCTTTGAACACCCTGATAGAAGCCGAGAGGGAGGAGGAAAGATGCTTTGAACACCCTGACAGAAGCCGAGAGGGAGGAGGAAAGATGCTTTGAACACCCTGATAGAAGCCGAGAGGGAGGAGGAAAGATGCTTTGAACACCCTGATAGAATCCGAGAGGGAGGAGGAAAGATGATTTGAACACCCTGATAGAAGCCGAGAGGAGGAGGAAAGATGCTTTGAACACCCTGATAGAAGCCGAGAGGGAGGAGGAAAGATGCTTTGAACACCCTGATAGAAGCCGAGAGGGAGGAGGAAAGATGATTTGAACACCCTGACAGAAGCCGAGAGGGAGGAGGAAAGATGATTTGAACACCCTGACAGAAGCCGAGAGGGAGGAGGAAAGATGCTTTGAACACCCTGACAGAAGCCGAGAGGGAGGAGGAAAGATGCTTTGAACACCCTGATAGAAGCCGAGAGGGAGGAGGAAAGATGATTTGAACACCCTGACAGAAGCCGAGAGGGAGGAGGAAAGATAATTTGAACACCCTGATAGAAGCCGAGAGGGAGGAGGAAAGATGCTTTGAACACCCTGATAGAAGCCGAGAGGGAGGAGGAAAGATGATTTGAACACCCTGATAGAAGCCGAGAGGGAGGAGGAAAGATGCTTTGAACACCCTGATAGAAGCCGAGAGGGAGGAGGAAAGATGATTTGAACACCCTGATAGAAGCCGAGAGGGAGGAGGAAAGATAATTTGAACACCCTGATAGAAGCCGAGAGGGAGGAGGAAAGATCCTTTGAACACCCTGATAGAAACCGAGAGGGAGGAGGAAAGATGATTTGAACACCCTGACAGAAGCCGAGAGGGAGGAGGAAAGATGCTTTGAACACCCTGATAGAAGCCGAGAGGGAGGAGGAAAGATGCTTTGAACACCCTGATAGAATCCGAGAGGGAGGAGGAAAGATGATTTGAACACCCTGATAGAAGCCGAGAGGGAGGAGGAAAGATGCTTTGAACACCCTGATAGAAGCCGAGAGGGAGGAGGAAAGATGCTTTGAACACCCTGATAGAAGCCGAGAGGAGGAGGAAAGATGATTTGAACACCCTGACAGAAGCCGAGAGGGAGGAGGAAAGATGATTTGAACACCCTGACAGAAGCCGAGAGGGAGGAGGAAAGATGCTTGAACACCCTGATAGAAGCCGAGAGGGAGGAGGAAAGATGCTTTGAACACCCTGATAGAAGCCGAGAGGGAGGAGGAAAGATGATTTGAACACCCTGACAGAAGCCGAGAGGGAGGAGGAAAGATAATTTGAACACCCTGATAGAAGCCGAGAGGGAGGAGGAAAGATGCTTTGAACACCCTGATAGAAGCCGAGAGGGAGGAGGAAAGATGATTTGAACACCCTGACAGAAGCCGAGAGGGAGGAGGAAAGATGCTTTGAACACCCTGATAGAAGCCGAGAGGGAGGAGGAAAGATGCTTTGAACACCCTGATAGAATCCGAGAGGGGAGGAGGAAAGATGATTTGAACACCCTGATAGAAGCCGAGAGGGAGGAGGAAAGATGCTTTGAACACCCTGATAGAAGCCGAGAGGGAGGAGGAAAGATGCTTTGAACACCCTGATAGAAGCCGAGAGGGAGGAGGAAAGATGATTTGAACACCCTGACAGAAGCCGAGAGGAGGAGGAAAGATGATTTGAACACCCTGACAGAAGCCGAGAGGGAGGAGGAAAGATGCTTTGAACACCCTGATAGAAGCCGAGAGGGAGGAGGAAAGATGCTTTGAACACCCTGATAGAAGCCGAGAGGGAGGAGGAAAGATGATTTGAACACCCTGATAGAAGCCGAGAGGGAGGAGGAAAGATGATTTGAACACCCTGATAGAAGCCGAGAGGGAGGAGGAAAGATGATTTGAACACCCTGATAGAAGCCGAGAGGGAGGAGGAAAGATGATTTGAACACCCTGACAGAAGCCGAGAGGGAGGAGGAAAGATGCTTTGAACACCCTGATAGAAGCCGAGAGGGAGGAGGAAAGATGATTTGAACACCCTGATAAAAGCCAAGAGGGAGGAGGAAAGATAATTTGAACACCCTGATAGAAGCCGAGAGGGAGGAGGAAAGAACCTTTGAACACCCTGACAGAAGCCGAGAGGGAGGAGGAAAGATGCTTTGAACACCCTGATAGAAGCCGAGAGGGAGGAGGAAAGATGATTTGAACACCCTGATAGAAGCCGAGAGGGAAGAGGAAAGATGCTTTGAACACCCTGATAGAAGCCGAGAGGGAGGAGGAAAGATGATTTGAACACCCTGATAGAAGCCGAGAGGGAGGAGGAAAGATGCTTTGAACACCCTGATAGAAGCCGAGAGGGAGGAGGAAAGATGCTTTGAACACCCTGATAGAAGCCGAGAGGGAGGAGGAAAGATGCTTTGAACACCCTGATAGAAGCCGAGAGGGAGGAGGAAAGATGCTTTGAACACCCTGATAGAAGCCGAGAGGGAGGAGGAAAGATGATTTGAACACCCTGATAGAAGCCGAGAGGGAGGAGGAAAGATGATTTGAACACCCTGATAGAAGCCGAGAGGGAGGAGGAAAGATGATTTGAACACCCTGATAGAAGCCGAGAGGGAGGAGGAAAGATGATTTGAACACCCTGATAGAAGCCGAGAGGGAGGAGGAAAGATGATTTGAACACCCTGATAGAAGCCGAGAGGGAGGAGGAAAGATGATTTGAACACCCTGATAGAAGCCGAGAGGGAGGAGGAAAGATGCTTTGAACACCCTGATAGAAGCCGAGAGGGAGGAGGAAAGATGCTTTGAACACCCTGATAGAAACCGAGAGGAGGAGGAAAAGATGATTTGAACACCCTGACAGAAGCCGAGAGGGAGGAGGAAAGATGCTTTGAACACCCTGATAGAAGCCGAGAGGAGGAGGAAAGATGCTTTGAACACCCTGATAGAATCCGAGAGGGAGGAGGAAAGATGATTTGAACACCCTGATAGAAGCCGAGAGGGAGGAGGAAAGATGCTTTGAACACCCTGATAGAAGCCGAGAGGGAGGAGGAAAGATGCTTTGAACACCCTGATAGAAGCCGAGAGGAGGAGGAAAGATGATTTGAACACCCTGACAGAAGCCGAGAGGGAGGAGGAAAGATGATTTGAACACCCTGACAGAAGCCGAGAGGGAGGAGGAAAGATGCTTTGAACACCCTGATAGAAGCCGAGAGGGAGGAGGAAAGATGCTTTTAACACCCTGATAGAAGCCGAGAGGGAGGAGGAAAGATGATTTGAACACCCTGACAGAAGCCGAGAGGGAGGAGGAAAGATAATTTGAACACCCTGATAGAAGCCGAGAGGGAGGAGGAAAGATGATTTGAACACCCTGATAGAAGCCGAGAGGGAGGAGGAAAGATGATTTGAACACCCTGATAGAAGCCGAGAGGGAGGAGGAAAGATGATTTGAACACCCTGATAGAAGCCGAGAGGGGAGGAGGAAAGATGCTTTGAACACCCTGATAGAATCCGAGAGGGAGGAGGAAAGATGATTTGAACACCCTGATAGAAGCCGAGAGGGAGGAGGAAAGATGCTTTGAACACCCTGATAGAAGCCGAGAGGGAGGAGGAAAGATGCTTTGAACACCCTGATAGAAGCCGAGAGGGAGGAGGAAAGATGATTTGAACACCCTGACAGAAGCCGAGAGGGAGGAGGAAAGATGATTTGAACACCCTGACAGAAGCCGAGAGGGAGGAGGAAAGATGCTTTGAACACCCTGATAGAAGCCGAGAGGGAGGAGGAAAGATGCTTTTAACACCCTGATAGAAGCCGAGAGGGAGGAGGAAAGATGATTTGAACACCCTGACAGAAGCCGAGAGGAGGAGGAAAGATAATTTGAACACCCTGATAGAAGCCGAGAGGGAGGAGGAAAGATGCTTTGAACACCCTGATAGAAGCCGAGAGGGAGGAGGAAAGATGATTTGAACACCCTGACAGAAGCCGAGAGGGAGGAGGAAAGATGCTTTGAACACCCTGATAGAAGCCGAGAGGGAGGAGGAAAGATGATTTGAACACCCTGACAGAAGCCGAGAGGGAGGAGGAAAGATAATTTGAACACCCTGATAGAAGCCGAGAGGGAGGAGGAAAGATCCTTTGAACACCCTGACAGAAGCCGAGAGGGAGGAGGAAAGATGCTTTGAACACCCTGATAGAAGCCGAGAGGGAGGAGGAAAGATGATTTGAACACCCTGATAGAAGCCGAGAGGGAGGAGGAAAGATGATTTGAACACCCTGATAAAAGCCGAGAGGGAGGAGGAAAGATGATTTGAACACCCTGATAGAAGCCGAGAGGGAGGAGGAAAGATGCTTTGAACACCCTGATAGAAGCCGAGAGGGAGGAGGAAAGATGCTTTGAACACCCTGATAGAAGCCGAGAGGGAGGAGGAAAGATGCTTTGAACACCCTGATAGAAGCCGAGAGGGAGGAGGAAAGATGCTTTGAACACCCTGATAGAAGCCGAGAGGGAGGAGGAAAGATGATTTGAACACCCTGATAAAAGCCTAGAGGGAGGAGGAAAGATAATTTGAACACCCTGATAGAAGCCGAGAGGGAGGAGGAAAGATAATTTGAACACCCTGATAGAAGCCGAGAGGGAGGAGGAAAGATAATTTGAACACCCTGATAGAAGCCGAGAGGGAGGAGGAAAGATGCTTTGAACACCCTGATAGAAGCCGAGAGGGAGGAGGAAAGATAATTTGAACACCCTGATAGAAGCCGAGAGGGAGGAGGAAAGATGCTTTGAACACCCTGATAGAAGCCGGGCTCTGTATTGTTTTCAGGTTAATGTTGGAAAAACCTTTGTTTAAAAAGTTCTGTCCATACAGACCGAAGTATATAAAGAAGAGAAAGTAAAAGTAAAGTAAATTAAATACATTGTTTCTTCATATCTGTTCCGTGTGTTCTACTTCCGACCACGTAGATCTTCAGTGAAATGTTTTGGGGAAACAACTGTCTCTTGTAACACTCATCTTGTCGTAAGACTCATTCCTTCTAACACATAGCTGCTATGATTGGCTTTCTTAGGATACAAGATTTATAATTGTTCTGCCCCGAGGTGCAGGATTGTACTCATTTTATTATTCAAGAATGTTCTAAAAGAATACCAGTGCATTGTTGATAGATATTTTAGTAATTTTCCTCTAACAACTTCCATCCGTAACCTCCAGCTTTCGTTCTGTGAAGCCCAGGCTCAAGGTTGGTGTTACACGGTGTAGTTAGGATTCGAGAGAGAGAGAGAGAGAGAGAGAGAGAGAGAGAGAGAGAGAGAGAGAGAGAGAGAGAGAGAGATGTGGGGGGAGGGGGGTGAGAGAGAGAGAGAGATGGGAGGTAGAGAGAGAGAGAGAGAGAGAGACGGGAGGTAGAGAGAGAGAGAGGGGGAGAGAGAGAGAACGGGAGGTAGAGAGAGAGAGAGGGGGAGAGAGAGAGAGAGATGGAAGGTAGAGAGAGAGAGAGAGATAGAGAGAGAGAGAGAGAGAGAGAGAGAGAGAGAGACGGGAGGTAGAGAGAGAGAGAGGGGGAGAGAGAGAGAACGGGAGGTAGAGAGAGAGAGAGGGGAGAGAGAGAGAGAGAGATGGAAGGTAGAGAGAGAGAGAGACAGAGAGAGAGAGAGAGAGAGAGAGAGAGAGAGAGAGAGAGAGAGAGAGAGAGAGAGAGGGAGAGAGAGAGGAGAGAGAGAGAGAGAGAGAGAGAGAGAGAGAGAGAGAGAGAGAGAGAGAGAGAGAGAGAGAGAGAGAGAGAGAGAGAGAGAGAGAGAGAGAGAGAACCATATGCTAGTAATCATGCTGTGGTTTTTGAACATCATTTTTCTGCAATGTAATAAGTTCAGAGGCTCCAGTGAAAACAAGTCGTTTGGAATAAGCTGTTCTCTCCCCACTGAATTCCCCAAAAGAAGTCTCTCCCATTTCGCCTCCTTTCCTAGTCCTCGTTTCCCTTCCGTTATTTACTAGCTCTGCACTTTCCTCCCATCTCCTTAAAGGCTCACCAAATCCCCCCCGTGTGAGTGTCTAATGATGCAAATAGCCAAAGTGCTAGAAGTCAGAATATTGGTGTTGAGCCCTGTAGGGGGAAGAGAAGGGAAGGAAACAGAAGGGGACCAAGAGGAAGAATCCTTTTCTCCTTGTTATTGGAGACTCAAAATGGTGGAATTTGGGGATGGGGGGTTAAAGGGGGTAAAAAATATTGATTACTGAGTCATTATTATTGCTGTTAAAATAATCGATATATTGTTTATGTTACCCTCCCTCTCCATAGTTCAACCCCATGTTGAGAAAATACATACTGTGATAAAATCAGTATCCTGTGAGAAACCAATTATCTACCCTCTCCCAATCCTACCCCATCTCTCCTCCCCGGCCCACCCCCTCTCCCATCCCGTGGTCATGGCTAGCTTAGCTCAGAATAACCACAGCTTCTTATAGTTTTACTCAGTTTACACTGACGATGTGTCCTTCAATTTGGGCAGTTTGGGCAGTGTACTTTAACCTCAACCCATTTCATTGTAAAACGGACCTATTTCTGTGGTCTAGTGTGGGTTAACTTGGTGGCTGCCCGGACCAACAATAGCTGTGTTCTACTGGTTCATTACCGCTCACATAGTGTCTTGGAGGCTCCAAAAAGGGCCAAGTGGTTTGAAGGTCCTGGAGGCACGTCAGCAACATCGGCCTGGAATCCTCCGGAACCTTCCAAATGGACCTATAGCCTGTATGTACTATGGCTCCATCTGCGACAACCCTACCGCCCTGAAACCTTGGCCTGTTAGACATACTTCCTCTGGCTATAGGTCCATGCCTTTCTTCTGACCACCCAGCCCTGTTTATCCTTCTGCCGGCCAGACAGACATAAATCCTCTGGCTATCAGTCCACCACCACCACCACCACCATCCATCCACAGCAATCCATTGCCTCCACAACACAAACAACTCTGTGCTAAACAATAAAAACTATTTTAAAAAACAATAAACAATTAACAATAAAACAACAATAAACAATAAAAACAAACAATGTGGAATGATGTTTTAGCGTAAGCATCATTTTGTGTTTTTAGTTTTTACAAGTTTTTTTTAAAGCAGCAGAGATGGGCCAAACAGTGTTATTTTACTGCCCTCGACATTTCATGGATGCCTCACTAGAGCTGCCTCACAAGAGCTATATCACTAGAGCTGCCTCACAAGAGCTATATCACTAGAGCTGCCTCACAAGAGCTATATCACTAGAGCTGCCTCACAAGAGCTATATCACTAGAGCTGCCTCACTAGAGCTGTATCACTAGAGCTGCCTCACTAGAGCTGCCTCACTAGAGCTGTATCACTAGAGCTGCCTCACTAGAGCTGTATCACTAGAGCTGACTCACTAGAGCTGCCTCACTAGAGCTGCCTCACTAGAGCTGCATCACTAGAGCTGTATCACGAGAGCTGTATCACTAGAGCTGTATCACTAGAGCTGCCTCACTAGAGCAGCCTCACTGGAGCTGCCTCACTAGAGCAGCCTCACTGGAGCTGCCTCACTAGAGCTGCCTCACTAGAGCTGCCTGATAAGAGCTGCCTCACTAGAGCTGCATCACTAGAGCTGTATCACTAGAGCTGTATCACTAGAGCTGTATCACTAGAGCTGCCTCACTAGAGCTGTATCACTAGAGCTGCCTCACTAGAGCTGTATCACTAGAGCTGCCTCACTAGAGCTGCCTCACTAGAGCTGCCTCACTAGAGCTGCCTCACTAGAGCTGCCTCACTAGAGCTGTATCACTAGAGCTGTCTCACTAGAGCTGCCTCACTAGAGCTGCCTCACTAGAGCTGCCTCACTAGAGCTGCCTCACTAGAGCCGTATCACTAGAGCTGTCTCACTAGAGCTGCCTCACTAGAGCTGCCTCACTAGAGCTGCCTCACTAGAGCTGCCTCACTAGAGCTGTATCACTAGAGCTGCCTTACTAGAGCTGTATCACTAGAGCTGCCTCACTAGAGCTGCCTCACTAGAGCTGTATCACTAGAGCTGTCTCACTAGAGCTGCCTCACTAGAGCTGCCTCACTAGAGCTGTATCACTAGAGCTGTCTCACTAGAGCTGCCTCACTAGAGCTATATCACTAGAGCTGCCTCACTAGAGCTGCCTCACTAGAGCTGCCTCACTAGAGCTGCCTCACTAGAGCTGCCCCACTAGAGCTGCCTCACTAGAGCTATATCACTAGAGCTGCCTCACTAGAGCTGCCTCACTAGAGCTGCCTCACTAGAGCTGTATCACTAGAGCTTTCTCACTAGAGCTGACTCACTAGAGCTGCCTCACTAGAGCTATATCACTAGAGCTGACTCACTAGAGCTGCCTCACTAGAGCTGCCTCACTAGAGCTGCCTCACTAGAGCTGTATTATTGACACATGGAATATTACGCCCAAGTGTATAAATGGTGTATTCTCATTTTAAATATAGTTCTGTCCTTGAGTTCATACCAAGTCATTTGATTTGATTAAGTGCTGTCCTTGAGTTCATACCAAGTCATTTGATTTGATTAAGTGCTGTCCATGAGTTCAGTACAGTGCACGATCAAAAGGGTGCGAACACCCCTTCAAATTAGTGGATAACGGCTTTTTCAGACACATCCGTTGCTGACAGGTGTTTAAAAATCGAGAACACAGCCATGCAATCTCCAGAGACAAACATTGGCAGTAGAATAGCCTTACCGAAGGGTTCAGTGACAACAGTGTCATAGGATGCCACTTTTCCTACAAGCCAGTTTGTCAAATTTCTGCCCAGGTCAGCGGTAAGTGGTGTTATTGTGGGAATGTCTAGGCTCAAGCCGCGAAGTGGTAGGCCAAACAAGCCGACTGCTGAATTGCATAGCATGTAAAACTCATCTGTACTCGGGTTGCAACACTCACTACCGAGTTCCAAACTGCCTCAGGAAGCAACATCAGCACAACACACTTTGTCGGGAGCTTCATGAAATGGGTTTCCATGGCCATGCAGCCACACACAAGTCTAAGATCACCATGTGCTATAACAAGCGTCTGCTGAAGAGGTGTAAAGCTTGCCGGCGTTGGACTCTGGAGCAGTGGAAACACGTTCTCTGGAGGGATGAATCCCGCTTCACCATCTGGCAGTCCGACGGATGAATCTGGGATTGGCGGTTGCCAGAAGGACACTATCTACCCGAAAGCATAGTGCCAACTGTAAAGTTTGGAGGAGAATGAATAATGGTCTGGGGATGTTTTTTATGGTTTGGGCTTGGCCGCCGAAATCTTAACACTACAGCATACAATGAATGACATTGTAGACTTCCAACTGTGTGGCAACAGTTTGAGGAAGGCCCTTTCTTGTTTCTGCATGACAATGCCCCTTTGTACAAAGTGAGGTCCATACAGAAGTGGAAGAACTTTACTGGCCTGCACAGAGCCCTGATGTCAACCCCTTGATTGCCCGACATCACTAATGCTCTTGTGGCTGAATGGAAGCAAGTCCACGCAGCAATGTTCCAACATCTAGTGGAAAGCCTTCCCAGAAGAGTGGAGGCTGTTATAGCAGCAATATTCCAACATCTAGTGGAAAGCCTTCCCAGAAGAGTGGAGGCTGTAATAGCAGCATTGTTCCAACATCTAGTGGAAAGCCTTCCCAGAAGAGTGGAGGCTGTTAGAGCAGCAATGTTCCAACATCTAGTGGAAAGCCTTCCCAGAAGAGTGGAGGCTGTTATAGCAGCAATGTTCCAACATCTAGTGGAAAGCCTTCCCAGAAGAGTGGAGGCTGTTATAGCAGTAATGTTCCAACATCTAGTGGAAAGCCTTCCCAGAAGAGTGGAGGCTGTTATAGCAGCAATGTTCCAACATCTAGTGGAAAGCCTTCCCAGAAGAGTGGAGGCTGTTATAGCAGCAATGTTCCAACATCTAGTGGAAAGCCTTCCCAGAAGAGTGGAGGCTGTTATAGCAGCAATGTTCCAACATCTAGTGGAAAGCCTTCCCAGAAGAGTGGAGGCTGTTATAGCAGCAATGTTCCTACATCTAGTGGAAAGCCTTCCCAGAAGAGTGGAGGCTGTTATAGCAGCAATGTTCTAGTGGAAAGCCTTCCCATCTGTTATAGCAGCAATGTTCCTACATGGAAAGCCTTCCCAGAAGAGTGGAGGCTGTTATAGCAGCAATGTTCCAACATCTAGTGGAAAGCCTTCCCAGAAGAGTGGAGGCTGTTATAGCAGCAATGTTCCAACATCTAGTGGAAAGCCTTCCCAGAAGAGTGGAGGCTGTTATAGCAGCAATGTTCCAACATCTAGTGGAAAGCCTTCCCAGAAGAGTGGAGGCTGTTATAGCAGCAATGTTCCTACATCTAGTGGAAAGCCTTCCCAGAAGAGTGGAGGCTGTTATAGCAGCAATGTTCCAACATCTAGTGGAAAGCCTTCCCAGAAGAGTGGAGGCTGTTATAGCAGCAATGTTCCAACATCTAGTGGAAAGCCTTCCCAGAAGAGTGGAGGCTGTTATAGCAGCAATGTTCCTACATCTAGTGGAAAGCCTTCCCAGAAGAGTGGAGGCTGTTATAGCAGCAATGTTCCAACATCTAGTGGAAAGCCTTCCCAGAAGAGTGGAGGCTGTTTTGGAAGCTAAAGGGGGACCAACAAGTAAACTACAGTCCGGGAAAAAGTGGGCCTCTTATAAACGTATTTCATGCAATTTTACTTCATTTTACACGACTGGAGACTTTTTAATACCCCACAAATGATCGAAATGGCAGGCTACTTTGACAAACTGAGAATCTGAGATCATTAAAAACTACCTTGTCTTGAATCCATCAATAGCCTAGGCCTATGTGTGTGAATCCATCAATAGCCTAGGCCTATGTGTGTGAATCCATCAATAGCCTAGGCCTAGGTGTGTGAATCCATCAATAGCCTAGGCCTAGGTGTGTGAATCCATCAATAGCCTAGGCCTAGGTGTGTGAATCCATCAATAGCCTAGGCCTAGGTGTGTGAATCCATCAATAGCCTAGGCCTAGGTGTGTGAATCCATCAATAGCCTAGGCCTAGGTGTGTGAATCCATCAATAGCCTAGGCCTAGGTGTGTGAATCCATCAATAGCCTAGGCCTCGGTGTGTGAATCCATCAATAGCCTAGGCCTAGGTGTGTGAATCCATCAATAGCCTAGGCCTAGGTGTGTGAATCCATCAATAGCCTAGGCCTAGGTGTGTGAATCCATCAATAGCCTAGGCCTAGGTGTGTGAATCCATCAATAGCCTAGGCCTAGGTGTGTGAATCCATCAATAGCCTAGGCCTCGGTGTGTGAAGACATCAATAGCCTAGGCCTAGGTGTGTGAAGACATCAATAGCCTAGGCCTAGGTGTGTGAATCCATCAATAGCCTA
This sequence comes from Oncorhynchus keta, assembly GCF_023373465.1. Taxonomy (NCBI): domain Eukaryota; kingdom Metazoa; phylum Chordata; class Actinopteri; order Salmoniformes; family Salmonidae; genus Oncorhynchus; species Oncorhynchus keta. Next base: position 6,236,971 of record NC_068450.1, on the reverse strand, counting down.
GGCCTAGGTGTGTGAAGACATCAATAGCCTAGGCCTAGGTGTGTGAAGACATCAATAGCCTAGGCCTAGGTGTGTGAAGACATCAATAGCCTAGGCCTCGGTGTGTGAAGACATCAATAGCCTAGGCCTAGGTGTGTGAATCCATCAATAGCCTAGGCCTAGGTGTGTGAATCCATCAATAGCCTAGGCCTAGGTGTGTGAATCCATCAATAGCCTAGGCCTAGGTGTGTGAATCCATCAATAGCCTAGGCCTAGGTGTGTGAATCCATCAATAGCCTAGGCCTAGGTGTGTGAATCCATCAATAGCCTAGGCCTAGGTGTGTGAAGACATCAATAGCCTAGGCCTAGGTGTGTGAATCCATCAATAGCCTAGGCCTAGGTGTGTGAATCCATCAATAGCCTAGGCCTAGGTGTGTGAATCCATCAATAGCCTAGGCCTAGGTGTGTGAATCCATCAATAGCCTAGGCCTAGGTGTGTGAATCCATCAATAGCCTAGGCCTAGGTGTGTGAATCCATCAAGCCTAGCCTAGGAATCCCAATAGCCTAGGGTGTAGCCTGAATCCATCAATAGCCTAGGCCTAGGTGTGTGAATCCATCAATAGCCTAGGCCTCGGTGTGTGAATCCATCAATAGCCTAGGCCTAGGTGTGTGAATCCATCAATAGCCTAGGCCTCGGTGTGTGAATCCATCAATAGCCTAGGCCTCGGTGTGTGAATCCATCAATAGCCTAGGCCTCGGTGTGTGAATCCATCAATAGCCTAGGCCTCGGTGTGTGAAGACATCAATAGCCTAGGCCTAGGTGTGTGAATCCATCAATAGCCTAGGCCTAGGTGTGTGAATCCATCAATAGCCTAGGCCTAGGTGTGTGAATCCATCAATAGCCTAGGCCTAGGTGTGTGAATCCATCAATAGCCTAGGCCTAGGTGTGTGAATCCATCAATAGCCTAGGCCTAGGTGTGTGAATCCATCAATAACCTAGGCCTAGGTGTGTGAATCCATCAATAGCCTAGGCCTAGGTGTGTGAATCCATCAGCCTAGGCCTCGGTGTGTGAATCCATCAATAGCCTAGGCCTAGGTGTGTGAATCCATCAATAGCCTAGGCCTAGGTGTGTGAATCCATCAATAACCTAGGCCTAGGTGTGTGAATCCATCAATAGCCTAGGCCTAGGTGTGTGAATCCATCAGCCTAGGCCTCGGTGTGTGAATCCATCAATAGCCTAGGCCTAGGTGTGTGAAGACATCAATAGCCTAGGCCTAGGTGTGTGAATCCATCAATAGCCTAGGCCTAGGTGTGTGAATCCATCAATAGCCTAGGCCTAGGTGTGTGAATCCATCAATAGCCTAGGCCTAGGTGTGTGAATCCATCAATAGCCTAGGCCTAGGTGTGTGAATCCATCAATAGCCTAGGCCTAGGTGTGTGAATCCATCAATAGCCTAGGCCTAGGTGTGTGAATCCATCAATAGCCTAGGCCTAGGTGTGTGAATCCATCAATAGCCTAGGCCTAGGTGTGTGAATCCATCAATAGCCTAGGCCTAGGTGTGTGAATCCATCAATAGCCTAGGCCTAGGTGTGTGAATCCATCAATAGCCTAGGCCTAGGTGTGTGAATCCATCAATAGCCTCGGCCTAGGTGTGTGAATCCATCAATAGCCTAGGCCTAGGTGTGTGAATCCATCAATAGCCTAGGCCTAGGTGTGTGAATCCATCAATAGCCTAGGCCTATGTGTGTGAATCCATCAATAGCCTAGGCCTAGGTGTGTGAATCCATCAATAGCCTAGGCCTAGGTGTGTGAATCCATCAATAGCCTAGGCCTAGGTGTGTGAATCCATCAATAGCCTCGGCCTAGGTGTGTGAATCCATCAATAGCCTAGGCCTAGGTGTGTGAATCCATCAATAGCCTAGGCCTAGGTGTGTGAATCCATCAATAGCCTAGGCCTCGGTGTGTGAATCCATCAATAGCCTCGGCCTAGGTGTGTGAATCCATCAATAGCCTAGGCCTAGGTGTGTGAATCCATCAATAGCCTAGGCCTAGGTGTGTGAATCCATCAATAGCCTAGGTGTGTGAATCCATCAATAGCCTAGGCCTCGGTGTGTGAATCCATCAATAGCCTAGGCCTCGGTGTGTGAATCCATCAATAGCCTAGGCCTCGGTGTGTGAATCCATCAATAGCCTCGGCCTAGGTGTGTGAATCCATCAATAGCCTAGGCCTAGGTGTGTGAATCCATCAATAGCCTAGGCCTAGGTGTGTGAATCCATCAATAGCCTAGGCCTAGGTGTGTGAATCCTATCAATAGCCTAGGCCTCGGTGTGTGAATCCATCAATAGCCTAGGCCTAGGTGTGTGAATCCATCAATAGCCTAGGCATGGGTGTGTGAATCCATCAATAGCCTAGGCCTCGGTGTGTGAATCCATCAATAGCCTAGGCCTAGGTGTGTGAATCCATCAATAGCCTAGGCATGGGTGTGTGAATCCATCAATAGCCTAGGCCTCGGTGTGTGAATCCATCAATAGCCTAGGCCTCGGTGTGTGAATCCATCAATAGCCTAGGCCTAGGTGTGTGAATCCATCAATAGCCTAGGCCTCGGTGTGTGAAGACATATTGCAGGCTACCATATGAGGAAGAAAATATTTGTAATATTGTGAAAGGCCTGTTTTGTCTGCATGCTGTTTTTTCCACTGACAGATTTGCCGTGGGTTTCAACGCTGTGGGCTATTCATTACTATTTGTCTACAATCCACGGCTATTTAAAAAATAATAATAACTTTTGATCCTCTGTCGCTAAATTATAGGCCTTCCAATGGTGAAGTAGGCTATTCTGAATTATTTCATTTATTTTTGAACAGACAGCAGTAATTATATAACTTTGGAAAAAGTATTTAAATTAATGCGGTTTGATGCAGTTCCTTTCAAAAACCCTTTGTGCGATTCTATAAGGAAATCAACTATGAAGTGCAACACTGGAGAGATGAGAGTTGCAGGTTCATGTCTATCAGAGCAGAGAGAGAGAGAGAGAGAGAGAGAGAGATCATAGGAAGTGAATCTCAATCTAGTTATGTGAGAGATGCTTCTCACACAGCAACGGCCAACACGTTGTTCTCAGACATAGATTACAATGTCGCTAAAAAAACAACATAAACTCGGTAAAATCAAACGACAAAATGTGTAAGAGATGGGGGATAATTAACGAAGAGGCAAATCAAATTAAGATTGATTGCTTTTGTTTTGAACGAGAGGTACCTCTCGATTACACGGAGAGGCACTGGATCCGACCGAATAGGATCCAGAACAAAACGGTCCGATATGGAGAGGTACCGTATCCTGTTCCCTGCAGGATCCGGCTCAAATTAAGCACTGATTTTGTAGAGCTTTTGTTACAATTACCACTACAGGCAGAAACTATAGAAACAGCGTAACTTTATTCACACTGGGGGAATTTAGCAAATAATTGTTGCTATATTAACGTCGGGGGAATTTAGCGAAGAATTGTTGCTATATTAACATCGGGGGAATTTAGCGAAGACATGTTGTTATATTAACATCAGGGGGAATTTAGCGAAGAAATGTTGCTATATTAACATCGGGGGAATTTAGCGAAGAAATGTTGCTATATTAACATCGGGGGAATTTAGCGAAGAAATGTTGCTATATTAACATCGGGGGAATTTAGCGAAGAAATGTTGCTATATTAACATCAGGGGGAATTTAGCAAAGAATTGTTGCTATATTAAATCGGGGAATTTAGTTGCTATATTAACATCAGGGGAATTTAGCAAAGAATTGTTGCTATATTAACATCGGGGAATTTAGCAAAGAATTGTTGCTATATTAACATCAGGGGAATTTAGCAAAGGATTGTTGCTATATTAACATCGGGGGAATTTAGCGAAGAAATGTTGCTATATTAACATCGGGGGAATTTAGCGAAGAAATGTTGCTATATTAACATCGGGGGAATTTAGCGAAGAAATGTTGCTATATTAACATCGGGGGAATTTAGCGAAGAAATGTTGCTATATTAACATCGCGGGAATTTAGCAAAGAAATGTTGCTATATTAACATCGGGGGAATTTAGCAAAGAAATGTTGCTATATTAACATCGGGGGAATTTAGCGCAAATTGCCGGCCTATTTGTTTACACCTCATTGTTGTTGCATTTCCGTTTTCGTGTGTTGCACTTTCATTCAGCAGTGTCTATCAATCACAAACTTACATGTATGAACATGTACTTATGTCTGTAGTTCTGTCCTTCTGGGGTATGTAGTTCTGTCCTTCTGGGGTATGTAGTTCTGGTCTTTTGACGTATGTAGTTCTGTCCTTCTGGGGTATGTAGTTCTGTCCTTCTGGGGTATGTAGTTCTGGTCTTCTGAGGTATGTAGTTCTGTCCTTCTGGGGTATGTAGTTCTGGTCTTCTGACGTATGTAGTTCTGTCCTTCTGGGGTATGTAGTTCTGTCCTTCTGGGGTATGTAGTTCTGGTCTTCTGGGGTATGTAGTTCTGGTCTTCTGGGGTATGTAGTTCTGGTCTTCTGACGTATGTAGTTCTGTCCTTCTGGGGTATGTAGTTCTGTCCTTCTGGGGTATGTAGTTCTGGTCTTCTGACGTATGTAGTTCTGTCCTTCTGGGGTATGTAGTTCTGGTCTTTTGACGTATGTAGTTCTGTCCTTCTGGGGTATGTAGTTCTGTCCTTCTGGGGTATGTAGTTCTGGTATTCTGACGTATGTAGTTCTGTCCTTCTGACGTATGTAGTTCTGTCCCTCTGACGTATGTAGTTCTGTCCTTCTGGGGTATGTAGTTCTGGTCTTCTGGGGTATGTAGTTCTGGTATTCTGGGGTATGTAGTTCTGGTATTCTGACGTATGTAGTTCTGTCCCTCTGACGTATGTAGTTCTGTCCTTCTGGGGTATGTAGTTCTGTCCTTCTGACGTATGTAGTTCTGTCCTTCTGACGTATGTAGTTCTGGTCTTCTGGGGTATGTAGTTCTGTCCCTCTGACGTATGTAGTTCTGGTCTTCTGGGGTATGTAGTTCTGGTCTTCTGGGGTATGTAGTTCTGGTCTTCTGGGGTATGTAGTTCTGTCCTTCTGACGTATGTAGTTCTGGTCTTCTGGGGTATGTAGTTCTGTCCCTCTGACGTATGTAGTTCTGTCCCTCTGACGTATGTAGTTCTGGTCTTCTGGGGTATGTAGTTCTGGTCTTCTGGGGTATGTAGTTCTGGTCTTCTGACGTATGTAGTTCTGTCCCTCTGACGTATGTAGTTCTGGTCTTCTGGGGTATGTAGTTCTGCTCTTCTGGGGTATGTAGTTCTGTCCTTCTGGGGTATGTAGTTCTGTCCTTCTGGGGTATGTAGTTCTGGTCTTCTGATGTATGTAGTTCTGTCCTTCTGGGGTATGTAGTTCTGGTCTTCTGACGTATTTAGTTCTGGTCTTCTGGGGTATGTAGGTCTGTCCTTCTGGGGTATGTAGTTCTGGTCTTCTGGGGTATGTAGTTCTGTCCTTCTGGGGTATGTAGTTCTGGTCTTGTGACGTATGTAGTTCTGTCCTTCTGGGGTATGTAGTTCTGGTCTTCTGGGGTATGTAGTTCTCTCCCTCTGACGTATGTAGTTCTGTCCTTCTGGCGTATGTAGTTCTGTCCTTCTGACGTATGTAGTTCTGGTCTTCTGGGGTATGTAGGTCTGTCCTTCTGGGGTATGTAGTTCTGGTCTTCTGGGGTATGTAGTTCTGTCCTTCTGGGGTATGTAGTTCTGGTATTCTGACGTATGTAGTTCTGTCCTTCTGGGGTATGTAGTTCTGTCCCTCTGACGTATGTAGTTCTGTCCTTCTGGGGTATGTATTTCTGGTCTTCTGGGGTATGTAGTTCTGGTCTTCTGGGGTATGTAGTTCTGTCCTTCTGGGGTATGTAGTTCTGTCCCTCTGACGTATGTAGTTCTGTCCTTCTGGGGTATGTAGTTCTGTCCCTCTGACGTATGTAGTTCTGTCCTTCTGGGGTATGTAGTTCTGGTCTTCTGGGGTATGTAGTTCTGTCCTTCTGGCGTATGTAGTTCTGTCCTTCTGGGGTATGTAGTTCTGGTCTTCTGGGGTATGTAGTTCTGTCCTTCTGGGGTATGTAGTTCTGGTCTTCTGACGTATGTAGTTCTGTCCTTCTGGGGTATGTAGTTCTGTCCTTCTGGGGTATGTAGTTCTGGTCTTCTGGGGTATGTAGTTCTGGTCTTCTGGGGTATGTAGTTCTGGTCTTCTGGGGTATGTAGTTCTGTCCTTCTGGTGTATGTTGTTCTGTCCTTCTGACGTATGTAGTTCTGGTCTTCTGGGGTATGTAGTTCTGTCCTTCTGGGGTATGTAGTTCTGTCCTTCTGGGGTATGTAGTTCTGGTCTTCTGGGGTATGTAGTTCTATCCTTCTGGGGTATGTAGTTCTGTCCCTCTGACGTATGTAGTTCTGTCCCTCTGACGTATGTAGTTCTGGTCTTCTGGGGTATGTAGTTCTGGTCTTCTGGGGTATGTAGTTCTGGTCTTCTGACGTATGTAGTTCTGTCCCTCTGACGTATGTAGTTCTGGTCTTCTGGGGTATGTAGTTCTGCTCTTCTGGGGTATGTAGTTCTGTCCTTCTGGGGTATGTAGTTCTGTCCTTCTGGGGTATGTAGTTCTGGTCTTCTGGGGTATGTAGTTCTATCCTTCTGGGGTATGTAGTTCTGGTCTTCTGACGTATTTAGTTCTGGTCTTCTGGGGTATGTAGGTCTGTCCTTCTGGGGTATGTAGTTCTGGTCTTCTGGGTCTTCTGTCCTTCTGGGGTATGTAGTTCTGGTCCGTATGTAGTTCTGGGGTATGTAGTTCTGGTCTTCTGACGTATGTAGTTCTGTCCTTCTGGGGTATGTAGTTCTGGTCTTCTGGGGTATGTAGTTCTTCTCTGACGTATGTAGTTCTGGTCTTCTGACGTATGTAGTTCTGTCCTTCTGGGGTATGTAGTTCTGGTATTCTGGGGTATGTAGTTCTGTCCTTCTAGTTCTGGTATTCTGGTATGTAGTTCTGTCCTTCTGGGGTATGTAGTTCTGTCCCTCTGACGTATGTAGTTCTGTCCTTCTGGGGTATGTATTTCTGGTCTTCTGGGGTATGTAGTTCTGGTCTTCTGGGGTATGTAGTTCTGTCCTTCTGGGGTATGTAGTTCTGTCCCTCTGACGTATGTAGTTCTGTCCTTCTGGGGTATGTAGTTCTGTCCCTCTGACGTATGTAGTTCTGTCCTTCTGGGGTATGTAGTTCTGGTCTTCTGGGGTATGTAGTTCTGTCCTTCTGGCGTATGTAGTTCTGTCCCTCTGACGTATGTAGTTCTGTCCTTCTGGGGTATGTAGTTCTGTCCTTCTGGGGTATGTAGTTCTGGTCTTCTGACGTATGTAGTTCTGTCCTTCTGGGGTATGTAGTTCTGTCCTTCTGGGGTATGTAGTTCTGGTCTTCTGGGGTATGTAGTTCTGGTCTTCTGACGTATGTAGTTCTGTCCTTCTGGGGTATGTAGTTCTGTCCTTCTGGGGTATGTAGTTCTGGTCTTCTGACGTATGTAGTTCTGTCCTTCTGGGGTATGTAGTTCTGGTCTTCTGGGGTATGTAGTTCTGTCCTTCTGGGGTATGTAGTTCTGGTCTTCTGGGGTATGTAGTTCTGGTCTTCTGGGGTATGTAGTTCTGTCCTTCTGGGGTATGTAGTTCTGTCCTTCTGGGGTATGTAGTTCTGTCCTTCTGGGGTATGTAGTTCTGGTCTTCTGGGGTATGTAGTTCTGTCCTTCTGGGGTATGTAGTTCTGTCCTTCTGGGGTATGTAGTTCTGGTCTTCTGACGTATGTAGTTCTGTCCTTCTGGGGTATGTAGTTCTGGTCTTCTGGGGTATGTAGTTCTGGTCTTCTGGGGTATGTAGTTCTGTCCTTCTGGGGTATGTAGTTCTGTCCTTCTGGGGTATGTAGTTCTGTCCTTCTGGGGTATGTAGTTCTGGTCTTCTGGGGTATGTAGTTCTGTCCTTCTGGGGTATGTAGTTCTGTCCTTCTGGGGTATGTAGTTCTGGTCTTCTGACGTATGTAGTTCTGTCCTTCTGGGGTATGTAGTTCTGTCCTTCTGGGGTATGTAGTTCTGGTCTTCTGACGTATGTAGTTCTGTCCTTCTGGGGTATGTAGTTCTATCCTTCTGGCGTATGTAGTTCTGGTCTTCTCTGGTAAAAAATAGTGCCCTTCTCCAGAGCTCTGGTAAAAAATAGTCCCCTTCTCCAGAGCTCTGTTAAAAAATAGTGCCATTCTCCAGAGATCTGGTCAAAAATAATGCCCTTCTCCAGAGCTATGGTGAAAAGGGTGTAATTCAGACGAAACCTAAGACTGCTAGTGAAAAGAGGGAGCAGATTTAATTAGGAGACAACCCGAATAAATGTTGCATGTGGAAAAAACAAATATCATCAATTTAAACTAATCCAAAACAACTCGCAATTGTTTTTGCATCGAGTTGTGCTTGTCAGGATTGATAAAGACAACACAATATAACATCATGATAAGCTTCATTCTCACTCTGTTGAATAGAGAGAGGAGAGTCTGTCCGTGTTGAATAGAGAGAGGAGAGTCTCTGTGTGTTGAACAGAGAGAGGAAAGTCTCTGTGTGTTGAACAGAGAGAGGAGAGTCTCTGTGTGATGAACAGAGAGAGGAGAGTCTCTGTGTGTTGAACAGAGAGAGGAGAGTATCTGTGTTGTTGAGTTGAGAGAGGAGAGTCTCTGTGTTGTTGAATAGAGAGAGGAGAGTCTCTGTGTTGTTGAATTGAGAGAGGAGAGTCTCTGTGTTGTTGAATAGAGAGAGGAGAGTCTCTGTGTTGTTGAATTGAGAGAGGAAAGTCTCTGTGTGTTGAACAGAGAGAGGAGAGTATCTGTGTTGTTGAGTTGAGAGAGGAGAGTCTCTGTGTTGTTGAATTGAGAGAGGAGAGTCTCTGTGTTGTTGAATTGAGAGAGGAGAGTCTCTGTGTTGTTGAATTGAGAGAGCAGAGTCTCTGTGTTGTTGAATTGAGAGAGGAGAGTCTCTGTGTTGTTGAATAGAGAGAGGAGAGTCTCTGTGTTGTTGAATTGAGAGAGGAGAGTCTCTGTGTTGTTGAGTTGAGAGAGGAGAGTCTCTGTGTTGTTGAATTGAGAGAGGAGAGTCTCTGTTGTTGAATTGAGAGAGTAGAGTCTCTGTGTTGTTGAGTTGAGAGAGGAGAGTCTCTGTGTTGTTGAATTGAGAGAGGAGAGTCTCTGTTGTTGAATTGAGAGAGGAGAGTCTCTGTGTTGTTGAATTGAGAGAGGAGAGTCTCTGTGTTGTTGAATAGAGAGAGGAGAGTCTCTGTGTTGTTGAATTGAGAGAGGAGAGTCTCTGTGTTGTTGAATAGAGAGAGGAGAGTCTCTGTGTTGTTGAATAGAGAGAGGAGAGTCTGTGTGTTGTTAAATAGAGAGAGGAGAGTCTCTGTGTTGTTGAATAGAGAGAGGAGAGTCTCTGTGTTGTTGAATGGAGAGAGGAGAGTCTTTGTTTGTTGTTGAATAGAGAGAGGAGAGTCTCTGTGTTGTTGAATAGAGAGAGGAGAGTCTCTGTGTTGTTGAATGGAGAGAGGAGAGTCTTTGTTTGTTGTTGAATAGAGAGAGGAGAGTCTCTGTGTTGTTGAATAGAGAGAGGAGAGTCTCTGTGTTGTTGAATAGAGAGAGGAGAGTCTCTGTGTTGTTGAATGGAGAGAGGAGAGTCTTTGTTTGTTGTTGAATAGAGAGAGGAGAGTCTCTGTGTTGTTGAATTGAGAGAGGAGAGTCTCCTTGTTGTTGAATAGAGAGAGGAGAGTCCCTAATGAGTTTACAGTTTATAGTAAGTAGCTAAGCCTGTTATCAGAGGTTTGTAGTAAATAGCTTGCTATCAGAGGAGCGGAATTATTGCTGTCTTGATGACTGTGGTAATTAGTACTAAGAACAATGATGTTTTCAGACAGAGATAACCACTGCTCACCGTTCACCTACTTACTCGAGACAACGGATGTGTACCAAATGTAACTCTATTCCCTATGTAGTGCACTACTTAAAAACCAGAGACCCTATGGGCCTTGGTCAAAGGTAGTGCACTACGTAGGGAATAGGAGGCCATTTGGGAAGTAGCCATTAAAGCACCTATTCAGTCTCAATGAGTGACCAAGGGAAAAGACAGATAATTTGCCCTTTTAGAGTTAGTGTGCCTGTATTCTACGCGCGTGTGTGTGTGTGTGTGTGTGTGTGTGTGTGTGTGTGTGTGTGTGTGTGTGTGTGTGTGTGTGTGTGTGTGTGTGTGTGTGTGTGTGTGTGTGTGTGTGTGTGTGTGTGTGTGTGTGTGTGTGTGTGTGTGTGTGTGTGTGTGTGTGTGTGTTTTGGAGAGTGTCTGTGTTCAACCTGTGAATAGAGAGAAGAGAGTCTGGTGTTCAACCTTCCCAAGTTCTCTCATGTCACCCCGCTCCTCCTCACACTCCTCTGGCTTCCAGTTGAAGCTCGCATCCACTACAAGACCATGGTACTTACCTACAGAACAGCAAGAGGAACTGCCCCTCCCTACCTTCACCCCAACCCATCCACTACAGGACCATGGTACTTACCTACAGAACAGCAAGAGGAACTGCCCCTCCCTACCTTCACCCCAACCCATCCACTACAGGACCATGGTACTTACCTACAGAACAGCAAGAGGAACTGCCCCTCCCTACCTTCACCCCAACCCATCCACTACAAGACCATGGTACTTACCTACGGAACAGCAAGAGGACCTCGCACTACTCCCCCCCCCAAAAAAAAATAAAGAATGGCTTTCATGTTTCTGAACTAACCCTCTGAACTAACCCTCTGAACTATCAATCTGAACTAACCCTCTGAACTAACCTTGTTAACTAACCCTCTGAACTAACCATATGAACTAACCCTCTGAACTAACCCTCTGAACTAACCCTGTGAATAAACCCATTGAACTAACCCCCTGAACAAACCTTGTCGAACTAACCCTGTTAACTAACCCTCTGAACTAACCCAGTTAACTAATTCTCTGAACTAACCATATGAACTAACCCTCTGAACTACCCCTCTGAACTAACCCTGTTAACTAACCATCTGAACTAACCATCTGAACTAACCCTCTGAACTAACCCTCTGAACTAACCCTCTGAACTAACCCTGTGAACTAACCCTCTGAACTAACCCTGTTAACTAACCCTCTGAACTAACCCTGTTAACTAACCCTCTGAACTAACCCTCTGAACTAACCCTCTGAACTAACCCTCTGAACTAACCCTGTTAACTAACCCTCTGAACTAACCCTGTTAACTAACCCTCTGAACTAACCCTGTGAACTAACCCTCTGAACTAACCCTGTTAACTAACCCTCTGAACTAACCCTGTTAACTAACACTCTGAACGAATCCTCTGAACTAACCCTGTTAACTAACCCTCTGAACTAACCCTGTTAACTGAGATTCTGATCTAACCAAGTTAACTAACGCTCTGAACTAACCCTCTGAACTAACCCTCTGAACTAACCCTCTGAACTAACCCTGTTAACTAACCCTCTGAACTACCCCTGTTAACTAACCCTCTGAACTAACCCTCTGAACTAACTCTGTTAACTAACCCTCTGAACTACCCCTCTGAACTAACCCTGTTAACTAAGCCTCTGAACTAACCCTCTGAACTGACCATGTGAACTAGCCCTCTGAACTAATCCTGGTAACTAACCCTCTGAACTAACCCTGTTAACTAACCCTCTGAACTAACCCTCTGAACTAACCCTCTGAACTAACCCTCTGAACTAACCCTCTGACCTAACCCTCTGAACTAACCCTCTGAACTAACCCCTGA